>NC_135813.1:37987366-38300992 GCF_964213995.1 Mustelus asterias
TAATTTAGATAAATGCGAGATAATGCATTTTGGTAGATTGAACCAGGGCAGGACTTACTCAGTTAATGTTAGGGCACTGGGAAGAGTTACTCTTTTATTCACGACAAATACGAGCACACTACTTAACAATATTATCCCAGACTAAAGACTGCTAGGAAGTAGCAGTGACCTTTATACCCCTGTAAGAAGGCGGAGCCGAACAGAGTGTACCACATAAACAATAATAACAGGTGGAACACCCAAACCCTAACCCCAGCAGTAACAAGAGTAACATATGTACAAGTACCCATAGTGGTAACCATCTATGGTTCACCACACTTGGGAAGGAGGAAAAAAAAATTCAGCCAGAGTTCCTGGCTTTCCTTTCGGTGGTCACCTCATGAAAACTGCACGTGTAAACGCTGGATGAGGAAAAGACATGGGCTGCACTCTCCACTGCAGTCAGATAGCCTGCTCACACACATGGCCAATACATGTGCATGAGTAATAGGCAAAGCAGCACAGGATTGCTGCCACTCGACCCTGGTGAAGGAGCCAATGCATTTTGGGGATGAAGTGAGGGGAAAGAGCAATCAGCATTTCAGAAAGCATCTGCAGGCACACATTATGAAGAGCATATTTCTATTAATTATGTATCCACAGCACTTTAAGTCAATTAGTGTCACTCTACAAAAACACTGTGCAGGAATCTAGGCACATGTGAGAGTCAGTCAGAGATGGCTTTGAACTCAGGCCTGAGAATGTAAGAATACAAGAAGTGCACACGCTAGCTTTCTCGAGTGTTTATTGAAAACCAGTCAGCCAAGAGCTCCTTGTCAACAAGTGAATCAAAGCACATCCCCACTCAAAAGCCGATCACTCTATCATCCTTCATATAACCCACACAACACTTGACTGCACACTGAACTGTTACGAATAGAACAATTTACACAGTCTAAACTTATTCAGTGCAGTGTTATTTGCAAAATCCAAATGTATCCTGTGGTGATATTTATTTTTGTAATGTGTATTTTAAGCAGCCAGATTCAAATCACTATTAACACTTACCCTCTGCTACAGTTGAGTGCAGGTACTGTTCAGTGACTGGCCATTGTGCAATCCATACCCTGGATTCTCAAGCACCAAGGGACCATTCATTCAGTTTTTAATCTCTTGGAAGGGGGAGCTCAAAGATGTGGGCAGCACGGTGGCATAGTGGTTAGCACTGCTACCTCACAGCGCCAGGGACCTGGGTTCAATTCCCAGCTTGGGTCACTGCCTGTGCAGAATCTGCACGTTCTCTCCGTGTCTATGTGGGTTTCTCCCGAGTGCTCTGGTTTCCTCCCACTGTCCGAAAGACGCGCCAGTTAGGTGCATTGGCCATGCTAAATTCTCCCTCACAGTATCCGAACAGGCCGGAGTTTGGCATCTTGGGGATTTTCACAGTAACTTCATTACAGTGTTAATGTAAGCCTACTTGCGACACGAATAAATAAACTAAACAAAGATAGTGCTATTATGTCGGCTCCTCCTCTGCATAATGTCAACTGTGTGTAATGTTATATAAATTAACCAGTGTTACCAAATCTGGAGTTTGCAAGCATTAAATTGACAATGATATTGGTCTCTCAATGGATATCAAAGCTTTAAATATAAAAATGCAATCATTTCCTTTTTTTCACCTAAGTGTTTGATGTCTTGCTGACATATGTAGGATAAAGTGGGCTGGAACTGGATTTGCTGGTTTCCCTGACAACACATCACAATGGTTTGTCCTTGGAGTTGGCTGCTGAATGATAGAGTACAATCTAACACAACAGTTACAAACCCTTCTGGGTTTCTTCAATCATTGCACAGCAGTGGCTAAAGCTGTTTTATGGACAGACTCAGCTTTTTAATAACTCCCCCTCGCAACCTTGGATGCAAGGCAATTCTTGACTTTGACGGGGAGAAGACTCGACTTGAAAGGCTCTTATCAAGCGAGTGAGTCAGCATGCCACATGTATGTACACCAAAGTGGGGGTTAGGGAGGGAATCCCAAGTCAAGTGCCTTTGACACGCAATTAAATTCCTACAGGACAGAATCATTGGGTTGTAAAACTACCAACACAGTTAACAAGCGGGCAGTTTAAGATGAAGGGAATCTAAGCTAACCACACATGCAACTACAATTTGACTGACTTCTCTCTCAGTAGAATACTCTATGTCACATGATGAGGTGGCCAATTTGTTTCAAACTTAGGACCTGGTGACATGCACTGGGTCACAAACCATCACTGCGTTACCTGAGGGTGCTGCCATCGCGATAACAGCACACGAGTAACTTTTGACTCATTTTTATCCACAACCATAAAAAGATATTTGGCCCACATAATGCCAGCATTATTGTAATCTCCAGATACTGCTCATTTGTGTTGAATGTGGAAGTTCGATTTTCTGGGCAGCACGGGCTTGCCGCTAGTTGAGAGTCAGACACATTACTACATCTGGAGTGGGCACATCTGGATGGGCTGTGTTTCCCGCATGTATCATGTGGAGGCAGTGGCATATTGGTGATGTTACTGGGCAAATAATCCAGTGGCCCAGGCTAAAACTCTGGGGCCATGGGTTCAAATCCCACCACGGCAACCAGTGAATTTAAATTTGTTCACCTAAATCGTGAATTGAAAGCTCGCCTCAGTAGTGGTGCCCGTGAAACTATCATTGGTTGGTATAAAAACATATGGGGTTCGTACATGCCTTTCAGGAACCGGTCTGTCACTCCAGATGTAATGTGGAGATGCCGGTATTGGACTCGGTGGGCACATCTGGATGCCGTGGTGGGATTTGAACCCATGGCCCCAGAGTTTTAGCCTGGGCCACTGGATTATTTGCCCAGTGACGTCATCAATATGCCACTGCCTCCCCATGATACATGCGGGAAACACACCCCATGAATTCCTTTATTCTGTTACCCTATCTTAGTTGCATTTTCCAAGTGAACGAAAGTAGTTTAGGCTGTCAAAGAGCAGCGATCTAACCAAGGCAGCTTGTTCATGGAGTATTAAACCATGTTTCTCTCACTAAGCAGGTCAGCTAGTTAGTAAATCAGTCACGTCTTCCCTTGATTATTGTAGGCAATGCCTGTGGTTCATTCTCACCGTGCTCAATCTGTGTATACATCTGAGAAAGCAATCAGAATAGTGCTCCAACTCTGAGACTGTTTCTGAGCAACCAATATTAAACAGGTTAGTCACCTCCTGTTCGATAGGGAATTCATGAATCTGCATAACTGGATTCCCCATTTTCCCCATTATGAAGAAGGATAAACAACAAATAATCCCTTCTCAGAATACAGTTACAAGATTGGAAATATTTGCCTTTTCATAGAATCCCTCCGGTGCAGAAGGAGGCCATTCGGCCCATCGGG
Source organism: Mustelus asterias (assembly GCF_964213995.1). Lineage (NCBI taxonomy): Eukaryota > Metazoa > Chordata > Chondrichthyes > Carcharhiniformes > Triakidae > Mustelus > Mustelus asterias. The sequence goes on from NC_135813.1 coordinate 37,990,755, forward strand.
TCTGCACCGCCCACAATCCCACCTAGGCCCTATTCCCGTAACCCCTCATATATACCCTGCTAATCCCCCTGACAATAGGGTTAATTTAGCTTGGCCTTATATAGCAGCTTCACAATTTTGGGATGGCAAAACTACTTTACAGTAACTAAAAGTATTTTTGAAGTAAATTCATTGTTGTAATGTGGGAAATGTAGAATATCAAGGTATCAAAAACAGAGATGAGATAGTACCAGCTAATTTGTTTGTGTGTGTTTGGTTAAGGGGTAAATATTGGCCAGGACACAAAATAATACTGTGGCATTTTTTATGGCCACCAACGGGGGTGGATGAGGCTTTGGATTTTAAATCTCATCTTAAAGACAACACCTCCAACAGTGGATAACTCCATCAGTCCTGCACTGGAGCGTCAGCCTAGATTTACTGCTCAAGGTCTTTGGAGTAGAATTTGAACATTCGGACTCAGATAGGAGTGTTACCAACTGAATGAAGAGAAATGCCATGGTCGTAAAGCGATTTTACATTTGTAATAATTCGTATTCTTAAAAATAAAAGGAAAGTTTATAGAATATTTGATTGAAAGTAAAATGAACTCACAGTTCAAAGTTGAACATGTTGGGCCTTGAGATTTCAGAAGAATGAAAGGTGATCTTACCAGCACGTAGAACACTCTGAGGCAATACGATAAGGAGATAGCAGAAGGATGTTTTCTCTTAGAACTAAAGGACACAGTTTAAAAGTAAAAGGTCTCCTTTTTAAGATAGAGATGATGTATTTTTTTTCTTCTCTGAGGGGGTCATTAATATATGGGATTCTTTTCTGCTCCCTGAGACTGACTTTACCAGAAATTCTGACTTCAGCAGAGTAGAGTTGGGGGAAGACATTAGCTGTTGCACAGTAGGTTTGAAGGTCAAATGTGAATGTGAATATAGGTGCTAGTGAATGGATGCCAGTGCATGGAGATTAGTTGATGGGTGAATGAGTGAATGGATAGGATGGAAAGGTATGTGCGGTAAGTTGGGTGGGTGGATGGCGGGCATGTCAGGGGTATTCAGCTGGCCAGGGAGATTGTCGGGTGGGTCAGGTGCCAGTCATGGGGTCAGCGTGAGTGATGGGGGGGGGGGTCAGTTCTGGATTAACCAGGTGATAGGATATGGAAGACATTTTACGCTCCCCAACCAAGGCAGATTCTCAGGTGGAGGAGGGTGGGAGGGGGGACTAAAATTGAATGGATGGGATTCTCCTCGAAATCTTGAGTTAAAGCCCTTGAGTGACCACTTAATGGTCATCTTTAGACTGGCTGGAGCAAATGTGGGTCGAGTGGGAAAGTGATATTTATATTTTTCCCATCTTAGGCAGGATGCGGGGGGTGGGGGGGGGGGGGGGGGCGGGGTATCTCACGCTGAAGTCTCCCTCAACCTCCATTGCCTCCAGACATTGGAGCTCTGGAACCCCTTTTCCTTTGGCCTTCTCCAATACACTTCAATTGTGCCCCCTCCCCACTTCCTTACCGCTCTGTGCATCCTTTTCCTTCCCACCCCCGAGGAGTTTGCACATTCTCCACGTGTCTGCATGGGTTTCCTCCGGGTGCTCCAGTTTCCTTCCACAGTCCAAAGATGTGTGGGTTAGGTTGATTGGCCATGCTAAAATTGCCCCTTAGTGTCCTGAGATGCATAGGTTAGAGAGATTAGCAGGTAAATGCATGGGATTATGGGGGTAGGGCCTGGGTGGGATTGTGGTCAGTGCAGACTCGATGGGCCAGATGGCCTCTTTCCGTACTGTAGGGTTTCTATGATTCTATGAACCCCAGGACTTAGCTCTCCAAAGATCCCGGGACTCCCAGGCAGAGTGCTGAAGTACCGCTTCTGGCCACTGCAGCACTTTGCCTGGCCTGGTTGAAGAGCTGTCTGCCAATTTGATTGGGTGACAGCTCTGATGGGCAGATGGAAGTCCCACCCACTGCCAATCAAAATGCAAGTGAGAATTAAATGGCAGTGGGAGTTCAGGAGTTGTTGTCTGCACATTAAGGGTCGACTCTCAAGATGTTAAGTGCCGATCACTCACCTTCCTTAAAATTCTGCCCTAAGATGTTTCTGTCTAACATTTCCTGGAAAACTATTTAGGTTCGGAACATTTGAACTGTTAGAAGTCTTTGGATCAAACTTAACATCAGAAGGATTGGCAGACGGTCAAGGGAAACAGGGGGATTGTCATCAGAAATTGAAACTTCCTGGACAATTCCTTCATAAATCAATGCTTCAGGACTTCCGGTTGTACATCTGGGGTGGAATTTTCCCGTCCCGCCCGCCACGGGAATCATAGCGGGTGAGACAGGATCATGCAAAAAGGTCTGTTGACCTCGGGTGGGATTTTCCGGCCTTGGGGCGAGCGCTATTGGAAAATCCCGCCCCGGTCTCCGACGACCCAGAAACCATAAGGTTTGGGCCTTAAGAAATTCGAACAAAATGTTCTCTTCATCACCTCCATTGGAGCTGAAGAACCCAAATTGCCCCTGTCTTTCCTCAGGCCAATCTCAAGATGAATTCTCCTTGCCTGCCTCATTTCCAAAGCTAATAAATCCACTTTATGCACCATGTGGATTAAAGTGACCCAGGGTTTCTACGTTTTCCCCAATGGTCCATCTGGATAAAGCTTAACATTGCAAAGCTTTGCCTGATTCTGACAGTGATGGATGAATATTCATAACCAACAGGATTCTGTGTAAGTTTTTTAATCAATCTAATTGTTTATAATGCTACGGAATACTGGTGCTAAGATATTTTTAAATGGAAAGCAAGAATTTTCCTGTTCATTGAGCAAAGAAAGATATTAAGGGAAGGAAATTGTCAGAAATGCAAAGGAAATGATATGTTAATATTGGAAACAAACCTTTTGAAAATAAATTTCCATCGAGTAGAGGGGGCTCAATCCCTCAAAAATGAACAGTAATTCATGATGTGCAACTAAACTGCGTCTATCGATTGCAATGCTCACACCAACATCATACTTATCTGCTCATTAAAATGATTTGTGTGTGAAGTCAGCGTGAACTGTGTTGTTCATTGGCTGCATGAATCAGCATGTGGCCCACTTATTCCAAGCTGCCGTTCGGAAAGCGGAGACACACTGTGGCTGTAGCAGCTGCTGGGAATCGAACAGTGAAGAAAAAGTTTGTTCCAAACAACACAAGAATGCAAAAAAGAACTTTAATGATGGCTAAGCCATCATTAAATCTCAAGCTGAGAAACAGGAATGTTTATCTGTCGCAAAAAGACAGATGGTAACCAATGACAAATCTTGGGTCCTTATAGGATCAGCGGTACAGTCTTGAGGTAAGACATCACTGAACAGGTGTAAGTGACATGACTCCTGTAAAGGTAATGGGTGGCACAGTGGCACTGTGGTTAGCACTTCTGCCTCACAGTTCCAGGTACCCTGGTTCAATTCCGGCCTTGGGTCACTGTCTGTGTGGAGTTTGCACATTCTCCTCTACATTCAACATACCAAAAAGGATAAGGATTCTACACCAACTTGAAGACAATGCCCTCTTCCACCTTCTTCCGTTGGAAGAAAGTCTGAGATCATACACCAAACGACTCAAGAACAGGTTCTTCCCTGCTGCTATCAGGCTTTTGAATGGACCTACTTTACATTAAGTAGAGCTTTTCCTACACCCAAGCTTTGACTGTATCACTATATTCTGCACTCTCTCCTTTTCTCCTCCCTTGTGAACTTGTAATAAGTCTTCGGAGGCAGAAGTCCCTTCACCAAAATTCCTTTATTTACAAACTCAAACAGCAGTACACGGAGTGCTGGCAGTTAGCAGTCGACCTCCGGGGGTGTGAGAGGAACTGACACTCCCCGTTAAGTACAAGGCAAAGACTCCCTGATTGGCCCATCAATTGGATCCTTAATCAGGGAGTTCATACTCCAATAGGCCAATCTCAATGGCCTGATTGAAGTCATTACAGTACTCTATGAACAGTATGTTTTGTCTGTATACCATGCAAGAAACAATACTTTTCACTGTATCTCAATACATGTGACAATAATAAATCAAATATTAAATCAAATCAAATATGAGAGTTATCATGAAAATCTCAGAGGAAGTGTAAACACAAGGAATTGCAGCTTATACAATACCCAAGTTTGTTCACTGCAGTGAGTTAGGACAGACGCCCCCTTGTCTAATGAAGAGAGGGCATCTGAAAAGTGAGCATCGCTCATTGGGTACTTCAAGGATCCAGTGTAAGCGGTTGATTAAAAGATTTTTGTGGGAATAAGTTACTTCCTTAATTTGATTTGATTTGATTTGATTTATTATTGTCACATGTATTAGTATAGAGTGAAAAGTATTGTTTCTTGTGTGCTATACAGACAAAGTATACCGTTCATAGAGAAGGAAATGAGAGAGTGCAGAATGTAGTGTTATAGACATAGCTGGGGTGTAGAGAAAGATCAACTTAATGCGAGGTTGGTCCATTCAAAAGTCTGATGGCAGCAGGGAAGAAGCTGTTCTTGAGTCGGTTGGTACGTGACCTCAGACTTTTGTATCTTTTTCCCAACGGAAGAAGGTGGAAGAGAGTATGTCCAGGGTGCATGGGATCCTTAATTATGCTGGCTGCTTTGCTGAGGCAGCGGGAAGTGTAGACAGAGACAACGGATCGGCGATTGGTTTGCATGATGGATTGGGCTACATTCACGATCTTTTGTAGTTTCTTGCAGTCTTGAGCAGAGCAGGAGCTATACCAGGCTGTGCATCTGTAAAAGCTGGTGAGAGTAGTAGCTGACATGTTTATACTAAGTTGTTACAGGACAATGAACATCACTCACACTTGGCATGGTCACCCTTGGCAGAGCAATTAAAATTGGGGATGCTCAAGATGCTAAGTATAAGATGAGCTTAGATACCTCAGGTTTTGTGGGGCTAGAGCAAATTGGTCAGATAGGGAAGGGCTAGGCCCAAGCAAGAATTTTAAAACAAGGGTGAGAATTCTAAAATCAAGGAGCTGCCTGAACCTGGATCCATCATAGATCAGGAATCACAGGGCAGGTAGGGGAATGGGACTTGGTGCAAGTAAAAACAAGAGCTTCAGAGATTTGGATAACCTTAAGTTTATAGAGAATGTGAAAGATCAGCCAGGAGTGCATTGAAATAGTCAAGTTTAAGGTCAATAAATACAAGGATAAGAATTTCAGCTTTTTAAAAATTCATTCTTGGGACATGGGTGTTGCTGGCTGGCCGGCATTTATTGCCCATCCCTAGTTGCCCGGTGGCAGTTGAGAGTCAACCACATTGCTGTGGCTGTGGAGTCATATGTAGGCCAGACCAGGTAAGGATGGCAGATTTCCTCCCCTAAAGGACATTAGTGAACCAGATGGGTATTTCTGACAACTGGTCATCAGTAGATTCTTAATGACAGATAGTTTTATTGAATTCAAATTCCACCACCTGCCATGGCAGGATTCGAACTCAGGTTCCCAGAACACCTTCGCTGAGTTTCTGGATGAATAATCTAGCGATAATACCACTAGGCCATTGCCCCCCCCCCCCCCCCCCCCCCCCCCCCCCCCCCCCCCCCCCGCAAGGTGAATTTAGGCAGAGTTAGTGATCGCACAAATAGGCAGTCAGAAGCTCATCTCGGGGTCAGCTATGACACCAAGGTTGCGAACAGTTCTGTTTGGTCTCAGATAATTGACAGGGAGCGGGATAAAGATGGTAGTTAGGAATGGTGTTTGGAATGGGTGCCAAAAACAAAGGCATCAATGCTTCCAATATTTAATCACACTAAATTCATGCTTATCCAATATTAGATGTCAGATAAAATGTCTGATAATTTAGAATGATTGGAGGAGTGGAGGATGATGGGGATGAGGTTGAGCTGCGTCTCTTCAGTGTACATGCGAAAATTAAAACTTTGCTTTTGGATTAAGTTGCCATGGAGTGGCGGAGAGCTGAAAATTGGGGTGAAGCTAAGTGACGGGAATGTTGATGAATGGGGAATTGTGCTGGTGGTCACTGGTGTGACACTCACTTCAGTTATTCACAGGCACTCCTTGTGGGAAAGCTCTGTCTAAAGTTGTTTCCTAACTTTCTTTTCTTCTTCCACCTCATTCTCCTCCACTTCTCATCATATATTGACAAGGCCTGTCCCCTCAGATGATGAGGGTTTGCCACATGCAGTAGACAACTATCAAAGTCAAAAGACGTGCGGGTTAGGTGATTGACCATGCTAAATTGACCCTAGTGTCAGGGGAATTAGCAGGGTAAATATGTGGGGTTATGGGAAAGGGGTCTGGGTGGGATTGTGGTCAGTGCAGACTTGATGGGCCGAATGGCCTCCTTCTGCACTGTGGGAATTCTATGATCCTATGTTCTTTGGGCGGCACAGTGGCACATTGGGTGGCACAGCTGTCTCACAGTGCAGGGACCCGAGTTCAATTCTGACCTTGGGTGACTGTCTGTGTGAAGATTGCACAGTTCTCCCCGTGTCTGCGTGGGTTTCCTTTGGGTGATCTGGTTTCCTTCCATTCTCCAAAGATGTGTGGGTTAGGTTGATTGCCCCTTAGTGTCAGGGGGACTAGAAGGGTAAAGGTGTGGGGTTATGGGGATAGGGCCTGGGTGGGATTGTTGTTGGTGCAGGCTCAATGGGCCGAATGGCCTCCTTCTGCACTGTATGGATTCTATGATTCTATCTTTGACATCCATCTTGTGAGTTCTTCAGGATTCCTGCAGAGTAGTCCAGGCAGAAGAAGCATTATTTCAGCATGTCGGCTGACATATTTTGTGCAGCAGCATGACTTTGCTTTATTCATGAGACACATGGTTTCACATTGGAATCATCAGCCATGTTGTTAGTGCATAGCCTTTATTATCCAGTAACCACCCTTTGCACATTGGCCTGCTGCAGAATGAAGGCATTATGACTGCTGCCAGGATATCCAGCATGGACCCTGAATGACTCACTGCTCACATTCACACATCAACTTGACACTGAAGGAGTGGAATCCCTTTTGGTTCTGCTGTCGGGTAGAGTTAAAATGTGGCACATATTTAAAGTTAACTTATTAGTGTCACAAGTAGGCTTACATTAACACTGCAATGAAGTAACTGTGAAAATCCCCGAGTCGCCACACTCCGGCACCTGTTCGGGTACACTGAGGGAGAATTTAACATGGCCGATAATGCACTGAACGAGCACGTCCTTGAGACTGTGGGAGGATCTGGAGCACCCGGAGTAAACCCATGCAGACACGGGGAGAACGTGTAGATTCCGCACAGATACTGACACAAGCCGGGAATCCAACCCAGGTCCCTGGTGCTGCGAGGCAGCAGTGCTAACCACTGTGCCACCATGCTAAAGTGATAGGTGTGTAGTTAATGGCAGCCTGCTCTATGAGGAAGCCTGAGAACCCAGCGAATCTGTGTGCAAGGGAAATTAATGTGCTGGGTACCTCAGTTAACTCCCTAATACAACACTGGACATCAATCTGCAAGATGTTTCTCATATCTCCAGCTCCTGCGTGGAAGAAACCAAGCACATAGACGTACATCACTCATTTAAATTATGCTAGTGGGGATGCCCTTTTGCTGATGGACACACATTCAGCTTGTCAAGTTAGGAGAGGGTGCTGGCTGGAGCATTGAGCATTAACGCTGCAGTTAAATCAGTGCCACACCATCAAAAGGTCAGCGTGCAGCGCAATTTAGAAACATAGAAACTAAAAGAAGGAGTAGGCCATTTGACCCTTTGACCCTGCTCCACCATTCATTTTGATCATGGCTGATCATCAAATTCAATATCCTGATTCCCCTTCCTCCCACATCCCTTGATCCTTTTAGCCCCAAGAACTCTATCTAATTTTTTCTTGAAATCAGACATTTTGGCCTCAACTACAGTCTGTGGCAGTGAATTCCACACATTCACCACCCTCTGGGTAACGAGATTTCTCCTCATCTCAGTTCTAAAAGGTTTACCCCTTATCCTCAAACTATGAGGATGAGGCCAATGTGTGTGAGCGTGCATCTGAGGCCACTTAGTACCAAAATAGAGGATGCTATCAAGATCAATTCCTCATTGACTCTCGTTCAAAGCTGAAATCTTCCCTTCAAAAGGTAAATTAATAGTGGGATTGGATCTTCCAGTGAAACGTCACTATCATTCAGATATAGATTAATATTGGAATGCAACTTTTGGTCTTGGGACAGTTAGATTGGAAAAACCGCTTTGTGGAGTTGACGGAAGCATAGGACAGTGCAATGGGCAAAGGGCAAGGATTGAAATTTGTCAGTGCCTCCACCTGTTGTTTTTTCCTATTCCTTCCGGTGATGATAACTCCCAGGAAGACTCTCTGAAGAGTTATCTTGGAAACATTCGAACCTGTTGCACTTTACACCTTATTTCAGATTTCCTGCCTTCACTTTTTCTTTTCATCTTGACATGTCAAGATTCTCATCTTGCTTAAATTGGATTTTTCATCCAAGTGTGTGCCAACTGTTCACTCTGACTAGAATGTTAATATTCTTGTTTAGTGACTGACCGTGTCAACATATTGGTAGACCAGGGTCTGAATGATGCGATCAAACAGGTGGCAGCAGGTCCAATGAAATTGAAAAGCAAATCATTTGTCCCTTTATCTTGTCACACCACGTCTTATCTTAATGCAACTCGGTCTTGCTTCATGTTATACCTGATTCATATAAAGCAAACATCCAAACCTGTGTGCCTCAGTAGGACTGAAATGGAACATTCTAGATCTTCGAATGGGTTTAACGCTTTTAAAGGGATCAGAGGGAGGGATCGCAGCTTCTTATTTCCATGAATTCTACGGTCACGCAAGAGTCTCTAAGGTTCCACATATAAAATTTACGAACATGTCGTATTAACTTGCATCCATCTCCAATTACAATTGAATATAGAAACATAGAAACTTAGGAAATATGAGCAGGAGGCCATTCAACCCTTTGAGCCTGCTCCTCCATTCATTATGATCATGGCTGATCGTCGAATTCAATATCCTGATCTGAACTGTGCACTATCACCCTCATTTTGAGAATTTCCTCAAACACTGATACCATTCTTCTACTGCTACCTGACTGTTACAATGGTGAGACTTATAAGATTACTATGTTCTAGGATTGTATCATTTGGTTTGTGATATAGTCTGGGACTGTGGCTGTGATTTTCCCATCCTGCTGCGTCAATTCACGGAGTTCCCGTGAGCCTTCGCATCGCGCTTGATTCTCCCAGACCTGGAATTCGGGCGGTGTCTGCACGGTGCCGGAAATCGGCTGGGATGCGGGGCTAGTATTTAAATAGTATTTTACATACTATTTAAATGCTATCAGCTGGCCTGGGACTGAATTCTCTGGGACCGCTAGCATTTCCCACCTCGCTTTCCCTCCCCGTTTCACTCCACTGGGGTTTACAATAGGTCCCCACTTTCAAGGAGCTAGCGGCCCCACCCCGCTTGAGTGAAGGGGGCAATTGAGGTTCCCCAGGGGGTCAGGCGGTGGGGGGAGTACCATTTGGGCATTGGCACCCTGGCAGTGCCAGCCTGGGCCCCTGGCACCGCCCAAGGGACAAAGTGCCCATGCCCGGGGGCACCTTGGCACTGCCCACTGGGCATGGGGCAGTGCCAAGGGTGTGGGGCCTAGGGGAAGGGACCTGCTGGGAACAGGTCCTAGGGGGCAATCGGTGGGGATGGGGGGTCACGCTGCTCCTCTGCCATTGTGATCGATGGGGCCGGAGGGAGGCCAGCGATCGGGGCAGGCTCCAGGGAGGGTGTGTGTGGTCAGCCAGGGGGAGGGGGTTCTGCCGGAGGAGGGGTCTGCTGGGGGGGGGATTTTGTCACTGCTGGGAGGGGGGGGGTGGAGATCGCGGTGGGCTGGGATGGGGGTGGGAGGGTGGTGAAGCTGGCCCGGGAATGGTTGGGGTAGCCATAATCGGGCCATGGGGCTGTTGGGGGGGCAGCATTGTGGGGTGGTCCCTGGCTGGCCAGCGATCAAGCTGGGCTGCAAATGAAAAGCTGACACTTCGGGACCACTGCGCACGCGTAGAGTCCTGCTGGTTTCAGCCTGGATACAAAATTGGCTGATGACAGAAGCCAGAGGATGGTTGTAGAGGGTTGTTTTTCAAACTGGAGACCTGTGACCAGCGGTGTGCCTCAGGGATCGGTGCTGGGTCCACTGTTATATGGTATTTATATTAATGCTTAGATGAGAATATAGGAGGCATGATTAGTAAGTTTGCAGATGACACCAAGATTGGTAGCATAGTGGACAGTGAAGAAGGTTATCTCGGATTGCAACAGGATCTTGATCAATTGGGCCAGTGGGCTGACAAATGGCAGATGGAGTTTAATTTAGATAAATGCGAGGTGATGCATTTTGATAGATTGAACCAAGGCAGGACTTGCTCAGTTAATGGTAGTGTGTTGGGGAGAGTTACAGGACAAAGAGATCTAGGGTACAAGTTCATATCTCCTTGAAAGTTGAGTCACAGGTGGACAGAGTGGTGAAACCATGCTTGGTTTCATTGGTCAGAACATTGAATACAGGAGTTGGGACATCTTGTTGAAGTTGTACAAGACATTGGTAAGGCCACAATTCTGGTCACCCTTTTATAGAAAGGATATTATTAAACTAGAAAGAGTGCAGAGAAGATTTACTAGGATGCTACCCACACTTAATGGTTTGAGTTATAAGAAGAGGCTGGATAGACTGGGACTTTTTTCTCTGGAGCATAGGAGGGTGAGGGGTGATCTTATCGAGGTCTATAAAATAATGAGGGGCATAGATCAGCTAGATAGTCAGTATCTTTTCCCAAAGATAGGAGAGTCTAAAACTAGAGGTCATAGGTTTAAGGTAAGAGGGGAGAGATACAAAAGGGTCCAGAGGGGCAATGTTTTCACACAGAGGGTGGTGAGTGTCTGGAACAAGCTGCCAGAGGCAGTAGTAGAGGTGGGTACAATTTTGTTTTTTAAAAAGCATTTAGACAGTTACATGGGTAAGATGGGTACAGAGGGATATGGGCCAAATGCGGGCAATTGAGACTAGCTTAGGGGTTTAAAAAAAAAGAGCGGCCTGGACAAGTTGGGCCAAAGGGCCTATTTCCATGCTGTAAACCTCTATGACTCTATGACTCTCCAGTGTGAATAGCGCCCTGAAATTTAATGATATTCACACTGGTGGCCTCTCCAGTGCATAGAGTGTGGGAGATTCTAGTGTGAACTCCAACTGAAAAAAAACAGTGTGAAGTACTCCAGTTTTCCGTGAATTCAACACACGGAATTTTTTTGGGAGAATTCCAGCCTGCATCTTTAAGATTCGAGTAAACATAGAAACATAGAAAATAAGAGCAGGAGGAAGCTATTCGGCCCTTTGAACCTGTTCCGCCGTTCATTATGATCATGGCTGATCATCCAACTCAATAATCTGATCCCCATATCATTTGAGCCCCTTCTCCCCAAAAACTATACCTAACTGCTTCTTGAAAACATATAATGTTTTGGCCTCAACTATTTTCTGTGGTAATGAATTCCATAGGCTGATCACTCTGGGTGAAGAAATTTCTCCTCATCTCTATCCTAAACGGTCTACCCCGTATCCTCAGATTGTGACCCATTGTTCTGGACACCCTCACCACAGGGAATATCCTTCTTGCTTCTACCCTGTCTAGTCCTTTTAGAATTTTATATTTTTCTATGATATCCCCCCTCACTCTTCTGAACTCCAGCGAATACAATCCTAACTAACTCAACCTCTCCTCATATGTCAGTCCTGCCATCCCAGGAATCGGTCTGGTAAACCTTGTCTGCACTCCCTCTATAGCAAGAAATCCTTCCTCAGATAGGAGACCAAAACTGCACACAATACATCAGGTGTGGCCTCACCAAGTCATCCCTGCTCCTGCATTCAAATCCTCTCGTTTTGAAGGCCAGCATGCCATTTGCAATTTCTACTGCCTGCTGCACCTACATGCTTACCTTCAGTGATTGACGTTTGAGACACCCAAGTCTCGTTGCACATTCCCCTCTCCTATTTTATGGCCCATTCAGATAGTAATCTGCCTTCCTGTTTTTGCTACCAAAGTGGATGACCTCACATTTATCCAAATTATACCGCATCTGCCATTCATTTGCTCACTCAATCAACCTGTCCAAATCACACTGAAGGATCTCTGCATCCTCCTCACAGCTCACCCTCCCACCAAATTTTGTGTCAGAATTGTGGTGCTCACGTTTACAACTTACTTACCAATGAGGCAACGCCACAAAAAAAACCAGCCCGTTTCAAATTTTTATGCTCACAAAATTCAAGTAGGACAAAGCAGCAAATAAGAACACAGAAGTGCAAATCATACTGAATTGGCTGCTCTTCAGAAGCTAGATCAGTGGAACAAAGTTCACAGTTGTGCTTTGCTTACTCTTGAAATTGGGTTCACACCAGAATACAAAATTAACCAGGGGCTTAAACTGCCTGACCTTCTTGGCCAGGGGCTTCACTTTAATTTCAACCCTGATGCTATAGGGAGTAAATCAATAAAATATGAATGATGCTGGATTATCAACATTCTTTTAACTTTAATAAAGATTCACCCTTTCATAATTCAGCACAAGTCATGGGAATGTACACAGGATCAGCATCAGGAAGAAAGACAGCTTCATAATTTATGGGGTTGTGATGGAACAGAACCAAACTCTTATGTTTTCACAAGCTATATTCACATCGCTATTCCTTATTTTTATATTGGACATTTTGTCTAAACAATGACCATTAATGTGGTTGATGCTCCGTGAGTTATCATCTCTGAGTTCCCAGACCAAAATAATTACTCTCGCAGTTTCGGGAATGTTACACGTCGCCACGTCTAAAGGGCTTCGAGCAGGCCACCAACTTCAAAGGGAGCTACTGGAAGGCCATTTGCATTTGACTCACCACACTTGCTAGCAGAGTCTGTGAGTCTAAAAGACAATGATTTCCCAAACACCAGACCCTCAACAAATAGCATCTCTTTGAACCCATAATGGCCGAGACATCACTATTCTGGAACATAAAACCAATTTCCAGACACTGCAGAAGCATCATCTGTTGATGCCATTGTGGAGAGGTAAGAACTGGTTAATATTGCCTTCCTGAGCTGCAAGCTCCTGCCCTACTGTTTAACATCTAACTGGCAGGCCACGCCAAAGCAAACCCTGGGCAGCCTGGACAATTGATCCCCCTCTAGCCTGACTTTGCTGGAACTCTTGTGCCATCACCTACAAAACTGATCCATCTCTGCGTGCTACTTTATCTTGGGACATCACCAAGGAGATTTTACGATGCCAGTTTACAGCCTGCTGACCTGAGCGAAAGAATTCCTCATTAGAATTTGATTCTGGCCTCTGGAACTCACGTGGATGAATATGTATTTATTTTTTCTGTAGTCTCTATAGTGTCAAACCTCCTTTTCTCTCTCCCTCTCTTTACTGTATAAGTGTGGAGAGGGAAGTTGCGGAAGGGACACAGACAGAGTGGATAAGGAGCGGCTGTTCCCCTTAGTTGAAAGGTCAGTCATGAGGGGACATAGGTTCAAGGTGAAGGGCAGGGGGTTTAGAGGGGAGTGTGAGGTAAAACATTTTTACCCAGAGGATGGTGACAGTCTGGAATGCGCTGCCTGGGAGGGTGGTGAAGGCGGGTTGCCACACATCCTATAAAAAGTATCTGGATGAGCACTTGGCACATCATAACATTCAAGGCTATGGGCCAAGTGCTGGCAGATGGGATTGAGTTGGAGTTCAGGAGTTTCTAATGGGTCAGTGCAGACTCGATGGGCCGAAGGACCTCTTCTGCGCTCTATGAGTCTATGACCCTCCTTTTCATGACTTTTGACTGTGTGCAATAAACTAACCCTCTGAATTGATCTTACCTCGAGTTTGTTGTGGCATTATTTGTAGAAATTGAATCTCATAAAAACACAGAAGGGTTGGGAAATAACCCACCCTTATTAAGAACAAAAAACATTCAAACACCTTCTGTTTACGGATGAGTGGCGAGAGGAAAATCAGTGTGATTTTAACTAACCCTCTTCCTACCCGCTCCTGTCTGTAATAGCATGATGCACCCATTTATGCATGAGAGGGACAAGCATTGGATGATGACTATTGGGTTATTGCATTCCCAATAACAGCACATTAACCATCTGTGTTTTCATGTTTGCAGGTTTCAAACTGTTTGTTTATTTAATTTTGTGATGGATATAATTTGACAGTGTTTCTTGTGCAAGCAATATAAAGAAGGAATGTACGGTGATCTATTGAAAGTTTATTCTGCCGGAATGAAAAGCTTGACGTATGAGCAGCATTTGAGGACTCAGTGTCTGTACTTGATGGAACCTAGTAGGATGATGGGGGGGAGATTGCATTGAAACGTACAGAACACTGAAAGGCCTGGATAGAGTGGATGTGGGGAAGATGTTTCCATTAGTGGGAGAGACTAGGATCCCAGGGCACAGCCTCAGAGTAAAGGGACAACCCTTTAGAACCGAGATGAGGAGGAATTTCTTCAGCCAGAGGGTGGTGAATCTGTGGAATTCATTGCCACAGCAAGCTGTGGAGGACAAGTCATTGAGTGTATTTAAGACAGAGATAGATAGGTTCTTGGTTGGTAAGGAAATCAAAGGCTATACGGAAAAGGCGGAAGAACGGGGCTGAGAAACAAATGAGCCATGATCGAATGGCAGAGCAGAATCGATAGGCTGAATGGCCTATTTCTGCTCCTATATCTTGTGGTCTTACGGTGTTATGACTGCAATGATTCCCACAAGGTGGGATATCTCACTGGTCAATGTTTGAATCCAATTGTCATGTGAAATCACAGAATCACAGAAACCCTCCAGTGCAGAAAGAGGCCATCTGGCCCATCGAGTCTGCACCGACCACAATCCCACCCAGGCCTTACCCCCATATCCCTACACGTTTACCCGCTAATCCCTCTAATCTACACATCTCAGGACACTAAGGGGCAATTTTAGCATGGCCAATCAACCTAACCCGCACATCTTTGGACTGTGGGAGGAAACCGGAGCACCCGGAGGAAACCCACGCAGACACGAGGAGAATGTGCAAACTCCACACAGGCAGTGACCCGAGCCGGGAATCGAACCCAGGTCCCTGGAGCTGTGAAGCACATCAGAAGCAAAACAAAAGATGCTCTCATAAATGTTAATGGTTTCACCTCAAGTAGATTATTCATACTCTTATAATAAAGACAGCTGGAATGTCAAGCCATCACTCTATGGTTTAGTACTTAGCGGGAGTTTGTCACACTCAAGGCACTGTGTCTAAAACATGAAGAAAATATAATGCTGTTTCTTTGAATTTTGAGCCAACATTTTACTTGTACCTGACAATTTGCAATTCTAATTTTACCTATAATTTATCAGAATTAACAGCAATTAGGCTAAAAGGGAGAGAGAACCTTAAGCACAGTTCTCAATTTTGCAGAATAATACTCATGGCATTATTTAATGCTCCTGCTATCACCAGAAGTAACAAGACAGATCAGTCAGCATGACAAAATATTCTTGAAGTATTTGAGAAACCTAGGTGAATAGTCATGCCGCTAAATATTTGTCTGCACCCATTTTTAGGTACAGAGGTTACAATCCGTGTTCTGCTTGGGTTTGGTCCCATTAAGGCAGCACACAAGCTTCCTGCTGCATCCTCATTTGCCTGACTGTAGCATGCAGCTGAGTGCAACTTGCACTCGATGGGGAGCCAATTAGTGCAACAGGAGAGCATGCGATCCAGCAAGCCCCAACTCTTCTAGGCAGTCTTCCCTCTTGAAGGGAAGTTGCACTGACTGCTGCTAAGTGCCATTGCCACAAATGGTTATAAGAAGAGACAAAACACATGGGGCAAGTTGGAAGAGAGATGGCTCCCAGGTTTACTGCTACACATTGGAGGCCTTAGTGATGGAGGTTAATAGGAGGAGAGAAGCCATGTCTGGCTCTGTGGCACAATGGACAGCTTCTAAAAGTTTATTTTATAAAGTTTTTAGTTTATAAAGTTTATTTTATTATTGTCACAAGTAGGCCTACATTAACACTGCAATGAAGTTACTGTGAAAGTCCCCTAGTTGCCACACTCCAGCGCCTGTTTGGGTGCACTGAGGGAGACTTTAGCATGGCTAATGCACCTAACCAGCATATCTTTTGGATTGTGGGAGGAAAGCGGAGCACCCAGAGAAAACCCACACAGATACGGGGAGAATGCACAAACTCCGCACAGACAGTCACCAAAAACAGGGAATCGAACTTGGGTCTCTGGCGCTGTGAGGCAGCAGTGCTAACCAATATACCACCGTGCCACCCTCAGCATGATGGACTTCTAGTCAATGACAAATAAGGAATTCAAAGGTTGTGCGTTTGAATCCCACCAGAGTCAATTTTTCACCCAGAGAGTGATCAGCCTGTGGAATTTGCTACCACAGAAAGTAGTTGAGGCCAAAACATTGTGGGTGGGATTTTCCGGCCGTGCTCATCCCAAGACCGGAAAATCCCGACTGAGGTCAATGGACTGTTGCAAGTTCATGTCCCGCTAATTAGGATTACCATGGCAGGTGGGATGGGAAAATTCCGCCATGCATGTTTTCAAGAAGCAGTTAAATATAGCTCTTGGGATGGAGGGGTTCAAAGGATATGGGGGGAAGGTGGCATCAGGCTATTGAGTTGGATGATTAGCTATGATCTTAATGAATGGCTGAGCAGACTCAAAGGGCCGAGTGGCCTTCTCCTCCTCCTATTTTCTATGCTTCAATTTTTATATAGGGAAGGGGGAAACCAGGAGGAAGGAACACTTTCCAAACGGGTTAGGAACCATGGAGATCAGTACTAGGAGTTGAGGATATGTAAGCTCAAGGATATGATAGCAAAGTCAGAAAACATTCATTGACCTCGTGGGGGTGGTCAAAGTCACTGAATGAACCTTTAGATGTTAGCTCATACCCACCACATCACTAGAGTCTTACAATGTTCAATACATTACAGGCTGACTATTCAGCCATTAACAAGCAGGGCTCAGACTGAACTTGCAGACTGGGGTACAGAGCCAGGGATGCAGGTTCGATTCCCAGCTTGGGTCTCTGTCTGTGTGGAGTCTGCACGTTCTCCCCATATCTGCATGCGTTTCCTCCAGGTGCTCCTATTTCCTCCCACAGTCCAAAAGACATGCTGGTTAGATGCATTGGCCACGCTAAATTCTCCCTCCGTGTACCCGAACAGGCGCCAAAGTGTGGCGACTAGATTTTCACAGTAACTTCATTGCAGTGTTACTTGTGAAACTAATAAAAATCCCTGCCCTCCCTGCATGGTTGCACCAACTGACCACAACATCTGGATGGCTGGTCCTTTAAATAATTATAGCGGGAATTCTCTCGTGTGGGTGAATGCATGTTTAGCGGGACGTGATTTGCACATGTGTACACAGCACTTGCAAGGTCCAAGTTTCCAGAATATGCACTAAATCAGCTGGAATGGCCCTTTCCAGCAGGAAGCACACCGAGTCCGTGCTCGGACTGGCCAGAAGTGTGTTGCACACCAGGTTACTGCTTATGCCTTCAGTAGCACCAAGATCAGCCACATACATCCCCCAATTTCAAAATCTAGGGGGATTCTCTGGCCTCCCAACAGTGCCTTTCTCATGGTGGGAGGTGATGTGCCATTTGCCAATTCGGGATCTCTTGACCCTGCTGCTATCAATGGAATTTTGCATTGACTGCACCCCACGCCATCAAGACACCTGCAGCAGGGGATGCACCAATGGCGAGACCAGAGGATCCCACCGGCATGAACAATGGGAGGAGAATTCCAGCCCAGGTCTCAAGTGTAGGATACTATCAAGGTTCAAAACAGTAAGAGTTGAAGCAAATCAAGCAGCACTGAAAGAAAGTTGCATTTATATAGCATCATTCATGACTGTCAGATATCTCAAAAGTACTCTACAGCCAATGAAGTACGTTTGGAGGGCATTCACGACTAATGTAGAAAAAACAACAGCCAATTTGCACACAGCAAGATCTCACAGGAGCAATGTGGTAACGACAAGCTAATCTGTCTTTGCAATGTTGGTTGAGGAATAAATATTGAGCAGGACACAGAAAATAACTTCATTTTTTTGAGGAAGAGATGGTGTTACAGGCTAATAGGCTGGAGGAAATAGTTGTTTGGAGGGAGGATGTACTGGCAGTTTTGAATAAACTGGAGGTCGATAAGTCCCCTGGGCCTGATGAAATATATCCTAGGATTCTTTGGGAGGCAAGGAATGAGATTGCAGAGCCTTTGGCTTTGATCTTTGGGTCCTCACTGTCCACGGGGATGGTGCCAGAGGACTGGAGAGTGGCGAATGTTGTTCCTCTGTTTAAGAAAGGGAATAGAAATGACCCTGGTAATTATAGACCGGTTAGTCTTACTTCGGTGGTTGGTAAATTGATGGAAAAGGTCCTTAGGGATGGGATTTACGACCATTTAGAAAGATGCGGATTAATCCGGGATAGTCAGCACGGATTCGTGAAGGGCAAGTCGTGCCTCACAAATTTGATAGAATTTTTTGAGGAGGTAACTAAGTGTGTTGATGAAGGTAGGGCAGTTGATGTCATATACATGGATTTTAGTAAGGCATTTGATAAGGTCCCCCATGGTCGGCTTATGATGAAAGTAAGGAGGTGTGGAATAGAGGGAAAGTTGGCCGATTGGATAGGTAACTGGCTATCTGATCGAATGATGTGGAGATGCCGGCGCTGGACTGGGGTAAACACAGTAAGAAGTTTAACAACACCAGGTTAAAGTCCAACAGGTTTATTTGGTAGCAAAAGCCACACAAGCTTTCGGAGCTGCAAGCCCCTTCTTCAGGTGAGTGGCCAGTAAGGTGAGTAAATTGATGGAAAAGGTCCTTAGGGATGGGATTTACGACCATTTAGAAAGATGCGGATTAATCCGGGATAGTCAGCACGGATTCGTGAAGGGCAAGTCGTGCCTCACAAATTTGATTGAATTTTTTGAGGAGGTAACTAAGTGTGTTGATGAAGTAAGGGGCTTGCAGCTCCGAAAGCTTGTGTGGCTTTTGCTACCAAATAAACCTGTTGGACTTTAACCTGGTGTTGTTAAACTTCTTACTGTATCTGATCGAAGACAGAGGGTGGTGGTGGATGGAGAATTTTCGGACTGGAGGCAGGTTGCTAGCGGAGTGCCACAGGGATCAGTGCTTGGTCCTCTGCTCTTTGTGATTTTTATTAATAACTTAGAGGAGGGGGCTGAAGGGTGGAACAGTAAATTTGCTGATGACACCAAGATTGGTGGAGTAGTGGATGAGGTGGAGGGCTGTTGTAGGCTGCAAAGAGACATAGATAGGATGCAAAGCTGGGCTGAAAAATGGCAAATGGAGTTTAACCCTGATAAATGTGAGGTGATTCATTTTGGTAGCACTAATTTAAATGTGGATTACAGGGTCAAAGGTAGGGTTCTGAAGACTGTGGAGGAACAGAGAGATCTTGGGGTCCATATCCACAGATCTCTAAAGGTTGCCAGTCAAGTGGATAGAGCTGTGAAGAAGGCCTATAGTGTGTTAGCTTTTATTAACAGGGGGTTGGAGTTTAAGAGCCGTGGGGTTATGCTGCAACTGTACAGGACCTTGGTGAGACCACATTTGGAATATTGTGTGCAGTTCTGGTCACCTCACTATAAGAAGGATGTGGAAGCGCTGGAAAGAGTGCAGAGGAGATTTACCAGGATGCTGCCTGGTTTGGAGGGTATGTCTTATGAGGAAAGGTTGAGGGAGCTAGGGCTGTTCTCTCTGGAGTGGAGGAGGCTGAGGGGAGACTTAATAGAGGTTTATAAAATGATGAAGGGGATAGATAGAGTGAACGTTCAAAGACTATTTCCTCGGGTGGATAGAGCTATTACAAGGGGGCATAACTATAGGGTTCATGGTGGGAGATATAGGAAGGATATCAGAGGTAGGTTCTTTACGCAGAGAGTGGTTGGGGTGTGGAATGGACTGCCTGCAGTGATAGTGGAGTCAGACACTTTAGGAACATTTAAGCGGTTATTGGATAGGCACATGGAGCACACCAGGATGATAGGGAGTGGGATAGCTTGATCTTGGTTTCAGATAAAACTCAGCACAACATCGTGGGCCGAAGGGCCTGTTCTGTGCTGTACTGTTCTATGTTCTATGTTCTTTGTTCTATTACCTTTCTTGGAAATAGTGCCATGGGAGATTTATGCGCATTTAAGAGAGAAGGCAGGTTCTCTATTCAACATGTCATCTGAAAGATGGCACCTCTGCCAGTATAACACTCGCTCAATGTTGATCTGAGAGTCAGTCCAGACTTTCATACTCAAGTCCTGGTGTGGGACTTGAACTCACAATCCTGTGACTCCATGACAGCAGTGCTACCAATTGAGCGAGGTGTGCTTCAAGAATGGATTTCAACATGAAGTAACCAGCTCCACATGGGGCGAGAAAGTCAGGGGCAAGTCTGTCTCTGTCAGTCTTGGAAACAGCAACTCCATTTCATGTGGCTCAGGCAATTAGTTAGCCTGGAGTTGTGGCTTCTGCCTCTCTGAGGCAGGATATCCCACTTGCAAGTGCTGTCGACTCATCATGAAAGCAGACAACGCTTCACTCCGACCAGTGCCACCGGGAGTGCTGGACACTTCTGGGATTGCAGCAGTCCCAGAATCAGTGACTATTGAGCTAACCTGGAGTAAAAGTTTGTGGAATTGCCAGGGTTCGTCAGTCAAATTCTGCAAGGTGGAGGGAGGTGTCAACCTTTAGGGTGCAGGGTCTGCTAACAGGATCAGCACTTACGCTAGGGCTCTGCCAGTCAGAAAGTGCCCCATCAGGGCAAACACACCTACCCTTGAGGCCATTAGGTGGCAAGGTTCCCACCCAGAGCTGTTAAGTTCCCAGCGACAGAGGGAAGATTACCTTAAGTGGCCGTTAATTGGCCATTTAAGGGCATCAGTTAACCTAAGAGCAGACAGACTACCTACCACCTACCTTACTGCCGGTATATGGTAGGAAGGTGATGGGCACATCACATATCTCCATCCCACCTGATTTACGTCCATCCCACCTCCTAGCACTTTGGGAACAATGTGATGATCTAAATTGGAACCTCCAAAAGTCCCACAAACAGCAAGGTCCTACAAATTGCTAAGAGATTAAAAAGAAGATATCTTTCTCTTGTTGAGTTAGTGTTGAATTACTTTTGTTGAACTTTTTGTGTTGAACTAGGGAGGCACGGTGGCACAGTGGTTAGTACTGTTGCCTCACAGCGCCAGGAACCTGGATTCGATTCTTGGCTTGGGTCGCTACCTGTGCAGAGTCTGCATGTTCCCCCCATGTCTGCGCAGGTTTCCTCCGGTTTCCTCCCACAGTCTGAAAGACGTGCTGGTTAGAGGTACATTAACCATGCTAAATTCTACCTCAGGTGCCAGAGTGTGGCAACTAGGGGATTTTTACAGTAACTTCATCGCAGTGTTAATGTAAGCCTACTTGTGACAGTAATAAATAAACTAAACCAGTGTCACTTTTTCTCTCCCCAGTGGCAGGTTTACAGGTTTTGTTTTAATGAAAACAGTGGCATTTCCTCCTGCACTTGAATCTCCACAGTTGGCTCAGAAAAGAGAGTTTAAATGTTTAACTGGATGAAGTAAGGAACACTAGGCTTTGCAAAGAGCAATATATTCAGGAAAAGAGGTACAATGCAGAGAGATGATAGAGCGAGCCATTTAACACAGTTTGTAATAATGCACAAGGGTTCCTGACCACAAGATCCACAATCAATAAATCGGGAGTTTGGAGTGTGGCCAGAGAGGGAGATTAAGAACATGTGAAGGATGTTCTGCATTTAGCATAAGATTCATCAAATATGATCAATTAGTTTATGATGCCTCAAAATTGTTTTTAAATCGGTTTCTACTTCCTGCTTCTTGCCCGATCTTATTGCAATGCAAGAGAGGACAAAGGTCAAGAACTTGGTTGAGAAATGGTGCAAAAGCAATACCACTTGTTCATAGAATCTCGACAGTGCAGAAGGAGGCCATTTGGCCTGCACCAATCACAATCCCACCCAAACCCTATCCCTGAAAACCCACATATCTACCCTGCTAGTCCCCCTGACACTAAGGGTCAATCAACCTAACCCGCACATCTTTGGACTGTGGGAGGAAACCGGAGCACCCGGAGGAAACCCACGCAGACATGGGGAGAATGTGCAAACTGCACACAGACAGTCACCTGAGGCCGGAATTGAATCCAGGTCCCTGGCGCTGTGAGGCAGTAGTACTAACCACTCTGCCACCGTGCCGCCCCAAAGATTCCTTGTCAGAGCACAGTCAGGACATTTCGCAGCTCCCCATCGGGGAAATGAACCCTGGTCTCCTGCGTGACGGGCGAAGATATGAACCATTATACTAATGAGGAAGTTCTCTCATGCTCCCTCCTCTACTGAAGTATTTGCATTGTGTTGCAAAGAATTTAAGCACAAAACCAGAACACTTGGCCGACCTGGCCAGTGCTGGTGCATATGCTCCACATGCGAATCCTTCACCCTATCAACCCATCAACATATGCTTTCATTCCTTTCTCCCAGATGTATTGATCTAGCTTCCTCTTAAAGACATCTAATGTGCCTAAACCTATCCTCATGATGAGTTCCACATTCTAACCACTCTTTGTCACTTTTTATTAACCTTTCCCCCATTATTGTGGGATTATCTGTGACCAAACTATAGTCAGTATCAAGATGGTTCATTCTAACGTGTATCCATGCAGAGCATTTGGAATTCAAACTGAATTCTCAGAGTTGGCTATGACATTAATGCAAAGTGGCAAACTGAGACATGCCAATGATTAGTTTCGTAAACGTGGCATCACCAACACCTCTCTCTGTACCTCATGAATATATCAATCCTCAATTTCAATGTCAGTCTGACCCAGTAGTGGCACCTTTTCCTCTGAGAAAGGCATTTGTAGGTTCACACCGCAATTTGAGCATATGCTCTCATTCTAATATGTCAGTGCCCATACTGAGGCAGTGTTAGAGATGGCATTTTTCAGGCAAGATTTTGAAATGAGTCTGCAAGGCTCTCTGCTCAGGTAGATGTAAAACAGTTAACTGGACTATGTAGTGGTCGAAGAGCCAGGTGGTTCTCCCCGTTATCCTTGAATTGACAACAATAGCAGAATAAGCACCCAATTTATCTCACTGCTGTTTATAGATCCTTGTTTGCTTTCACAATAGTAATATGCTTCAATAGTAATTCATTTGCTGCAAAATGCTTTTGTCCAGAGAATATGAAAGTGCTATCTAAGTATGATTATTTTTTTCTATCTTCTTTCTTTATTTCTGTGGTGACTCTGTGCCTTTAAGAAATGTATTTATATCATGTTTCTTGTGAAGGGTATGTTTAAAATTCAACTCTGGGTTACCTGACGCCAATATGTCTGCTCCAGGCAGCCCAACTGCTGAGAATCTAGAAGAATAATTGATCCTAGATTTTGGGGTGTTTCTTTTAATCTGAGCTATTGCAGCTTTGTTTATTTTTTGGGTTGAAACCCTGGGGTGTCAGAGTAGGGTTTAGTTAGGTTGACTGACAGAGGCTGAGTCATGTACTAATGGGAGGAGCTACACTTGCAAAGAAAAGCAGGCAGTTTCTGTTTAGGTCTGTAAGGAACAAGAAGCGTTTCTCTTTCTCTCACACTTTCTTTCTCTGAAGGCTGCTGTTAGAGTATCAGGAGACAGATGTCTCTGTATCTTTTTCCAGAAATGTTAAAAGACTCTAGGACTGCTAACACACATGTGAGCCTCTGTGCTTTTGCTAACTGATTTTGAGTTTTAGTCTACGTAGAATATTGCTTAAATTGAAATTAATAGAGATAGATTAGCAGTTAAGAATTGCATCTTGTCATGGTGTAGTATTGCAATTGTTAAAAGTTAAGCTAATTCATTGTTGTATTAAGCTGTATTGTTAAAAAATAAAGTTTGCTTTGACAAAAACTTGCTAGAGGCTCAAAAATATCATACCTGGAATGAAACACCTTTTCCTTACTAATAAAAAATGAAAAAATTGTTGGAGTCTAGTCTAACTTCATATACCTTGGGGTTTCTGATCTGGTCCCTAACATTTCATTTACTTGTTTCCGAAATCCCAATCCTTAAAGAGTATTTTTAAACATCACTGACTCCTCTTCTTCCCACTATATTGTGGAGATGCTGGCGTTGGACTGGGGTGGGCGCGGTAAGAAGTCTCACAACACCAGGTTAAAGTCCAACAGGTTTAATTGGTAGCACGAGCTTTCGGAGCACTGCTCCTCACCTGGTATCCCACCATATTGCGATTAAGTTTGATTCACCAGCTGAACTCTCTGCTCTCAAAGGACAATGAGTTTTCATCTTCCATCTGTGACCATTAGTCGCCTATGCCCCTTTGCCCAACAGTGTTGCAAGCTCAAGTTAAAGTGGGAAAGGAAAATTCTTAATGCTGGAAATCTTAAATTAAAAACAAATAGATTGGCAATTGGAAATTAACACACAGCAGAACCAATAACATTTGGTTTAAAATAAAAGCAAAACAATGTGGATGCTGGAAATCTGAAATAAAAAGGGAAAATGCTGGATAAATGATCCTTCCACAAACTAAGTTTAAAATATTAATCATGACACTTCAGGTCTGTTCCCTTGATTAGGATTTGGATAGATATCAACAATGTTCACATTCTGAGTTAAGAAGTTGTGGGTTCAAGTTTGACTAATCTCGGCTAATATTCTTTTGCGCTATTTAGGGAATATTATTGTGTCAGAGATGCTGTCATTTGAATGAGGTGCTATTTACAAGGTTAAAGTTTATTTATTAGTGTCACAAGTAGACTTACATTAACACTGCAATGAAGTTACTGTGAAAATCCCCGAGTTGCCACACTCCGGCGCCTGTTCAGGTACACTGAGGGAGAATTTAGCATGGCCGATGCACCTAACCAGCATGTCTTTCGAACTGTGGGAGGAAACTGGAGCAACCGGAAGAAAACCATGCAGACATGGGAAGAACATGCAGATTCCGCACAGGCAGTCATCCAAGCTGGGAATTGAACCCGGGTCCCTGGTACTGGGAGGCAGCAGTACTAACCACTGTGCCACCTTGCTGCCCTATTTAACTGCAAGTCAGTTTTTTTTCCCCTTGAAATTCTTCCTGGGCCGTGCCACAATTGGTTGTGTACTTCAGAATATGACTAACCTAGGCTGACACTCCTGTGCAATACTGCGGGGGTTTGCGCTGTTGCTGCTTTTTCAGATGAGGTGTTAAACCATGACCCGAGCTCTCAAGTGAACTTAATAATTCCCGTATAACTCTATTCCAAAGAGGAGCAGGGAAGTTATGCTTGGTGTCCCAGCCAATATGTATCCCTCGATTACCATAGCAAAAAGAAAATCTGGTCATTATCACTTTGTTGTTTGTGGGAGCTTACTGTGCAGATTTTGGCTGCTGCATTGCCACAGTAGTGACAGTACTCCAAAAGTAAATCACTGGCTGTAAAAAGCATTGGGATGTCCTGTGGTTGTGACAGGCATTTTAGAATTTCAATCCGTTTGTTTCTTTATTGAGTTATTTTGATGTATCCCAAACCTGATGATTTTCTGCATAATTATCTTTCAGCTAGCCTTGCCCTTGATGGATGGTGGAGCTTGACACTGTTGAATGAAATACTATCAGGTATTACTGGCAGATCCAAGCAAGTGAAAGATCAACTAAAAACGTGCCCTACACTTTTTCCAGTAATGAACGTTTGTTCCTCACAAGAATAAAAATGGTTGGGTTTAAAAGAGTTGATCCTTTGTATTTCACTTCCAATGCTGAGTAATTTAATTTGTTGATGCACAATCAATATATGTAAGTTGTAAAATGTCTTGTGGTCAGTAACAGGTTCAATATCAATGATTTTTTTTTGTTATATCAGTAGCTGTTAGCAATCTGCAAATATGTCACCAAGGACAATTGTGGTGTAGTATGGGCTGGAGGCTCACATCACATATGCCCCAGTACATTACAGTGCTGATATTAGAGTCAATAAGCATTACCTGTAGTAAAGCAAAGCAAATGATATCTGTGAAAAGCATTATCGGTTGCCCTCCCCCCCCCCATGATTCTAACACCCTGTAGATACAATGTAGGGAATATATATGCATAAAAGCTTTGTGTAACTACAATTCCTAGTTTCAAATTGACAGTTGCTTATAGCAATACAGGCCAGGGAAAATCGAGCCAGAGTTTCACATTGCACTCTTTCTAGGTGAACTGGGACTCCCTGCTTATGCTATGCAAACTTGCCTTAAGTCCTGCCTAATAGCATCCCATTTTAGTTCAATTTTAACATGACCAAAGTGTTGAATCTTCCACCTGAGAACTTTAATTTGCAGATGTTCCGGCCATGAGTCATTTCTAAACCTGTATTTCAATTGTTACGATTTCCAGAGAGGCCAATTACCCAAAAAGAAAGGAATCCCTAAATAACTCTGATGAACGGAATCTATGGACATGATTTCACTTTTAAGAACTTTTGCTGTAATAGTCAAACCCATAATCAACATAAAATTAAACATATATTAACAGAGAAATGGAGTTCATGTGAAAGGATGAATTACATTTTAAATAGTCAATTTTAAATTCTGGAACTACAGACACTCATATCACAACTCAAACACCATGCGCCTTCTCACAATCTTTCCAATTTGGCCCGCCACTCAATGGTTTTGGCCCTCGAGCTTCTTTCACTAGCAGCATGTATTCTATCTGAGATCCCTGGATATGGTTAACACCAAAATGGTACACTGTTACAGAACCCCTTTAACTAGGTTCATTATATCCTTGATGATACATATTCCCCAGAGACTCCTTTATCCAACTCTTTTAGTAAACCCCCTTAAAAGATCTGGTAGGCTCGGACAAAACTGAAGCAGCAGCAATAAAGATGTCTGATCCAATCCTTGCTCGAACCCTGCCTTCAGGTTTCTATTCTTTAAAGTACACACACACACACATCAGAAACACACACATGCACTAGACACACACACACATTGACACACACACGCACGCAATAGACATACGCACACACAATAGACACACACAATGTATCCCAATTAGTTGCTATTAGTATTCTTGGGTTAGCAAGTTCCCATCTCAACAACAATATGTCACAGCCATGGCTTTCACCTTAAGCTACACCCTGTCTCTCCAGCAACTTCAAATCTGGCTAATTTCTTTGAAGTCCAATGACCTAATTGGCAGGAATTCCAATTACCCCTCTTTCCAGATATCTGTCCGGTTTCACTTTGGATTTGAAAGGATATCCCACAATCTTTTGCAAACTACAAAGCAGGACATACCAAAGGGCTGTGCATCATCCTGAAGGAAGACAACCTTAAAGGCCATTGTCCTTGCTAAAAGGTAGGGAATCTGATAAATCCCTCTTCTTTAATCAAAGGGGTCTCACTAAAATGTATTGGTCAAACAGAAATTTCTCAATAAAGCAAATGGATCATTCAACATTACGAGCATGTGCTTTTTGTGCTGTGAAGAATCTGCAGCCAAAATGTTAATCTGTCTTCTCTCTTAATAGTTTTTCATCTTTATTGCAAGGTGGGTGGAATATAAAAGTAGGGATGTCTTATTACAACTGTAAGGGGCATTGTTCACACTGCAACTATACAGCACTGTGTCTAATTTTGGTCTCATTACTTGCACTGGAACCAATTTAGAGAAGGCATGGTAGCACAGTGGTTAGCACTGCTGCCTCACAGCACCAGGGATTGAGGTTCAATTTAGGGGTTTACAAATTTAAGGCCTTTCATAAGGCTGAGATGAAGGGGATTCTTCGCTGAGATGGTCATTAGTCTTTGGAATTATGTTCCTCAGACAGCAGTGGAAGAGGAGTCATTCAATATATCTAAGAATGTGTTAGACAGATTTTTGATTGACAAGGGAGTCAAGGGTTAGTGGGGGGAGAGGGTGTTGCTGTCATATGCTTTTCATGGATATCAGTGTGACATCACCAGAAGAGAAATGTGTCATGTGATCCAGTCTTAGTTTCACTTTTGCTTTGAGCAGAGCACAAGTGCACAGCTCTGAGGTCTTCACACTATGATGTGGAGATGCCGGCGTTGGACTGGGGTAAACACAGCAAGAAGTCTCACAACACCAGGTTAAAGTCCAACAGGTTTATTTGGTAGCACAGGCCACTAGCTTTCGGAGCGCTGCCCCTTCATCAGGTGAGTGGGAGTTCTGTTCACAAACAGGGCATATAAAGACATAAACTCAATTTACAAAATAATGGTTGGAATGCGAGTAATCAAGTCTTAAAGGTACAGACAATGTGAGTGGAGAGAAGGTTAAGCACAGGTTAAAGAGATGTGTATTGTCTCCAGACAGGACAGTTAGTGAGATTTTGCAAGCCCAGGCAAGTCGTGGGGGTTACAGATAGTGTGACATGAACCCAAGATCCCGGTTGAGGCTGATAGCCAAGTTCCGCACACATGAGGACGGCCTCAACAGGGATCTTGGGTTCATGTCACACTATCTGTAACCCCCACAACTTGCCTGGGCTTGCAAAATCTCACTAACTGTCCTGGCTGGAGACAATACACATCTCTTTAACCTGTGCTTAACCCTCTCTCCACTCACATTGTCTGTACCTTTAAGACTTGATTACCTGTAAAGACTCGCATTCCAACCATTACATTATAAATTGAGTTTGTGTCTTTATATGCCCTGTTTGTGAATAGAACTCCCACTCACCTGATGAAGGGGCAGCGCTCCGAAAGTTAGTGGCTTTTGCTACCAAATAAACCTGTTGGACTTTAACCTGGTGTTGTGAGACGTCTTACTGTTTTCAAGCTGTACACCTATGTATAAACGTCCTCATGTGCCGAGTCTAATAAATGAACCCACAAAGTGTTAACCAAATCCTTTATGAGTGAATGGTTCCTTCAGCCTTTGCTCCAGTGGGTGGCACGGTGGCACAGTGGTTAGCACTATTGCCTCACAGCGCCAGAGACCCGAGTTCTATTTCCAGCTTGGGTCACTGTCTGTGTGGATTCTCTCTGTACCTGTATGGGTTTCCTCCGGGTGCTCCGGTTTCCTCCCACAGTCCAAAGATGCACAGGGTAGGTGGATTGGCTATATTGCCTCTTAGGATAAATTCATGGGGTTATGGGGATAGGGCCTGGGTGGGATTGCGGTTGGTGCAGACTCGATAGGCAGAATGGCTTCCTTCTGCACTGTAGGATTCTATGATTCTATGAGTTCACTGCCTCTGGGAATGGCGTTTCTGCCTCATGCCGTGTAAAATTGCTGAAAAGCTGGGCATTTCCTTAGTGTATGCAGAAGACCACACCTTCCACATGTCTTGCTCAGATTAAGGGTCTCAGTGAGTGCATCAGGGTTTCTTTGGCCCTGTAAGGTTTGTCAACCTGTGAGTATCCCTTCATACTTACATCCATCTTTTAGTGACTCTTCAATGCTATACATTTTGGTTTGTCTAGCAGATCGTTCTGAAAAAGCTTCCATGGGAGTTGATGTGATTGCCAGCTCAACAATTATGTCTGCTAGCTCTACAATTGAAAAATCACTGTAAGTACACTTTCTTTTGTTTCTGCTGATGAACTGGTTGCTGAAATGATATGAACTCCAGTCGATGGAGGTTTAACCAGATTCTAAACCAGTCTTCCAATGTAGTCCATACATTTTGGGGATCCTTTAGCTCCTTTGCTGTTAATCCTGATTTATTCAGCCTGTGTAGACCTTCATTCATAATCGCTAGGCAAATTTTATGTTTGGTTTATCTGCTTCAACCGCACCTGAATCAAGAAACCACAGCATTGCACACTTTGCAATGAATCTCTACAATGCAGAAAGAAGACATTTGGCCCATTCAGCCTACACCAACAACAAGCCCACCCAGGCCCGATCCCCATAACACCTGCTAAACCCCCTGACACTAAGGGTCAATTTAGCCTGGCCAATCAACATAACCTGCACATTTATGGACTGTGGGAGGAAACCGGAGCACCTGGAGGGAACCCATGCAGACATGGGGAGAACATTCAAACTCCACACAGACAGTGACCAAGGCCAGAATCGAACCTGGGTTCCTAGTGCTGTGAGGCAGCAGTGCTAACCACTGTGCCGCCCCTTTTGCATATGGATCATTGGTCAGCTGCATCTCAATTCAAACTGGCAGATTTTGTGGACATTTTGACACTATCCCTTTGACCATCCTCCTCTGGTGGTACCCGGGATGAGTGTCACTGTCATTGCTTTCACATGCTTCTCCTTCTCTGGCCCAATTCTTTTTTTTTGTTGGTTTTATTATTTTTGTCTGACTCTTCCTCATTCGCCATTAATCCAATCCACACCCTGGATCACTCACCCTTCTTGATTGAGTTAACTCGATGCTGGCTCTCTTGATGCACTGTCCCACTCACTGAAATGATAGTCTATCCACTGCAAACCCACTACAAGAGATTTGTCTGCTTGCAAGCTCTTTATCTCACTGTGTTTTTCAAGCATTTCTGTGCAGTCACCATGCCGTGAGGTCAACACTCTCCAATGCTGCGAATCCGTTGCAAACTGACCAGAACATCAAAGGTCATTTAATGGCATGTACTAGGATCTGTTCACCATGTTGCGCATGTACTTCATAGAGTCGTAGAATCCCTACAATACAGAAGGAGGCCATTTGGCCATCGAGTCTGTACCGACAACAATCCCATCCAGCCCTATCCCCGTAACCTCATGTATTTATCCTGCTAATCGCCTTGGTGCTAAGGGGCAATTTTAGCATGGGCACTCAACCTAACCTGCACATCTTTGGAGTGTGGGATGAAACCGGAGAACCCGGAGGAAACCCACACAGACATGGGGAAAACATACAACCCCCACACAGACAGTGACCGAAGGCCAGAATTGAACCTGGGTCTCTGATGCTGTGAGGCAGCAGTGCTAACGACTATGCCACCATGCTGCTGCACTCTTTGACCACTGCTGAAAACCATGTTATATTATTTGATATAAAGGCATCAATCACTCATTAGAGATTGTGTAAACAAGTTGTGGGTTCATGTATTGAGGCTAGTTACATAAGATCAGCTATGCATGGATATAAAGCTTGATAACATCAGAGTGGCACTGTGCTGTTCATGGGTAAAAGTGAACCTAAAACTGGATTGCATGACACACTTCCCTTCTGGTGATGTTGTGCTACTATCTCTTAAAGGCACCTTACAAAAAACAACAAGCCCTCATTTGATAAAAGGAACATTCAATGCCAATAAATTCCTCAGCTAATCCCTTAGGAAAACTAACATTTTTTCTGTAGCCACTTGGAGCTGTCAATCAAACTGCTTACTGAACAGGTACCCCACTGTGATAACGTGAGTCTGCAAAATCAGTCATTTCAGCACAAATCAAATAATAACAACCCTTAGGCCTATGTCAGACAGACAGAATTAAAAGGCAATTACATTTTTTGGGGAGAATCTGAACGGTCTTGTAAATTTAAAGCCCAGCAGAGTTCAATCCATTGACAGCTTTGACAGTTCCAATATTTCATAGAGTCATACAGCACAGAAAAGGCCCTTCGGCCCATCGAGTCTGCACTGACAATATCGATCCCTAAAGGCACGCTAATCGCATTTTCCTGCCCTCGAATATTATGATATAATATGTTTTGACAGTTCCAATGCAACTTGACAGCTCTGACAGATCCAGTGTGTTTATGCACACTTACTCATGTTTACCTTTAACAATTCCTAAAGGATCCTTACCATTCCAAAAGGGTGTCTTACCTCTCCTAACAGTGTCTGGGGACCATATCCAAAGGGGTACCTTACCCCTCCAAAGAGGTACATCTGGCGATTCAAACGTATCCACAAAGTTCAGACTAGCTCTTACCCAATTTCATCTGTATACACAGGGGTTCACACTCCTGGCCGACCGAAATTCCTCTTCAGTGGAGGCAGCTGATGATTTGACTGGTAGCTGCCTCCATAAACTGCACATGCACGAATTCCGACCCACCTCCATCGTGGAGCCTCTCTGTCATGGTGAAAGTCTGGGTCTTACTGTCTCTTTATTTAGGAATGTGAATGTGCTGCCCATGCACAGGAGCTTTGAGGGAGCTCTAATCCTTCCCAAATATATTTTGATTGTTAAATGCTTCTGCATTCAGTGTACTTAAGGATAAATGCAGTGCAATCCACGGGGAAAGGTAACAGTGAAATGAATGCTTTCTGGAGCCCAATTTTAAACTTCGACAAGAATTAAAATCATGATTATACTCGAATATGTGCTGTAGGCAACATGAAATATTCGCAGCTAATGATCCTGAATTGAAAATCCAGCAGCAATTCATAGCAGTGTCTACTGTGAGTGATTGTATATATTCAGGTTCTCTCATACAGTCAACAGCACACGGTACAGCCTTCGTATTGTCGCTCCGCTTTTGAGTTTTCCTTGTTGCTTCTACCATTTCTGAAAGAACTTCAATATGTCCTTAATACAAGGACAAAGAAAAATGCAGCACAGGAACAGGCCCTTCAACCCACCAAGCCTGCACCGATTCCTAATCCTTATTTAAACCCGCTACTTATTGCCATAAGTGGTTTCTATCCCTCTGTTTATCTCCCGTTCATGTGTCTATCAAGATACGTCTTGAATGTTGCTAGCGTGCCTGCTTTCACCACCTCCAGCGGCAGTGCGTTCCAGGTACCCACCACCCTCTGAGTTGAAAAGCTTTCCCCGCACATCTCCCCTAAACTTTCTCCTCTCACCTTGAACATGTGCCCTCTGTAATTGATTTTTGCACTCTGGGAAAAAGCCACTGGCTATCCAGTTATCTTTGCCTCTCATAATTTTGTAGACATTTATCAGGTCACTGCTCAGCCTCTGTCTTTCCAGTGAAAACAATCCAAGTTTACCCAACCTCTTCTTATACCTAAAACCCTCCAGACCAGGCAACATCCTGGTAAACCTTCTTTGCGTGCTCTCCAAAGCATCCAAGCCCTTCCGGTAGTGTGACGATCAGATGCCAAAGGTTATAGACAAAGGTTTCTTGATGGAGATTATTGATCCAAGTAAATATAAAAATGAACTGATGGCTCATCAGTTTGAGAATTGTCAAGAGATGAAACGTCAAAAGGCACAATGGGGAAAATTTGGCATTTTAGTCCTCTGAATGTTGTACCTTCAGAAGCAACAAAGGCTATTTAAATTAAGGGCAGTCTCCCAGAACTGCAGTGTGTGAGGAGAAAATTCTTCAACTGTTGCCCGGGCAACACAAATTACAGGCGTTCAAAAATCAGCAAGCTAACAAAAACTGCCTGGCCATTGACTAATTAACTCTAATTACAGAATGCCAGATGTCAGAAATGTTGTCTTTCTGTTGGTCTGAGAGAACAAATGAAAGAGGGTTGGATTTTTACAGAATGACATCTTGGAGGAGGTTAAAGGTCATACAGTTTCATCCAACATCCTGGTATTATGTTGCGTTTCAAGAGTCCAGCATGCAAATGTAAGTAAAACACCTGTTGCGACGCAGAGGTGATGTTTCCCTCTGCAAGATTTTGGAACCCCCCAAAGGGATATACCTCGCCTCGTAATCTTAAGTGTGCGTGAGATAGTGGGAAGCTACAGGTTTTTGGGAAATTAAAGCAGGATCTATCACTCTGTATCATAAACACTTTAAGAAGTTTAACAACACCAGGTTAAAGTCCAACAGGTTTATTTGGTAGCAAAAGCCACACAAGCTTTCGGAGCTCTAAGCCCCTTCTTCAGGTGAGTGGGAATTCTGTTCACAAACAGAGCTTATAAAGACACAGACTCAATTTACATGAATAATGGTTGGAATGCGAATACTTACAACTAATCAAGTCTTTAAGAAACAAAACAATGTGAGTGGAGAGAGCATCAAGACAGGCTAAAAAGATGTGTATTGTCTCCAAACAAGACAGCCAGTGAAACTCTGCAGGTCCACGCAACTGTGGGAGTTACAAACAGTGTGACATGAACCCAATATCCCGGTTGAGGCCGTCCTCGTGTGTGCGGAACTTGGCTATCAGAAACTGAATCAGAAACGCAGAAACTGATAGCCAAGTTCCGCACACACGAGGACGGCCTCAACCGGGATATTGGGTTCATGTCACACTGTTTGTAACTCCCACAGTTGCGTGGACCTGCAGAGTTTCACTGGCTGTCTTGTCTGGAGACAATACACATCTTTTTAGCCTGTCTTGATGCTCTCTCCACTCACATTGTTTTGTTTCTTAAAGACTTGATTAGTTGTAAGTATTCGCATTCCAACCATTATTCATGTAAATTGAGTCTGTGTCTTTATAAGCTCTGTTTGTGAACAGAATTCCCACTCACCTTAAGAAGGGGCTTAGAGCTCCGAAAGCTTGTGTGGCTTTTGCTACCAAATAAACCTGTTGGACTTTAACCTGGTGTTGTTAAACTTCTTACTGTGTTTACCCCAGTCCAACGCCGGCATCTCCACATCATGAACACTTAACAGGTCTTTACTTTTTAGAACTGGTAACAACTTTATTAAAACAATTAACAA
Organism: Mustelus asterias; assembly: GCF_964213995.1. NCBI lineage: Eukaryota > Metazoa > Chordata > Chondrichthyes > Carcharhiniformes > Triakidae > Mustelus > Mustelus asterias. The sequence goes on from NC_135813.1 coordinate 38,025,411, forward strand.
ACTGAATAAACTCCCCAATAGAAAGCTGTTCCAATTACAAAACTCAAACAGGAATAATGAAATAAATTATTACAGAATATAGTCATTCTCAAATAATATAGTACCAGGCATCTGTTGGAAGTATGAACTTTCTACAGATGCTTTGATCTGAAATATTTTCTGAGATTATTTCTCCTTCTATTTAGATGATGATTTGATGACAACATATATTAAAACTGCAGTATTTCATACGAGAGCCTCGCCTAGCCTCTTCTCCCCAAGAGGTAGCAAGCATACTCTAACCGTTATTTCCCCTTGTCCGGGTTTAAATACCTAGAATTACCTCAAAATATTCTTGCAATTTTAGTGGCTTGAGGCTGTCAACAACACTCAAAATTCAATTCAATTGGTTTTGCGTCTTTGAGTGCTTGTTTTAAAATCATTGGTCCAAGTCAAAGCCTTGTTTTGCTCTGCTGGAACTCCGGCTGCTGCTTTGGGTACAAATGTTGCAAAGTTGGCTTCTGCAGCCTGCTTTCTGCAGTTTAAAATCCCAAGCTCAAAGACACTTTGTGTCTTTTCAAAGAGACAATGTTATATGATTTCTTTTGGTTTTCTCAGCATTTCTTTTCAATATTTACATTTGTCAAACACCACATTTTTAACCTTATATATGCAACCTCATAACACACCATAATGGCTTTAAGAAGGGACACATCTGTGGGACGATTTTGAGCCTGCACTCTCCGTCCGCGGGAATGGCCCCAAGTGCACTCAAAATCCAGACAGACTTGGAAAGTCTGATTCACGTCAGCGAATTTCCGAGTTCCGATCTTCCAGCCCCCTCGCTGGCTGGATCGTGTAAAACCTGCTGCGGGACCCCAGGAAGTTCATTATAACACATTAGCATATCATTAACGAGCTCTCTCTCTGGGACATTCCCCCCCGCATACTCACCGGATATTCAGTGGGTTCTGGTGATGCCACACCAGCACCATTTACAACAGCTCAACATTCACTTCCAGCCTCGGGTCACTGTCTGTGTGGAGTTTGCACTTTCTCCCCATGTCTATGTGGATTTCCTCCGGGGTTTCCTCCCATAGTCCAAAGATGTGTGGGTTAGATTGATTGACCATGCTAAATTGACCCTTAGTGTCAGGGGGGTTAGCAGGGTAAATGAGGGTGACAGGAATAGGGAATGGGATTATAGTCGGTGCAGGCTCCCTGGGCCGAATGACCTTCTTCTGTACTGTAGGGATTCTATGATAAGCATGAACCTGGCGCCTCCACTTCAGAGGGGGAATTTAAATGTGAGCACTCAAGCAGTTCACTGCGTACAGGGCACCGGAGAGGATGTTGGGGACACATAGATAAGTGCAACTCAGGGCTGGGGTGGGGGTCTCAGAATTGCCATATGGTGGGGGGAGGGGGGGCGGATTTCAGTGGGAGTCACTTTCAGGCCTTCCCTTCCCTAGTTGTAAAGGGGTTGTGGAAAGTTAGTATGCAGGCAGCGCTTCGCGTGTCCTCTGTCCTGAACGCCTGTCCATATCGCAGTATTATCAAGAGGTGAAATGTCAAAAGGCACAAGAGAGAAATTTCAGCATTTTAATCCTCTGAAAGTTGTACCTTCAGAAGCAACAGAGGTATCCCTTCCTTAGTGCGGGCTGGCCAGAAGATGGGAGTGCTTGAAAACAAGAAGCTTAGTCAGCACTTATAGGGGCGACTGTGAGTTTCCCGGGTGGGGTCTGATGAGAGGCCGGCTTGTCAAGGCACAGTGGGGGATTCAGGAATGAGCTGTGTCTCCCCTCATGTGCCTGAAGGGCCTCATACTCGATGACTGCAGTGTGAGGACAAAGGGGAGAAGCTGTCTGGAAGTTCAAATCCAATTGTCAGGGGTGCTTATGTGTATCAGTAGATCTCAATGGGTCATGGAAGGCTGCTCAACGCTGCTCCTCTTGTGATCTGGGAGAAACAAGGTGCCCTCTGGGAATGAGCTGGATATGCTAATTGCTGGCCTCATGATTCAGCTATGCCTCATCTGCCACAAGTGACAGACACTGGGCTGAACAGCCTCCCCAGCCTCTCCTCACTAGTGATTATGCCACTAAATGGTGTGCAGCCAAAAAGCACTGCCGTTTAGTGGAGGCCAACTTTTAACCCTTTGCAAGCCGATACCCCAAGCGTTGAGCTGACATAGAATCATAGAATCCCTACAGTGCAGAATGAGGCCATCTGGCCCATCGAGTCTGCACCAACCACAATCCCACCCAGGCCCAATTCCAGTAACCCCTCATATTTACCCTGCTAATCCCCCTGACACTAAGGGGCAATTTAAAATGACCAATCAACCTAACCCGTACATCTTTGGACTGCGGGAGGAAATGGGAGCACCCGGAGGAAACCCATGCAGACACGGGGAGAACGTGCAAACTCCACACAGACAGTGACCAAAGCTGGGAATTGAACCCAGGTCTCTGGAGCTGTGAGGCAGCAGTGCTAACCACTGTGCCACCATGCCACCAACATTCCCAGAAAGGCTGCAACATCACACAGATAATGCTGAGGTGCCCCCCTATGCAAGGCGTGATGGTGATGGCTATCATCGTGCACCCCAATCGAAGTCATGACAGGAAGCATCGGCAAGGACCCCCTTCAGGATGCAAACACTGGTCTCATGCAGACACTCGACTGCCCACTCACATGGTGCCGGATATCCTTGTGGGGGCTAGGGGAATGCGGGTGTTTGATGCCATTGAGATCCTGGGGGGTCCACGCGCTGCCTCCTGCTGGAGTTGTCAGGGACAAATGTGGAGATTTGACTACAGTGTCAGAGAGGAGAGTGCGAGGGGTGGTGTTGAGACATCTCCTGAGTGTGCTGACATTGGATGGTTGTCCCAGAGGAGTTGGGGGTTGAGGATCGGGACTGTCTCAGGAAACCTTATAGCTCACTGTGGTTTTTTACTTCTTTACAGTGCGTGGCCTGGAGGATCCCGGAGCCTATCGAGTTGGCTATCCTACTTATTGTCACAGAGCAGCAGCTGCAATACCAACCTGCTGTGGCACTGGCCATGCTTAACTCCTTGTAGAGCAGAGAGAGGCTGGGCCCATCACTGCTCCAGGAGCAACACCACAAATGCGTAGGTACCAGCCGAAGGTATTCTGACATCGGTCAAAGTACCCAAGGCAGCACGGTGGCACAATGTTTAGCATGGTGCCAGGGATCTGGGTTTGATTCCCGGCCGCAGGTCACTGTCTGTACGGAGTCTGCACATTCTCCCCGTGTTTGCGTGGGTTTCCTCCAGGTGCTCTGGTTTCCTCCCACAGTCCAAAAGACGTGTTGGGTAGGTGCATTGGCCGTGCTAAATTCTCCCTCAGTGTACCCGAACAGGCGCTGGAGTGTGGCAACTGGGGGATTTTCACAGTAACTTCATTGCAGTGTTAATGTAAGCCTACTTGTGACACTAATAAATAAACTTCAAATGTCTGTAGAAGGCTGGAGTGTGAGGAGCAGAGCAGCTACTGGGGTAATCTGGTGATTGTGGGAGGGAGGTGGGGGGGGGGGGGGGGGGACCTGGTGCTGGCAAAAGCCAAGGTGACTCAGTGAGAGAAAGGTTGGGGGGTGTGTGGGTGTCCGATGTGAGACTGGGGGGGATGCTTCCCTTACCCTGGCTGAGCGAAGAAGATTATTCATCTTCTCTCGACACTGCTGCTCCGTCCTCTTCTGGAGTGCAGTTGCACTCACCAGGGCTGCCACTACTTGCCAGATTGGGGTGTTGACTCTGCTGGAAGACCGCCTCCTGGGATGGGGGTAAAGTGTGCTCCACCTCTGCTCCACTCCATCCAGCATCCTGGTGAGAGCCCCCTCTGAAAAGCACGGCGCTGCCTTCTTGCCTGCCATCTCCTGCAGTTATCGTGAAACAAGTGCTGGGAGGCTGTTTCTACAGAGCTGCAATGCCTTGCAGGCATTCCCCTAGCCCCCAGCCCCCACAAGGATATCCGGCACCATGTGAGTGGGCAGTCGAGTGCCTTGAGCTTGCAGGCTGTCCTGTCTGGAGACAATACACATCTCTTTAACCTGTGCTTCATGCTCCCTCCACCCACATTGTCTGTATCTTTAAGACCTGGCTGGCTGTAGGGATTCGCATTCTAACCAGTATTCTGTAACTTGATTTTGTGTCTCTGTGCACTGTTTGAGAGCACATTTCCACTCAATCTGATGAAAGAGCAGCGCTCCGAAAGCTTATGGTATTTGCTACCAAATAAACCTGTTGGACTTTAACCTGGTGTTGTTAAAACTCTTACTGTCTACAGAGCTCCCCAGAGCTTGCAGCAATTAAGTTGTTGCGAGATGGGCGAATCAGATGGAATATGCCGCAAGTATGGCGTGATTCTCGTGGGCATAAAAATGATTACTAATGAGGCATAATATTCGGTCCGTAAACATGCCAGGAAACACTCTGCTTTGTGCGCCGGAATTAACACTGTTATCTTTTGGTAAGATTTCACCCCTGGTTAAACCAGTAAGTCTTCTTAGATCTAGCAAGGTCTCAGATTCTTCTAGCTGATGGAGTTTAACTATCAAGGTGGTGGATGCGCTAAATCAGTCGTAATGCTCAGGGATAAGGGTGAAGAAAATTAATCCAAAACCCACATCCTAAAATTGTTGCACTGCTGAAAGTACATGTGTGAAGACATATGCAACATACATGTTGAACATCATTGGGCATTCAACAGCAACCAATATCCAACCTATAGAAAGAAATAAAGAAATTGCATTGACACGGCAGCTTATTACATTTCCAAGATAAATGCCATAGAATGACTTGGTCAGTTACTGTGAGCGAATGGAGAGCCATTTTATACATTGCATGAGTCTTTGCACGCCAATCAGATGACTGATCAGTTAATTTATTTTTGTAGCTTTGGTTGAAAGGATGAACTTCCTGCTGTATTTTGAATGCTGCCGTGGAATTATTAACATCCACTGAAAGCTGGCGACCAGTCAGGCAGGCAATTTAGCACCTTATCTAAAAGACAATATCTCAACCAATGTATCACTGCCTCCGTACTGCAATGAAATGTCAGCCTAGGTTATGTGCTTGCAGGCTGGAGTGGGAATTAAACTCATAACCTCTGAATCAGAATGGGGAATGCTACCCACACAGGTAAACTGATACAATAAATCTTGGTTAGACTGAAGCAATATCTCTTAGCCCAGAATAATCAGATTATTCTCCCATTTTCAACTGCATCCATGTGTTCTTCCTTTCTTGTCACCTAAAAGTAAGCTTACCATTGATTGCTGTGCAGTTTCACAGATGTGAGGAATGGGGTGAAACTTGGTCTCTTTTTGTACAGAGAATTATCAAACTATTACAAAGCTGCTCTTGCATCCTGAATAGGTTTTCAGTGGGTTTCTTGAGGGTTTGTCTGTTACACTAAGTATACGAATGTATTGAAGTCTCACTCTTGCAAGAACATCATTTTCTATGGCTCCTACTGCATAGAACAAAGCACAGATCTGATCCTTCTGTTCATTCTTACACAATCTTAAAGCTGTTCTCTATCTGGAGCATTTCTTTTACCTGAGTGTTGAAAAGCCTTCAGCACAGCTCTGGATATAGCAATATAGACTCCAGGCATACCCTAATCTCTGAATTTATTACTGCTTCAGATGTTTGGTTCAGAGAGGCACAGTGGCACAATAGTTAGCACTGTTGCCTCACAGCACCAGGGACCCAGGTTCAATTCCCAGCTTGGGTCACTATCTGTGTGGAGTCTGCACATTTTCCCTGTGTCTGTCTAGGTTTCCTCTGGTGCTCCGGTTTCCCCCCACAGTCCGACAGACATGCTGGTTAGGTGCATCAGCCATGCTAAATTCTCCTTCAGTGTACCCGAACAGGTGCTGGAGTGTGGTGATGAGAGAATTTTCACAGTAACTTCATTGCAGTGTTAATATAAGCCAACTTGTGACATTAATAAATAAACCTTAGACATTGATCAGAACTCCCTGTCATTTGGACTTTACATCTGCTGTACGCACAATACTTTGTTCTCAGTTTAGTATTCAATCTATTTCCTTCTTGTACTTTTTTGAAGGATATATGGGTTCTTCAGGTCTGCAATCTTCACTTTGTGAGGTTTCTTGGGTCTATTACACTCTGTCCACTGCCAGCATGTTTTTTCTTGAGTTCAGGTGTTGGAAGGGTTTTTTGAGGGTTTGTCTGTTACCCAAAGAATGTTGATGTGACTTGTTATTTGTAAAAACTCTTCCTATTCATTTACAGACATATAGGTGGATCTCAGTGTTGTATCTGAGATTCCACTTCTGCTTCCCACCAGTCCTTGGTTACTTAACCATGTGACCTTGCATCAGCTACATCAGTATTAGGTTCTCCTTAAGTTAATCCTTTACTCCACATCTACCATGCAAAATCTCCTTGCTGAATTCATTTAAAATTGTTAACAGTGTTTCCAAAGTGATACTCTTTGATTTGTTTCTCACTCAATGAATTGACACTTGCATTCTTCTCCATCTCCCTTACAATTCAAAATGGCAGAGATTCCCCCTTACCCCAACTATCATCTCATCTTCTAATTCAAATTCTACCATGGGGCGGCATGGTGGCACAGTGGTTAGCATTGCTGGCTCAAAACACGAGGGACCCGGGTTCGATTCCCGGCTTGGGTCACTGTCTGTGCGGAGTCTGCACGTTCTCCCCGTGTCTGCATGGGTTTCCTCCAGGTGCTCCAGTTTCCTCCCGAAAGACGTGTTGGTTAGGTGCATTGGCCAAGCTAAATTCTTCCTCATTGTAACCCAAACAGGTGCCAGAGTGTGACGATGAGGGGATTTTCACAGTAACTTCAATGCAGTGTTAATGTAAGTCTACTTGTGACACTAATAAATAAACTTTAAACCTTAGTTCATGCGAGAACTTTCCTGTCACAAATAAATAGTGAGAAAGAACTGAGCGATTACCAGTGTTAAGTCTAGAAGCCTTTAGCAATCTTATTCTTTTTCAGCTCTGTATATTTACTTGATGCCCTAATTCTATTCAATTCAGAAACTCAACTTAGACAATTCTCCCAGTGATGGGAGAATTCAAACTTTCCTGAGCCCTCTCTCGTCCAATTTATTCTCCGGTATTCAATTATTCCTCAAGTCACTTTGGTATTTTCAAAAATTAATTGATTTTCTTCCATCAAACACTTGTTGATAAAATGAATTGTGAAGAATAAATATCTTTAGTAATATGTGATGCCTTTCAATGAATGTTATTGATACCAGAGAAGATGAATCATAGAATCATAGAATCCTATAGTGCAGAAGGAGGCCATTCGGGCCATCGAGTTTGCACCGACCACAATCCCACCCAGGCTGTAATCCCACAACTCCATGCATTTACTGCAGCTAGTCCCCCTGACACGAAGGGGCAATTTAGCATGGCCGATCCACCTAACCCAACCATGACTGGAAGGAATGCCACAAATAAATAGTGAGAAAGAACTGAGCGATTACCAGTGGTAAGTCTAGAAGCCTTTAGCAATCTTATTCTTTTTCAGCTCTGTGTATTTACTTGATGCCCTAATTCTATTCAATTCAGAAACTCAACTTAGACAATTCTCCCAGCGATGGGAGAATTCAAACTTACAGGTTTAGCAGTAAGAGTGAATAAGGTGCCAGACCTCAGGCAGGGTTTGGGGCAGATAGTGGAGCGAGGAAACAATGGCCAAAACACCTTGGGTGGGATTTTCCAGCCGCGCTTGCCCCTCGGCTGGAAATTCCCACTTGAGGTCCATGGACCTTTGCATGGTCCGCCCCCGCCTGCTACGATTCCTGTGGGGAATATTCTGCCCTGTATGTTTTCAAGAAGCAGTTAAGTGTAGCTCTTGGGGCTAAAGGGATCAAAGGATATGGGGAGGGGGAAAGCAGGAACAGGTGGCTGAGTTGGATGAACAGCCATGACCACAATGAATGGGGGAGCAGGGTTGAAGGGCTGAATGGCCCACAGCTGCTCCAAGAACTGGGCTCGGTGGTGGGGGCGAGGGGTGGCGTGAGAGGGTGAATGCTGGCTCCAAATTGGGGAAAAGGAGGGGGGCAGAGAGAGGGCTCTGGTGAATATCTGTTCCAATCAGGGGTGGGGGAGCCCCTTAGACCTCCGTGGTTGGCTGGGGTGGAGGATCTTTCATGTTCAGACTGGGGCACCCTTTAAACATGGCTTCCCAATCTCAGTGCAGTCCGGCTTTGCAGGCGTGTTGAGGCTCCACCCCCTACTTGACAGCATGAAACACGCCCACCTGTTCTTGTGTGGCAGAGTGTGGTAAGATGTGGAGAGAAACATGCTGTTTTTCTCACAAGAACCAATGCTCTGCCATTTTCAGTAAGATTTCATTCATTGAGTTTTATAGCACAAAAAGAGGCCCTTCAGCCCATTGTGTATGTGTCAAGCACCCATCTATTCTAATCCCATTTCCCAGCACTTAGCCAATAGCCTTGTTTGTTATGGCGTTTCAAGTGCTCATCTAAATGCTTCTTAAATGATGTAAGGGTTCCCGCCTCTACTACCATTTCAAGCAGTGAGTTCCAGATCCCCACCACCTTCTGGGTAAAAAAGTTTTTCCCCAAATCCCCTCTAAATCTCCTGCCCTTTATTTTAAATCTATGCTGCCTAGTTATTGACCCCTCTCTCAGAGGAAAGGTTTCTTCCTGTCTGCCCTATCTATGTCCCTCATAATTCTGTACACCTCGATCAGGTTCCCCCTTCAGCCTTCTCTACTCTAAGAAAAGTAACCCCAGCCTATCCAGCCTCTCTTCACAACTAAATGCTCCAGTCCTGGCAACATGTTGGTGAATCTCCTCTGCACCCTTTCTATTGCAGTAACATCCTTCCCAAAGTGGGACAACCAGAGTTACACACAGTAGAAGGGACCTAACAAACATTTTATACAGCTCCACCAATACCTCCCTGCTCTTACATTCTGTCCATCAAATAATAAAGGAAAATATCCCGTATGCCTTCTTAAACAGCTTATTAGCCTGTCCTGCTGCCTTCAGGGATCTTTGGACATGCACACCGAGATCTTCTGGTCCTCTGTACTTGCTAGCGTCCTACCATTCATTGTGTGTTCCCTTGCCTTGTTCGTCTTTCTAAATTACATCACTTCACACTTGTAGGTTCCTATTTTTTTAGCTGCAGTAGTTATGAGACAGGGAGGTGAAAAAATGACTAGAGTTGCTGCTTCTGATTAGAATTCTGCTGTATGCATGCGTGCTCATGTGCACGAATGGGTGCATCTATTGTTGTCTATTATGTATGTATGTGTGCTCATGATGTGTGAGCATGCACATGCACGAGTGTACATGATCATGTGTGTATATGCATGCAATCTTTCTTGAACATGTATATGTTCTCTTGCACAGGATTTGAGCTCAGCTATAACTCCGATCATGTGCCCTCACTATCTTTTTTTTTCAAATTATTTATTTGTGGCATTGCTGGCTGGCCAGCATTTATTGTTCATCCCTATTGGCCCTTGGAGAGCAGTTGAGAGTCAATCACATTGCTGTGGCTCTGGAGTCTCATGTAGGCCTGACCAGGTTGGATGGCAGATTTCCTTCCCTAAAGGACATTAGTGAACCAGATGGGTTTTTAGAACAATCAACAATGGTTTCATGGTCATCAGCAGATTCTTAATTCCAGATTTTTTTTATTGATCTCGAATTCCACCATCTGAGGTGGGGGGATTCGAACCCAGGTCTCCAGAAACATTAGCTGGGTTTCTGGATTAATAGTCTAGCAACAATACCACTAGGCCATCGCCTCCCCTAAATCCACGTACGAGGAATGGTTGGTTGGGGAATTTCTGCACCTTTGGAAATTCAATGTAACATTGCCACCTTGAACAGAAATAAGTTTCGAAGCTTTACATGAACGCACAGAATCGAAACAATAAGATTGTTAAAGCCTCTGAGTCACTGAAAGCCCCTGGGTTTTAAAATGAAATATCACTATAACTCCCCCTTGCTGAAACCTCAGGAGAGGAACAGCGAGTTGGAAAAGAGAGCCATAAAGTGAAAATATAATGAATGACTCTTTATATATGTTGTCAGATGTTTTTTTTTAGAAGTCCTCTGAAAGTAACCACAACTAAACATTGAAATTGCTAAAAGACTCAAACTGTGCTATAAACCCTTGTGATGAGATTTACAAGGTAATGGGAAATTAATTGCTTGAGCAGCGCAGCGGGCCGGTTTGCAAAGGTGAAGCGAGGACAATCGAGGATATGCAAGAGAACGGAATTCGATGAGTGCAGAGTTTGTCGAGGTGCGTAAGAGGTTACAAAGGTAGGGATGGGTGGGGCCACAGAGGGATTTGAAAAAGGTAATGGGAATTTTAAAATGGAGGTTTTGTCAGCTGAGGAGCCATCACAGGCCACCCCACCTACAGGTGTGAAGGGGAGCTGGTGCAAGTTAGGTTAAGCGAAGCAGAATATAGGAAACAATTATATTTGCAGTGAAAGATTGGTGGAAGACAAAATTCAGATTGTCAACCTACAAAGAGACATCGAAATATAGAATCCCTACAGTGAAGAAGGAGACCATTTGGCCCATCATACCTGCACTGACAACAATCCCACCCAGGTTCTATGCCCATTACACCATGTATTTACCCACTAGTCTCCCTGACACTTAAGGGCAATGCACCTAACTAGTACATCTTTGGAAGGAAACCGGAGCACCTGGAGGAAATCCACGCAGACACAGAGAGAATGGGCAACCTCCACACCGACAGTCACCCGAGGCCGGGATTGAACCCAGATCCCCAATGCTGTGAGGCAGCAGAGCTAACCAGTGTGCCACTGTGTCATACAAACCACATAGCATCATAAAAGCGAGAGAGTGATTCAAACAGGGCTGTTCAGCATCACACTTCCACTAGCACTAAACATAAAGGTACCTCAAGTTGTCCTTTGCACTCAGAAACCACAAGGGCCACATTAATAAGACATCTATTCATGTTCCATTTGTCTCCAATTGAATGCTGTCATTATGCTGCTAAAATTTCAAACTAGACAAGACTAATAGAATCAGGCATTTATATTTATGAATTAGAGTCACAAAGAAGCATTGTTGCTGTAATTATATTATGTTTATGATACACTTCATGATTTGGCACAGAATTTTATTTCACAAACAAACCAGAAGCGCTTCCTGACCTGCAGTGTGATCACATCTCAATCATGGTGCATTTTGAAGCTAATTATAATGTCGCTAAATGCATTTAATTGTTACCAAATTATGCCCCACCTCCACATATATCTTGGTATTTGAGGGGCTCATTAAATGTTGAATTGCCAATTCTATCTATCTACATGATGTGGTAATGCAATTCATGCCACTAATCAAACCAAAAAGAAAATTGTATCCTTCAGGGAGAAATGAGACAAAGGAAAATTTTAGTTAGAACATGAGAATACGAGAAATAGGAGCAGGAAAAGAACATGTAGCCCATTGAGCCTTCTCTGCCATTCTTTATGATCATGGCTGATCTTCGGCTTCGACTTAACTTTCCTCTCTTATCACTGGACAACCCTTTCCCAGGGGCCAAACTAATGAATCTTCACCAAACAGTCTTAACCATGGATATCAAAGTTATGCACACCATTCCAGGCATGGTCTCACCAAAGCCTTATACAATTATAGCAAGATCTTCTAATGCTTGTACTCCAATCCTCTTACAATAAAGGTCAACAGTCCATCACTCAAACCAGCCTCCCATCCATTGACTCTGTCTACACTTCCCACTGCCTCAGGAAAGCAGCCAACATAATCAATGACCCCACGCACCCCGGATCTCCTCTCTTCTACCTTCTTCCATTGGAAAAAATATCCAAATTCTGAAAACACATACCAGCTGACTCAAGAACAGCTTCTTCCCGGCCACCATCAGACTTTTGAATGGTCCTATCATATGTTAAACTCATCTTTCTCTACACCCCATCTGTAACTGCAACACTATATTCTGCACCCTATCCTTTCCTTCTTCCCTGTGTACTCTGTGAACAGTAGGTTTTGTCTGTATAGTGTGCAAGGAAAAATGCTTTTCACTGTATACCAATACACTGACAATAATAAATCAAATCAAATCAAACATTATATTGGCCTTCCTAATTGCTTGCTCCACCGAACATGCTAACTTATTTTGCCCCTTGTACTAGGACATCCAAGTGTCTCTGACCATCATCATTTACAAGTTGCACATCTTTTAAAAATAATTCTGTTTTTCTAATTGTAATAACTTGAGGGCCACTCATAGAGACTTTAAGTTAAGAAGGGTTTATTACTAACAATATAAATATGTACGTACGGCAATGGTCAGACAAACTAAACACACAACTACACTCTCTGCTCCCCAGCTCCAACTGAGGTTACTCCCCGGCCCCGGACACATGCCCTTACTCCTTACTGGCTCGGTTTCCTGCGCTGGGCTCTCCATTGGTCTGGCCTGATCACATGACCCTCAGGGATTGCCCCCTTAAAGGGACCATGCTACCATGATATTCTAACGCCTCAAGTAACTTCACATTTCCCTGCATTATACTCCATTTGCCTTTATCTCTTTGCAACCTCTTTTTGTCCTCCTCACAGCTTGCATTCCCACTTACCTTTGCATTTTTTGCAAACCTAGATACATTACTCTCTGTCTCTTCATCTGAATCATTAATATAGATTGTAAATAGCTGAGACCCCAGCATGATTCATGTGGCACCCCACTAGTCAGTCTCCCTACATGAGGATGCCTGTTTATCCCTTCTCTCTGCTACTTGTCTATTAACCAACCATGTATCCTCGCTAATATTTCACCTCAACTCCATGAACACTTATCTAGTTTATGAACCTTTTGTGTGGCACCGCACTGAATGTCTTTTGGAAATTCAAGTATACTACATCTATTGGTTCCCATTTATCTACCCTAATAGTTTGATCCTCAAAAAACTCAACATAATTACATCAAACACAATTTTCCTTTTATAAAACCTTGTTACCTTGCTCAAATTATGCTGTGATTTCTTTAAGTGCACTGTTGAGACTTCATTAATGATAGATTCAAGCACTTACTCGTTGACTGATGTCAGGTTAGCTGGCCTCTGGTTCCCTGTGTTCTCTCTCCCACCTTTCTTGAATGGCAGTGTTACATTTGTAAACTTCCAATCTGTTGGGACTATTCCAGAATCTGGGCAATGTTAAGAAGATTATAGACAGTGCATCCACTGTACCTCCAGTTATATCATTTAGAACACTAGGATATGGACCTTTAGGTCCCAAGGATTTGTCACATTTCAGTCCCTTGAGTTTATCCAATACTTTTTCCCTGTTGAGATTAATTATCATAATTTCCTCACTCTTATCAGCCCCTAGCTCACCCTCCATTTTTGGTATGTAACTTATTTCTTTTCCTGTGAAGACAGACACAAATACTTGCTCAATTACTCTGCCATTTCCTCATTCCCCATGATAATTGCTCCCACCTCCACTTTGAAGGGACCATTATTTAATTTAGCAACCCTCCTCTTTAGGATGTCTTGTAGCTCAGTGGGTTGTGTCCCTACCTCTGTGCTGGACACTCTGGGTTCAAGTCTTAACTCAGGACTTCAAAGGCTAAGGAAGACGCATTTATAACCTGCTCAAGATTCAGTATCAACCTGTAAAATCCTTCCAACACATGCCAAAGGCAAGCAGTAAGGGTGAGAGAGAGTTCTGGTCAGCCATGTTTGATGTGGAGTGGCGCCCCACAAGCTATAATCCTCTGGTGACAGACTAGTGACTTGAACCAGGTAAATCTTGCTATGGAAACAAATAAAAGTCTGCCTTGTGCATCACTGGTTACATGAAGAATAGCAACCCTTTTTTTCATATACAATCTGTATTTATATTACTGGTTAGTTTACTCTCATTCTATTTTTCTCCTTTTTTAAGTTAATGTTTTGGTCGTCCATTGCTAGTTTCTAAAACACTGCCAAATCCCAGACTTAACACAATTCTTTGCAATATTTATAGTCCTCTGACTTTAATCTAATATCGGCTTTAACCTCTTGACTAAGCCATGGGTGGAATGTTCTTGCAGAATTTATACTTTTCAACGGAATGTCTTTTCATCGAATGTTTGAAATTGTTGTTTCAAATGTTTCTCACTGTTCACTTATTGCCATATCTTTTAACCTGTTCACCTAATCAGTCTCGGCCAGCTCTACCCTCATACCTACATAGTTAGCACTGCTGCTTCAGAGTGCCAGACACCCGGGTTTAATTCCCGGCTTGGGTCACTGTCTGTACGTTCTCTCCGTGTCTGCGTGGGTTTCCTCCGGTTGCTCCGGTTTCCACCCACAGTCCGAAAGACATGCTGGTTAGGTGCATTGGCCATGCTAGATTCTTCCTCAGTGTACCTGAACAGGCGCCGGAGTGTGGCGACTAGGGGATTTTCACAGTAACTTCATTTCAGTGTTAATGTAAGACTACTTATGACACTAATAAATAAATAAAATAATTACTTCTGGTTAAGTTTTAGACCTTGCTTTCTGACTGCAGCTTGTTTACAAGTGGATTTCTCAGTCATTTGGTTGGACGCCTCATGAGCTTGGAGATGGATCCAGCACATGTCACATGCCCAGCTGGTCAAGCAAAAGAGACCTTCAAAACACTGTCAAGCTAACTAGGAAAGACATTGGAGAAATGCAATTTCCATGAGGCTGATGTTTATCATTTCTGTATGTCAGCATCAATCACCAAACCCACTTTGTCTCTTTGTTGTCACCGACTTAATGGTGTGCTGATAAGAGACAATTAAAATCAAACATCCCCCTCTCTAAAGTAAGACTCCTCTGGCAAATTCCTCAGGTTGGTTTAACAGTGCATGTGCTGTGTAGCTTAATGCCTCAAGTCCGTGTGTGTTATTCATTATAATTGTCCTCATTTCCCACTAATAAATATGCTTTAAATTGCCTTTTACCGAAGTAATAAGTGACCTTTAAACATAAGGAAAAGAGAAGAGATGACTTTTTTGTGGCAGCTATTATGTTCAGGCAGTGACAAATAGTTCTATTTTTATCTTTTGACAGGTGAATGATTGCTTTCGCATAAACCCAATAATATTTACAGATGGCATCCTAACAGATAAGGAAGGACCTTTGCGTTATTGAGGCTTTCAAGAAACATAGCAAAGTACAATAAAAAAAAGAATGACTGGCTGACTGCTGGAGAATTTTTATATTTCTCACAATTTTCATTTCCTCTTCCATCCAGTTTTTTTTCTCTAAGTCTTTCTCCTCCACTGCAAACATTTAACTTTGCCTCCCCATGCTTCATTTGGCAAGGTACATAAAGAGGGTATGTTACTGTGCCCGGTGTAACTCAATAACATTTTCAGGGTGTGGGCTGACAAAGGGGGTGGTGCACTATCAATCGAGTCAAGACTAGTTGTGAACAAGACAAATAGGCTTTTATTAGCAAGAACTTGGAGCCATCCCTGTCGGTGATCTGGTCTGAACTGAGGGCAAAGGGGAGGAGCCACCGCCTTTATACCCAGACCAGGGGGAGGAGACTTGGGCGGAACCAACAGGGATGTGCCACATACACAGGGACTGAGAAATACTAACTACGGTGGTTAACCACTACAGATAACATATAACAGTGGTTTCCCACAGGGGGCCAGGGGGTGAAGGCCCCAATTGCCAAACTTGCCCAATTTTAAGCCTGCCCAATAGATGAGAATGTGATTGTAAGCCATGCTGTTGAAGAGATTAAAGAACAATAATCAAATATCTGATTTTCAGCTACTTGCTCTTGTGTACTGTCGATTGGGGAGACAATGGCCTAGTGGTATTATTGCTAGACTATTAATCCAGAAACTCTGGGGACTTGGGTTCGAATCCTGCCACAACAGGTGGTGCAATTTGAATTCAATTAAAAAAAATCTGGAATTAAGAGTCTACTAATAACCATTGTCGATTGTTGGAAAAGCCCATCTTGTTCACTAATGTCCTTTAGGGAAGGAAATCTGCCATCCTTACCTGGTCTGGCCCACCTGTGACTCCAGAGCCACAACAATGTGTTTGATTCTCAAATGCCCTCTGAAATGGCCCAGTAAGCCCCTCAGTTCAAGGCCAATTAGGTATGGGCAATAATTGTTGGCCAACCAACGATGCCCATGTCCCACAAATGAATACAAAAAGAATATTTCAAATGGGGAGGGGAGATCAGGAGGAACAGCTGTGACAAGAGGAAGCGAGGCCAAAGAGGGAAGGTTTCACGGAGAACGAAATGCAGCGAGACACATTGATTTGGGAAGCAAATTACAGATTGTGAGTCTCTAATAACTGAAGGCTCAGCCAATTGTGCGATAGGATGGATAATGGTGCGTTGGGGATACTGAGTGAGGATGGTTGGCACATATTCTGCGCCGGAAGTCAAGCACCACAGCTTCTCAATAAAAACCAGACATTCATTGAATCATTATAAAATCTCAACAGTGCAGAAAGAGGCCATTTGGCCCATTGAGTCAGCACCGAAAGAATATCTTACCCCGACCCGCCCATGCAGCACACACCAACCCCCCACCCCTCCCCCCCCATATCCCCATAAACCCATGCATTTACCACGGCTAATCCACCTCACCAACACATCTTTGGACACTAAGGGACAATTTACCATGGCCAATCGACCTAAACTACATGGGGGTCATGCTTCCAGCCCACTGCACTGCTTTTGTAGCAGGGTAGGCTGGGAGACTCAAGCGAAGGCTGTTTCACAAACTCCCCGCTGGGTGCCATCAGTACTGCACCAGAAATCAGCGCGGAGCTGAAGAAATTATGCAAATGTTAATGTAAATCTCTTTTACATCTCATTAGCGGGCCTGGGACTGAAATCTCCGGGCCCGCAAGTGTCCTCGTCCCTGTCAGGAATGTTTCAATCCAGCGGGGATTACTCCAGCTCCCCACCTGCTGGGAGCTGGCGACCCGACCCTGCTGGAGTGAAGGGGGGCAATCGAGGCCCCCCCAGAGGGTCAGCCTCAAGGGGGGCTCCCCTTAGGCATTGCCCACCTTGGTAGTTCCAGCCTGGGCCCCGGCACTGCCCAAAGGGCATCGGGCAGTACCAAGAGGGTGGGTCTGATGGGGTGGGTCCTGATGGGGGGGCGATTGTTCAGGGTGGGGTTCCCACTGCCAAACTGTATTTGGGTTGAGTGAGAGGGACTGAGGCCAGTGAATGGGGCTGGCCATCGGGGGTGGAGGTGTGGCGGTCAGCCTGCTGTGGGGGGTTGGGGGGGGGGGGGGGGGGTCAGGGCTACAGGGGGGGGTGGTCAGGAATGAGGGGTGGGTCGGGACTGCCGGTCGGGTGAGGGTTATTGAGGGGGGCAGCAAAAGGTCGGGACTGCAGCGGGGGGGCGGTTAGCAACATCGAGAAGTGCTGTGCCGCGGGCAGAGGATTGGGTGGTGGCCCGATCGCAGGCTCGGGCATGTTCGGGGAGCCAACAATCAGGCCGTGGGGAGGGGTGGGAGGGCCAGCGATGAGGGGTTGAGGAGCTGGCCAGCGATCGGGAGGCTGGCAGTGTGGGGCTGCTGCGCATGCGTCTATCTTGGCGCTGACAGGTCGGCACATGCACAGTGGCCTGCCCAGCGCTCTGCTGCCGAACTCTCCAATGGGAATAGGCTCCACCCACTGAATTTCAGCGTGATTCACACTGAGGCACTCTGCAGCGCACAGAGTGTGGGAGGTTCATTTTAAAAATCCTGTTGAAAACAACCAACGGGATTTACTCCAGTTTTTATGGGAATTCGACACTTAGAATTTTTTTGGGAGAATAGCCCCCCAACCTTTGGACTGTGGAGGAAACCGGAGCACCCAAAGGAAACCCACGCAGACAAAGGGAGAATGTGCAAACTCCACACAGTCACCCAAGGCCGGAATCGAACCTGGGTTCCCTGGCGCTGTGAGGCAGCAGTGCTAACTACTGTGCCACCATGCCACAACCAGGGATGGGCATTAAATGCTGTCCAGCCAGCGATGCCCATGTCCCATGAATGAATAAATAAAAACCAACACTAAACAAGGTTGCCACAAAACGAATCGTGCTTTCAACATGGAGTTGCTCGGTGATTATGAATGAAATTCAGGGTCAGAGTATTGGATTACTCAGCACTGTATACAAGCCAAGGAAGTAACACCCAATGGCCTGTGGCAAAGCTATCCACAGAAAAAGTTAAACTGGAGTATGAGATAATAATAGACCACTCCCCCACTCGACTCACACATGGGTTCAAAACTAGTGCTGATACCAGGAAGTTTAAGTTTATTTATTAGTGTCACAAGTAGTCTTACATTACACTGCAATGAAATTATTGTGAAAATCGCCCTGTCGCCACACTCCAGCTCCTGTTCGGGTACACCGAGGGAGAATTTAGCATGGCTGATACACCTAACTAGTATGTCTTTGGACTGTGGGAGGAAACGGGAGCACCTGGAGAAAACCCACATAGGCACGGGGAAAACATGTAGACTCTGCACAGACAGTGACCCAAGCTGGGAATCAAACCTGGGCCCCTGACACTGTGAAGCAGCAATGCTAACCACTGTGCCACCATGCCACCCTAAGGAAGTTTGCCTTTATACAGCAGGAGATTCAGGCTAAGTAGCGGAAATAAAAACTGGATTTATTTTTAAAGAAACAATTGGATTTTGTTTTGGGGGTTTACCTCTCTCTTGATGGATAATTTAGATGGGACAGATAACCTTTGCTGCATTGCAAAAATCTGTAGCGACAGAGTGCCACTTGTCTGTGGGAGTGATGTAGGTATTTGTGATTGTGTAAAGCATATCTTTATTGATCTAGTTAACTTGAAATTGACCTTGTTAATTGAGGTATCATCTGAGTACAAATTTGTGTTTACCTTATGCTGGGTCTGATTCGTATTAGAGTAAAAGATACAAAAAATGAAATGTAGTTGGTAATTTCTTCATTTGGAGGTCGTTTGGTCATTTTAGTTTTTGGTTTCCTCATGGAGACTATAACAACACTTCTATGAGTGTCCATTTTTTATTGAGATGCTGCATTACTTCAATTTACAACACTTACGCACAATGCCTTAACTGTACCCACATTGGCTGCTGTGTATAAATCTTAATTTTAACATCTTTATTTTTGTTTCAATGTGAACAATGTGATAATCAAGATCCTAAAACATTGACAGTTTTGAATCAGGTGACTCTTTTTTGTTATAAATGCAATTTTTAACTCACAGGATTTAACTTCTGTTTAAAAATATTCCTCTCAGCAGGGAGGCGAGGTGAGGCACTGCTGCCTCCCAGCATCAGAGGCCCAGGTTCGATTCCCGTCCTCGGGTCTCTGTCTGTGTGGAGTTTGCACAATCTCCCCCGTGTCTGCGTGGGTTTCCTCCGGGTGCTCCGGTTTCCTCCCACACTCCAAAGATGTGCAGGTTAGGTGGATTGACTGTGCTAAATTGCCCCTTAGTGTCCCAAGATTTGTAGGTTAGGGGGATTAGCAGGCTGAATGTGTGGGGTTATGGGGATAGGGCCTGGGTAAGGTGCTCTGTCAGAGAGTCGGTGCAGAATCGATGGGCCGAATGGCCTCCTTCTGCACTGTAGGAGTTCTATTGTATGTGATGCTTTCATAATTCTTAACTGAATGAAGCAGGGTGTTTTAAAAGTATTTTTGAACAGCTCCCATCACAGATTATTACTGCAGCATTTATAGAATATTTTGCAAACAAAAACCTACGGCCGGAATTCTCCCAAAGAAATTCTAAGTGTCGAATTCACGTGAAAACTGGAGTAATTCATGTTGCTCTTTTCAGTGGGAGTTCAAAGAAGAATCTGCCACACTCTGTGCACCGCAGAGGCCACCAGTGTGGATATCATTAAAAACTAGGGGCGGTCTATCCCCACTGGAGAGGCTGAAATGAGCGCGCTCTGTGGGCCACTGTGCATGTGCCTATCAGTGCTCAG
Source organism: Mustelus asterias (assembly GCF_964213995.1). Lineage (NCBI taxonomy): Eukaryota > Metazoa > Chordata > Chondrichthyes > Carcharhiniformes > Triakidae > Mustelus > Mustelus asterias. Next base: position 38,045,404 of record NC_135813.1, read on the forward strand.
ATCGGTGTATGCACAGTGGCCCCGCACTGATGGCTTCCAGCTTGCTGGCCTGTTCTATTGCTGGCCAGCCCCGCGTATCCTGCAACACCAGCTCTCCGCACGCCTCCTCCACCTCACCCACGACCCAATTGCTGGCCTCTGGACCATTCCCAGGCCCAGCCCCAACCCTCCTCCTCCCGGCCCACCCCGATCTACGGCCCGCCCCCACTGATTCCCACCGACATTTAGCCCCTGCACAGTCTTGACCCCCTCCCTTGCAGTGCCGAACCCCAGCAGGCTGAATGCGCCCCACCACACCCCCCTGCCCAGCTTATCTCTCCCCTCCCACAGCACGCCACAAACATTGGCCTCCCTCCTTCCCTCACAGATCTCTATGCCGAGTGGCAGCGGGACACCCACCGCCACCAATTGCCCCCTAGGCCATGCCTCCATCAGGCCCTGCTCCCATTAGGCCCACCCCCATATGTACCACTCCCTTGGCACTTTCTCACGCCTGAAGGGCAATACCAAGATGTCACCTGGACATTGGCACTTTGCCCCTTGGGCAGTGCCAAGCGGCACAGGCTGGCACTGCCAGGGTGCCAATGCCCAGGGGGCACCCCTCCCACCGCCCGACCCTCTGGGGCCCTCCGATTGCCCCCCTTCACTCCAGCGGAGTTGGGCTGCTCAACCTCCATTAGTGAGGAGTTACTCTAAAACCCGCTGGAGTGAACCACTCTGGCGGGGGGTGCGGGGGGGGGGGGGGGGGGGGGGGGGGGAGTGGGAGATACGAGCAGGCCTGGGAACCTCAGTCCTGGACCCACTAATTGTATTTAAATCACATTCAAATGACCATTTAAATGGTCTTTATGCCTCCCTGCCAATTTCTGGCGTGCAGTAGACGCCGCCGGAAATACGGCGCTTGGAGACGCTAGCGGGGCGTGAACACTCGCGGGAACTCCATGAATCGGGCAATGCAACAATCCCACGGCCCGCTGTGGGATGGGAGAACCGCGGCCTACATCTTCTAGAGAAATATTTTGTAAATTATTTCAAAAGCACATTGTTCCTGCATGGGATTATCAGCTGACTAAATGGTTGAAATTCCTCTGTGTACCATTGTAGCGCACTGAGAATGCTCTTACCTCAGATTCCTTTGTTAACATTGACCCATTTATCTGAACTGGATTAAATACTTCACAAGTACCACACGTGGGAATTTGTCATAAGTCTGTGTGCTAAAAGTAGTGGACGGAATCATTTCAGCCTCGTATCAATTGGAAATGGAAACCCAAGGTTTCACATCAAGTATCGTAAACATGCAAAACAAATATTTTCAGAATTCAAAAAAAAGACACTTCAAATTCCCAGCCCAGTGTTTGCAAAATACTTCAGTGTATATGGTCTACAGCCATGAAAAGGGGGAGGGAGTGGGAATGAAAGTGGCTTCAGGCAGTTGTTGATCGATAATGATTAAACTACAGGTAAAATTTCATTCTGCAGATTGTTGAGCATTGGGCTCTGCAGAAGTCAATACCTCATATGCATCTCCTGTGCTATCCTAACATTAACAATCCCAGTACATATAATAATCCAATTGCTATCTAAGCATTGTAGCTCAGAGATCAATACAATCACTTATACACTGTCCATTTCAGACCCAATTGATCCGTATTGGCCTGAAATATTGAACTGAACTTTACTGACTTTCAATCAATTCACTTTGTCTGAAAGGAAAACTGCTGAATGTTTCTTTATAGACATGAAAGCAAACAGTGACATTTCAGAAAATACAGTAGCATGATGGGCATAGGGTGGTCAGCATGTATATAAGGGGTATCTTTCTCATTGTATTGCACAGTGACTGCATCAAAGTCAGCTTTGACTTTACAGCAGTTAGAGATATCAAAACAAGAATAATGCATATTTATATGATGCTTTTTATACCAGAAAACATCTCAAGGCGTTTCACAGAAGCATTATGAAACAAAGTACCAAACCACATAGGGTGTCACGGTGGCACAGTGGTTAGCACTGCTGTCTCACAGCGCCAGGGACCCAGGTTCAATGTCTGTACTGAGTTTACACATTCTCCCTGTGTCTGCGTAGGTTTCCTCAGGGTTTCCTCCCACAGTCCAAAGATGTGCGGGTTCGGTTGATTGGCCATGTTAAATTGACCCTATTTTCAGGGGATTAGCAGGATAAATATGTGGGGTTCCAGGAATAGGGCCTGGATTGGATTGTGGTCAGTAGAGACTTGATGGGCTGAATGCCCTCCTTCTGCACTGTAGGGATCCGATGATTCTATGATATTAGGTCAGATGACCAAAAGCTTGGTCTAAAAGGTAGACAGAAATGTTACAGCTGTTCACGCCAGTGGGATTTTCCCATCCAGCTGCAGTGAATGGAGATTTGGCTGGGTGCCAATTTCTCCGGCCTCACAGCAGCAGGAGTGTGGCGTGAACGGCAGGTTAGATTGTTGCCATAGGTTTTAAGGAGTGTCTTAAAGAAGCAATGTGAGGGGTGTTGGGAGGGTTTACCAGAGTGTAGGACTTAGGGAATGGAAAGCACAGTCACCAATATTGGAGTGATTAAATTGGGGATGCTCAAGAGACCATAATTCGATGAGTGCAGATATCTCAATAGGTCTGGGGTGGGAGGATTTTGGAGAGATAAGAATGGGCAAAACCATAGAGGGATTTAAAAGTAGACATGCAAATTTTAAAATCAAGACATCGTTTAACTGGGAGCCAACCATCAAGCGCAGGGGTGATAGGTGCACAGGGCTTGGGGCCTGATTTTACCAACAATTTGCACCCATTTTCGGGCGCGAAATCATGGTAAAGTCGGATGTGAGGCCTTTATCGCGTCCGCGCAGATCGCCACTTTACCGAGACCCGGGAATGACGGGGATCTGTTCCGTGCCCAAATTGCGCGCAACGACAATTTAAATGCATTTGCATGCATTTGAATTGAATTAATGAACTGCCCCCCCAACTCTATCAGCATTTCCCCCTTTACCACCGCGTTTACCAATCCGGAACCGCGCTTTTAGGGACCTGCTGAATAAAAGTCTGAATCAGGCACTTCCTCAGTGAGGGTTGGTGAGGAGGTAGGTGCATGGCGTCTGAAAGCTCTCCGCTACTCACGGGTGTCCTGTTGTTGCGGCCATTTCGCTGTCTTGAGTCGGTGGCGGCTCTGCGAGTGTGTGGGGAGGAGGGTGGGCTCTTGCTGTGCACGATCTCCAATGTTTGTTCTGCAGCACGGACCCGGGTCTCAGCACTGACTTCGGGTCTTGCAGTGCTGCAGGGTCCTAGCACCTCAGCTCACTTCAGGCTGAAGGATGTGCTCAGAGCCCTTGCAGATAGCACTGCTGCAGCCTCTCAATGTTACCAGGGGCTGTGACTGTGTGGAGCATGTGGCTGGGGGGATTGGGGGGCATGGGGAGGCTGTGACTGTGTGGAGCATGTGGCTGGGGGGATTGGGGGGCATGGGGGGGCTGTGATTGTTGGTGTGCTAGGGGCAAGCAGCGTTGCATGACTCTAACATTTGTTCATCTCCACCTCCCCACAATCCACCTGCCCCCCCCCCCCCCCCTCCCCCCCCGCCTTTCAGAGTGACGAGATGGCTTTTGCAATGCAACCAATCGATCTTGCTGTTCTTCTGGTTGCTGCTGGAGCTGAGGAGGAGGACATGGAGGAAGACCTGCGGGTCCAGGAGGCCCGGGCCGTACCACTTGCAGGACCGGAGGGAGACGACCATCAGAGGCAGGAGGTGACCGCCATTCGCCCAGAGTGGGGGCTTCGGAGAAGGAGGGAGCAGAGACCCCGGCAGTTCCGTGCACGAGTGCCCTTCGAGGAGATGTCGGACACCGTATGCCGCCGACGTCTCCAACTCCGAAAGGATACCGTGTGACATCTGTGCAACCTGTTGCATGACCTGGTGCCTAAGGGCAGGGGGGGGGCACCCACTCTCAGTGGCTGTCAGATTGACGGCTGCTCTGAACTTCTATGCGACTGGCACCTTCCAGATCCCAACCGGAGATGTCTGTAGCATCGCCCAGTCTTCAGTCCACACCTGTGTCAAGCAAGTCACTGAAGCCCTGTCTGCCCGGGCTGGGCAGTACATCAAATTCGACCTGGACCAGGCCCATAAGGAAGCCCGGGCTGAGGTGTGCGCTGCAATTGCGGGGATGCCAAATGTGCAGGAGTTGGTCAACTGCACCCATGTCGCCCTCAGGGCCCCCCTACAGAATCCACGAGAATTTGTCAATAGGAAGGGGTTCCACTCCCTGAATGTACAAATCGTGTGTGACCACAATATGACCATCATGCACGTCTGCGCCAGACATCCAGGCAGCGGCATGACAGCTTCATTATGAGGAGGTCGGACATCCCGCAAGCATTTGAGGAGGAGTCCAGGCTGCGGGGTGGCTCGTGGGTGATATGGGTTACCCGCTTCGGACATGGCTGATGACGCCTGTGTGGAGGCCTGTGACCGAGGCAGAGACCCGCGATAATGAGGCCCATGTAGCCACCCGCGTGACGGTTGAGAGGTGCATTGGGCTCCTCAAGATGCAGTTTCGGTGCCTGGACCGATCCGGAGGGGCCCTCCAGTACAGCCCCCTGATCTCCTCCCGCATAGTGGTGGTGTGCTGTGCCTTGTACAATCTGGCTCTGCAGCGAGGTGACCTCTTGGAGGAGGAAGAGGACGTGGAGAATGACCAGCCGGCCGTCACTGGAGAGGATGACCAGCAGGTTTTGGATGAGTGCCTCAATGATTAGCGACAGGGGAGAGAGAGGGGGGTGCCACACAGCCATCGGAGTGTAAGTGGGATGGGGCCTTGTGCGGGATTATCCGGCCCGGCAGTGATGCGACAGGCGCGCTTTTTCGATGTTTTTTCAAACTGCGCATGCGCGGTTCAGAGCTCCAATCATTACTGCCGCGCTAAGCCCCGCCCACAGCACGAATCGGACTGGAGATGGCTGAGAGCGTATGGGGGCGCCTGAAAGCGGATTTCTAAGTCGGATCTGTACTACGCCCAGATTCGGCACTTAGAATGAAAATGGTAAAATCGGGCCCTTGGTGTGAGTTAAAACATGAATGATGGAGCTTTGAATGACCTTAAGTTTACAGAGGGTAAGATATGGGAGACCAGCCAGGAGCACATTGGAATGGTCAAGTCTCGAAGTCAGAAAGGCAAGGATGATGCTTTTGGCAGCAGATGAACTGAAACGGGGGAAACATTGATGCAATGTGCTGCAGGTGGAATTGGGAGTGTTAGTGATATTGTGAGTATATGGTCCGAAGCTTATCTCGGGGGTCAAATATGACACCAAAATTGACAACAAACTGGTCACGTGTCAGACTCTTGCCAGAGAGAGGGATGGAATGGATGTCCAGGGAATGAAATGTGTGCAATGGTTTTCAGTCTAGCCAATATTCTATTAGAGCTTCTTTTGCCTTTACACTGAACAATACATATAATGTGGCAGTGGAGAAAAAAACCCCAAAGAATTATGCACAGAAATATTGTACTTTAAAAATGATCAGAGGTATTTTAAATATTTTTAAAAATATTTTAACATGGATACAAACCACGAAGGTGGCTGAGAATTTACAGTTAGCCACTGACAGGAATGACTGCAGGGTATTTCTCTTCAGGACAATGGAACCCCTCCCTCTGTTTCCACACCAGGTACTTGTAAAAACACCCAAAAACTGATCACCATCTCTGATAAAGGCAAAGGAAAATATTGGTTCACTCATCTAAAAGACCCAGGGTGTAATTACTTCACCAGACTGACGAGTGGCTTCCAAGTTCCCGGTTAGAATATAGCAAGAAGAAGGTTAAAGGTTAGCTGAGAGGGCTGCCCAGGGATTGCCTGCCTATGTAGCAGCTGAAGGTTTTTCACACTGAACGTGTTTGATACAGTACTAGAAGCTGTGCCCTCAGAAAAAGGAAATACCATCTTTTGCAAGAATATCTAAAAATCTCTCTTCTTCTGACTGTGGAAGTCAACCAGCACAGTGGCACAATGGCTAGCACTGCTACCTCCCAGCGTCAGGGACCCGGATTTAATGCTGGCCTTGAATTACTGTCTGTGTTGAGTTTGCACATTCTCCTCATGTCTGCGTGGGTTTCCTCCGCGTGCCCCGGTTTCTTCCCACAGTCCAAAGATGTGCAGGTTAGGCTGATTGACCATGCTAAATTGCCCTTGTTGTGAACTCTGTCACATGAGTGTCCACCAGGTCAACACTGATGCCTTCCCAGTGGGCTCAGGGGGAAGGGGGAGGTCTTCTATTTTGGGCACTCTTGGCCCATGGAGGGAGCATGTAATAACTCCTCGGAGGCGAAAGTCCTGTCACCAAGTTACTTTATTTACACCATACATCTGTACACAGCCAGCTCTCCACTTGCTCCCTGATGAATGCAGGCTGGGAGTCTGACACACCTGCTTTAAATAGGGAGCATGAGACTCCCTGATTTAACCATCAATTAAGACTCATCAGATAGTTCATCCTCTAGTAAGCCAACTTCATTAGCCTGGCTGAAGTCATCACAGAGCACATCATCACAATGGCTGCCCCCGTGTCAATGACACTGCCTGACCTCAGCAATCCCCACTGTGATGATACTGTGCCTTTAAGAAATGTATTTAAATCATGTCTCTTGTGAGGGGTATGTTTAAAATTCAGCTCTGGTTTACCTGGTGCCAATCTGTCTGCAAACCAGGCAGCTCCATGCTGAGAATTCAGGAGAATAATTGGTTTTAGATAATGGGGTATTTGTTTAAATCTGAGCTAATGCATTTTTTTGTTTACTTTTGATTGTTCCCCTTGGATTTCAAAGTAGGGTTTATTGGTTCATTGACAATATGCAGAGTTATATGAATGGACGGAGCTAAGTTTACTGGGAAAAAAATAGTTTTAGTTCCTGCTTGATCCTGAAAGAAGCAAAAGGTCTCGGCCTCTTGCTCTCTCTCTGAAGGCTGTTGTTTGAGTGTCAGAAGACAGAGTCTCTCTGTCTCAGAAATCTTCAAAGACTTGAGGACTGGCAGCCCATGTACTAGGATGTAAGCTTGTGTTGTTTGCTAATTGATTTTGAAGAGGAGCTTAAGTTAAGGAATATTGCTTCAATTGGAACTAATGGAGATAGCTTAGCAGTTAAGAATTGTAGCTTGTCATGCTTAAGTATTTCAATCGGTAAAAGTTAAGCTCATTGATTCATTATATTTAAACTGTATTGTTAAATAAAGTTTGCTTTGATAAAAGCTTCCCAGTGGATCAATAGAATCACAACTGGAGTGAAACACCTTTTCCTCACACTAACGCCAAAATCAAAATAATAGTTGGGGTCTGGTCTAACTTCATAACACATCTTGGGGTTTCTGAACTGCTCACTAACAACACTGCCCATCATGAAGCTTGCCTGGCTGACTCTGGCATACACTCATTCTCCTGGTGCAATCCCAGCAGTGTCCTCTGATTGAACCCCCAGATCATGGGGCAATCATTTAATTTGTCTACTGACAGCAAAGTACAGGCCAGAATCCTGCTGCCCACGAAAGCATGATAGCTTTCCCACTCTTGGCCCCACGCAGTAGCAGAACCCCTTTAGTAAAATTCAGACAATCTACTGAGTATTTCTAGCATGTGGTTTTAATTCAGGTTTCCAGCATTCACAGTCATTTCCATTAGTCCTCCTGTCACCTTATATAATTCATGCCAGATTTTTTTATTTTATTTATTAGTGTCATAGATGGGCTTACTTTAGCACTGCAATGAAATTACTACAAAGATCCCCTAATCGCCACACTCCAGCGCCTGTTTGGGTACACTGAGGGAGAATTTAGCTTGGCCAATGCACCTAGCCAGCACTTCTTTCGGACTGTGGAAAGAAACCAGAGCACCCAGAGGAAACCCAAGCAGACACGGGGAGCACGTGCAGACTTTGCACAGACAGTGATCCAAACCGGGAATCGAACCCAGGTACCTGGTGCTGTGAGTCAGCAATGCCAACCACTCTTCCACAATTGTTTAATAACACCCTTGCCAACTGCCTTGGGGCTTTTTCCTCTGTTACAAACACCGCACAAATGCAAGTTGTGGTTGTTATATCAGTGGGTAAGTGGGGTGCCTAAATCTTTCCAAAATGTTTAGTGGCACACTGCTCGAAAGGTTTCGAAAGCTCCAAGTAACTGCTAAATTGTCTGAGAATTAACATGGAATAATAATGCTTCATGGAAGAACGGATGACACAATCCTGCCAAAATATTTAAGAACTATACAGTATAGGAAAGGAAAATCTACTCAGCTTGGTAACTTTATTCCACTTACAGACAATGCATAGTTAGCTTTATTGTTGAGCTGTACTCTGACCACTTCCCCATTGGAAAGTTCTGCATTACCATTCAATCCCCAAGGCATCTCTCCCCCAGCTGGTAAAGGCAAAATATTGTGGATGTTGGAATCTGAAACAAGAACAAAATATGCTGGAAAATCTCAGCATGTCTGACAGCATCTGTGGAGAAAGAACAGAGCTAACGTTGCGAGTCATGATGACCGTTCGTCAGAACCCTGAGCTCTCTTTCCTCACATGTTCTTTGGTCTGTCTGACCACATTATGTTCTATCTCAGCAACACAGGAACCATTGCGGCCCATATCGGTCAGTTCCAGTTTATCCCCATGACTACCAATCCTGTTCAGCAGCATCAGAGGTGACTTGGAGGAGATCGTTGGGACCAAGTCCTCTGAGAAGCTATTGAAACTGTACCTGACCTTTACCTAGTTGCAGCCTATTTCCCAGCTCGCCAGCATTTATTTTACTGGGAAAACTTGCTGTGTTCAACACATATGTCAATACCGTGGCGTGGACTAATAATAGGTTTGATGATACAGCTACAAAATAATTCTATGTCATGTCATTTATTCTCTGGCTTTGAGAAAAAACACTCTCCTTCGCACATTTCTATTGACCAACAGAAGGCTAACTAAGCATGGAATTCACTACTATAGAAAATAGTTGAGACCAAACGTTGTGTGATTTCAAGAAATTAGACATAGCTCTTGGGGATAAATGGATCAAGGGACCTCGGGGAAAGGGTGATCCGGATTATGGGTAAGATTTTACAGCCACGCTCATTCCAAAACCAGAAAATCCCACCCGAGGTCAATGGGCCTTTCCATTGTCCGCCTCTTGCCCGCTCCGATTCCCATGGTGAATGAAACGGGAAAATTCGCCTCATTGAATTTGATGATCAGCCATGATCATAATGAATGGCAGAGCAGGCTTGAAGGGCTGAATGGCCTATTCTTGCTTCTAGTTTCTATCATAGAATCGTACAGTGCAGAAGGAGACCATTCGGCCCATCGAGTCTGCACTGACCACAATCCCACCCAGCCACTATCCCCATAACCCATGCATTTACCCTAGCTAGTCCTCCTGACACCAAGGGGCAATTTAGCATGACCAACCCACCTAACCTGCACATTTTTGGACCTGTGGGAGGAAACTGGAGCACCCAGAGGAAACCCACGCAGACACGGGGAGAACGTGCAAACTCCACACAGACAGTTACCCAAGCCGGGAATTGAACCTGGGTCCCTGGTGCTGTGAGACATCGGTGCTAACCACTGTGTCACCGTTGTTTAATAACATCCTGTCAAAGTGTCTTGGATCCTTTTCCTCTGTTGCAGACACCAGACAAATGCACGTTGTGGTTGTTATATCAGTGGGTAAATAGAGGTGTCTAAACCTTTCCAAAATGTTTAGTGGCACACTGCTAGAAAAGGTTCCGAAAACTCCAAGTAACTGCTAAATTGTCTGGGAATTAACATGGAATAACAATGCTTCATGGAAGAAGGGGTGACACAGACATGCCAAAATATTTAAGAATGATAAAGCATAGGAAAAGAAAACCCTCTCAGTTTAGTTGCTTTATTCCACTTACAGATAATGCATAGTTAGCCTTATTGTTGGGCTGTACTCTGACCACTTTCCCATTGGAAAGTTCTGTGTTAATATTCAATCTCCAAAGCAGATCTCCCCCAGCTGGTCAAGGCAAAATACTGCAGATGCTGGAATCTGAAGCAAAAACAGGAAATGCTGGAAAATCTCAGCAGGTCTGACAACATCTGTGAAGAGAGAATAGAATCAATTTTGCAGGTCATGATATCCGTTCGTCAGAGCCCCGAGTTCTCTTTCCTCACACGTTCTTTGGTCTGTCTGACCACATTATGTTCTATCTCAGCAACACAGGAACCATTGCGGCCCATATCGGTCAGTTCCAGTTTATCCCCATGACTACCAATCCTGTTCAGCAGCATCTGTGATGACTTGGGGGAGAACGTTGGGACCAAGTCCTCTGAGAACCTATTGAGAGAGTACCTGACCTTTACCTAGTTGCAGCCTATTTCCCAGCTAGCATTTATTTTACTGGGAATACTTGCTGTGTTCAACACATATGTCAAAACCATAGTGTGGACTAATAATAGGTTTGATGATACAGCTACAAAATAATTCTATGTTGTGTCATTTTTTTCTCTGTCTTTGAGAAAAAACACTCTCCTTCGCACCGTTCTTAGAATTATGGAATCCCTACAGTTGCAGAAGCAGGCCATTTGACCTATCGAGTCTGCACCGACCACAATCCCGCCCAGGCCCTAGCCCCGTAACCCCATGCATACAGCCTAGCTAATTCCCCTGACACTAAGGGGCAATTTAGCATGGCCAATCCACCTAATCCGTACATCTTTGGACAGTGGAAGGAAACCGGAGCACCCGAAGAAAATCCACACAGGCACAGGGAGAGTGTGCAGATTCCAAACAGACAGTGACCCAAGCCAGGAATCAAACCCAGGTCCCTGGCGCTGTGAGGCAGCAGTGCTAATCACAGTGCCACCGTGCCGCCCTCAATTTTGACTAACAGAAGACGAACTAAGTGTGGAATTCACTATCACGGAAAGTAGTTGATGCTAAAACATTGTGTGATTTCAAGAAGAAATTAGATATAGCTCTTGGGGCTAAAGGGATCAAGGGATCTGGGGGGAAGGGGGATCAGGATTATGGGCAGGATTTTTCAGCCACGCTCATCCCGAAACCAGAACATCCTGCCTGAGGTCAACGGACCTTTCCATAGTCCGCCTCTCACCCGCTCCGATTCCCGTGGCGGGAGGAACGAGAAAATTCCACCCCATTGAATTTGATCATCAGCCATGATCATAATGAATGGTGGAGCAGGCTTGAAGGGCCGAATGGCCTATTCCTGCTTTTAGTTTCGATCATAGAATCGTACAGTGCAGAAGGAGGCCATTCAGCCCATTGAAACTGGACCGACCACAATCCCACCCAGGCCCTATCCCCATAACACCATGCATTTACCCTAGCTAGTCCTCCTGACACTAAGGGTCAATTTAGCATGGCCAATCCATGTAACCTGCGCATCTTTGGACTGTGGGAAGAAACCAGAGCAAACCCACGCAGACACAGGGAGAACGTGCAGACACAGGGAGAACGTGCAAACTCCACACAGGCAGTGACCTAAGCCGGGAATCGAACCCGGGCCCCTGGCGCTGTGAGGCAGCAGTGCTAGCCACTGTGCCACTGTGCTGCTGAAGCATATTGATGAAGCAAAGTTGAGAGCAGAGAGTTTTACTCTATATTTAACTTTGTTATCCCAGACCAGGAGGAGCTTTGGTCATTATAACCTCTCTCCACAGATCCTGCCTGCCCCACTGAGTGTTTATAGCATTTTCTGTTTTTGCTCCAAGGAGTGCTTGATATTTGAAAGGACAAGAATTGCCCACGTGAAGGGATTGAAGGAAAAAGAGACAAATTAAATTAATTCCAAGAATTGCAATGATTTTTTCATTATTTGTTTCTAAAGCAAATTGGCTGCAAGTTTTGTGGCTCCATCAATTTTCATCACTCGGACTGTGGGTTGCATCAGGCTTGTATCTGTCCTGCTGCTCCAAAGCTTTGTGAAAGTAAGGACCTGGGAGTAAAGTAGTGAGGTCAGATTGCCTGCTCAACTCTAACTTTCAATAAGCAATCTTCTCATCCCAACTTTTTGTTTAATATTTCAATGACAAAGTTTAATTCATTAATGAATTAATCATATGCAAAAGCTAAACCAAGTAATTGAAATAGTTCATCATCGTCATGCTGCTCTTCTCCTTAGTTATGTACAGACCACTTGCCAGCAAGTTTTGCATAACTTCTTCCTCACCACCCTCATCAATCTCACAGTTCGACAGATGTTATGGTGGCACCTACGGCTTTCCTCACAGATCATTTGCTACAACCCCGCGATGTAACCTGTCAAGTTCAGGCTGAGCTCCAGCTGAGGGGCATCATGTTCTTTTTTTCTCCTTTCCGAGAGAATGCATTGCTCACTTTTCACACCCCAGCACGTTGTGAGACACGGCAGTCCATGGACGAGCTGGGCAGATGGGCGACTAAAATGTGTTCCTGTTCTGCAGCAACCTCCGTATCAAACTAATTGGAGTCTTCCCCTCCCTCTCTTACAAGGCAGAGGATTGAGCATATGTGGAGCCTTGAGTACCGACCTGATCCAAGAATGGTGGAAAGCCTTCCAGTCTCAAAAATGTGCCAGAAGTCTGGCCCCAGCAATATTACCAAACAGAATTGTTTAGTTCACAAAGCAGGAAAGACAGCAACAACAATGAAACTAACAGAGTGAGTTTTTGTCAGCTAATAAATTTTTGGGTCACGTTCAACTGACATTGGGAATTGGTAACCTGAACACACTGATGGATTTTTGTATTGTTTTAGCTTTCCAAACTGCTGCATCCATTTTACCTTCTGCTTAAGGACATTTTGCATTGATACATACATTTGATGCAAAATAAAATTCAGGCAGTGTCCAGAAATGTGAATCATAGAATAGAATCATAGAATCGCTGCAGTGAAGAAGGAGGCCAATTGGCCCATCGAGCCTACACCGACAACAATCCCACCCAGGTCCTATCCCTTTAACCCCACGTATTTACCCTGCTAGTCCCCCTTACACTAAGAGGCAATTTAGCATGGCCAATCAACCTAACCCGCACATCTTTGGACTGTGGGACAAAACCGGAGCACCCGGAGGAAACCCACGCAGACACAGGGAGAATGTGCAAACTCCACACAGACAATGACCTGAGCTGGAATTGAACCAGGGTCCCTGGTGCTGTGAGGCAGCAGTGCTAACCACTGTGCCGCCATGCTACCCGGCATGCCGCACCGTGCCATGAAGTTCCAAGCAACCCCATTCCACATACAAATTCTATCCCTGGTCATAGCTCTTATAAAACAATCAAAGACATTTGAGGTATGATTCAGGTGTTCCTGTATGAGGTGTCAAGGAAGTGAAGGAACACTCAGCATCAGGATTAACATATCCGCCGGAATTCTACCGCCCCACCCGCCATGGGAATCGGAGTGGGCGAGGGGCAGACAATGAGAAGGTCTGTTGACCTCAGGCGGGATCTTCCGGTTTTGGGACGAGTAAGGCCGTAAAATCCCGCCCATCGTGTTTTCATCTGCAATTCTTGAAGTAACTCATTGGGAAAGTGTAGAATTGAGCCATGAGGAGGTGGTGCTGTAGTGGCATTGCTGATGGACTAATAATCCAGAGACCCAGGGCTTTGGGCTGACAAGTGGCAAGTAACATCCACGCCACACAAATGTCAGGAAATGACCATCTCCAGCAAGAGAAAATCTAACCATTATCACTTGGCGTTCAGTGACAGTAAGATCACTGAATCCTCCACCATCAATATCCTCGGGGTTACCAATGACCACAAACTCAACTGGACTAGCCATATAAACACTATGGTGACAAGAGCAAGTCATAGGCTAGGAATCCTGCGGTGAGTCATTCGACTCCTGACTCCCCAACGCCTGTCCCCAATCGACATGGCACAAGTCAAAAGAGTAAAGAAATACTTTCCACTTGCCTGGAAGAGTGCAGCTCCAACAACACTCAAGAAGAATGACACCACCCAGGACAAATAAGTCCACATAATTTAGATGCCTTCCACAAACATTCGCTCCCACCAATCACTGACAGACAGTGAGTAACACTTACAAGGTGCACTGCTGTGACTCACCAAGGATCCTTACATAGCACCATCCAAACTTACGACCATGACCATCTAGAAGGACAAGGGCAGTAGATTCATGGGAACACCACCACCTGGAGTTTCCCCTCCAAGCGACTCACCATCCTGACTTGGAAATATATTACAGTTCCTTCATTGTTGCTGGTTCCAAATCCTGGAACTCCCTCCCTAACATCAGCGTGGGTGTACCTACATACCTACACCACATGGACTGCAGCGGTTCAAGAAGGCAGCCCACCACCACCTTCTCAATGGCAATTAGGGGTGGTCAATGTTATGTATTTTGGGGCGTAGCCCTTTTAAGGGAATGGGTCAATTGACCTTTAGTATGGGGTGATTGGCCCAGGGACTGCCCTGAGTGGGCAGTTGTCACTTGGAGTGTGGAACGGATAAGACTGCAAGAAATACTTGTGTTCCCTGACCCACCTGTCTGTGGAGTGAATTCTTGAGAACACTCCTTAGTAGTAAAGGGGCGGGATTTTCCTGCCGTGCTCACCCCAAAGCTGGAAATCTCGACCAAGGTCAACAGGCCTTTGCCTGGTCCACACACACCCCCCTCACCCTCACCCGCTATGATTCCTGTGGCGAGTGGGATGGGAAAATTCCCCCAAATAACCTAACAGGCAATGAATGCTGGCTTTGCCATCAATGCCTACATCCCCTGAATGAAACTAAACAAAGATCAGGGATGTATTAAGCAATGTTAACTTCATTGATTTCGAGCTGTGCCAATGGATAGGGACCTACTATTCCTTCTGGGCTTACAAGGAAGTAAGTAACCACTCCAACACAGCACTGAGGGAGTGTTGCACTGCTAGGCATGCCATCCTTTGGATGAGATGTTAAACCAAGGCACAATCTGCCCTCTCAGGTGGATCCTACGGCACTAGAGAATGGAAGTTCTCCCCAATGTCCCAATCACCAATTATTCTTCAACTAACTTCCTCAAAACAAATGATCTACTCATTTATCCCATCGGTGTTTGTGGGAGCTTGCTGTGCACAAATAGGCTGCTCTGTTTCCTACATTGCAACTGTACATTTCCTACCCTTCAAAATTACTCCATTGACTGTAAAACACTTTGGAACATCCTGAGATCCTGAAAGGTTATATCAAATCAAATCATTCTTCAGTCCAAGATCTGGAAATTCTATCTTCAGGATATGCTGCATATCAAACAGGAATTCAAAGGAAGACGGGAAAGGCCGTACTACCACCACTGTGGAGTTCTGTTCACAGTAAGCGTGAAGATAGTTAAGATTACAACATGGTAGCATAATCTCCCAACACTCACTTCTGGCGAGTGATCTGATTTGATTCGATTTGATTTATTATTGTCACATATATTAGTATACAGTGAAAAGTATTGTTTCTTGCTTGCTATACAGACAGAGCACACCGTTCATAGAGAAGGAAAGAAGAGAGTGCAGAATGTAGTGCTACAGTCATAGCTAGGGTGTAGAAAAAGATCAGCTTAATGCAAAGTCCATTCAAAAGTCTGATGGCAGCGGGGAAGAAACTGTTCTTGAGTTGGTTGGTACGTGATCTCAGACTTCTTTATCTTTTTCCCGACGGAAGAAGGTGGACGAGAGAATGTCCGGGGTGTGTGGGGTCCTTAATTATGCTGGCTGCTTTGCAAGGCAGCGGGAAGTGTAGACAGAGTCAATGGATGGGCGACTGGTTTGCGTGATGGATTGGGCTACATTCACGACCTTTTGTAGCTTCTTGCGGTCTTGGGCAGAGCAGGAGCCATACCAAGCTGTAAAACACCAGAAAGAATGCTTTCTATGGTGCATCTGTAAAAGTTGGTGAGAGTCGTAGCTGACATGCCAAATTGGTGTGGGTCACCATTGGCAGTACAGGATTGCAGTATTATATACCAATTATGCTCAGCTAATTGCAGACTGCATCTAACCCCAACAAAATATACCTACCACATGCTTACTTTGCACTACTCCTACTGTCTAAGCATCTTATATCTGTGCATGACTGAGTGGTGCTAATTTCATGCAACACACTCACACAGGTCATGGGAATTTCATAATAGATTTTGCTGTAAAGCCAAAACTATAATGCCTATCTTTACAAATCAGATAAGATTTATTATGCTAATATTAATGAATTATGCTAATTAGCCACAAGTTACATATCCCAATTACAAATTAAATTAGACCTCCATTTTCAGATGACTGATAATGGTCTATTAGCCAGTTAGAAAGTTTTCTTCTGATGAATATTTGTCCAATAAGAATAACAGCTTCAAACACTCACTGCTGTTGTAAGTCAACCAGGGTACCGAAACTCTTGGCTGCTTTTGCCAAAAACAATGAAGCAAAAATGAAAAGATTACTCGACTGTTACGGAAAGAACATTGGAAGATTGTGTTCATTACTGGAACAATGCGCCGAATAATTAAGTGTTGCGCGTTTAATAAATAATTCAATTAAATTAGTAATATCTGTGAGTTTTAGTATAATCTCTGTCTCAGTTCAATGTTAAGTTTAAGTTAAGTTTAAGTTTAAATTTATTTATTAGTGTCACAAGTAGGCTTACATTCACAATGCAATGAAGTTACTGTGGAAATCCCCTCGTCGCCATACTCCGGCGCTTGTTCGGGTACACTGACAGAGAATTTAGCATGGCCAATGCACCTAACCAGCACGTCTTTCGGACTATGTAACAGTTCCGAAATACGTAAAACCAATTTGTGACCCAAAAGTAATACAGCGTCATCTTAAAAGTCTGTATATTCTGTATCACTCTGTCAGCTGAAAATTGGAGATCATGTGACCAGGTTTTGGCATTTAAGCACCCACCTTGCCGATCGTGGATCAAATCTAACAATTTTGGTAAACTATCCGGAATGCCACAAAGTCTAATCCATACGCTAACTCTGTTACCAGATCCTTTTATCCTGCTTTCCCAAAGCCACCTCTTTAAGCCATTCATGAAAATTGGCAAGGTCTTTACTTCAGTACTAATCTAGTAGAATATTCTACAACCTCACAACCCAGAAAGGTTTCTCCTGCAGTCTGCGCGAACCTTTTTGCTTTTAAGCTTGTATTTACATCACCTCTATCAACTTACCTCATTGTTTCCCCTATTCCAACAACTCACCCACATTGTTTCATATCCTTTAACTGCAATATATCACCCACAAGTAATTACTTCAAATTCTACCCAATATTTTTTCCCTCCAACTTATCAATATTCCTCTGCAGCTACCTTAGCTGCTCAGATTTCTTTACGCTGCTGCCTATTTTAGCATCATCTGTTAATCTGGTCTCTGCTGTGTCCTGCCCTTTATCCAAATCATTGATGATTTGAAACAGAAACAGTCCCAGAAGAAGTGAGACACTGGCCGGAATTCTCCCATCCCGCCCATTACTGGAATTCTAGTGAGCAGGGAGGCGGACCCTGTAAAGGTCCATTGAAATCGGGCGGGAATTTCCAGTTTTCAAGCGAGTGCAGCCGAAGAATCCTGCCCTAATACTTCTGCCCACTCTGAAAACAGCCCCTAACCTGCACTCTGATTTCTGCCTTGCTAACCAGTTCTTAAATCCTGTTTGATGTATTTTCCCGAATCCCACGCTCCTTCAACAGTCCCAAGAATTACTTGTAGATGAGATACTTGGAGCCAAAAGGCCAATAGGACAGCCCAAAGGTGCACCTCAAGGATGGTTGCACGGACCTAGAAGGTTCTAGATGTTGATTTTCACACCTGGGAAACACCAGCCAACAACAGGGGGAATTGCTGACATCTCTTGCGGGCTGGCATTCTCCAGTGGCTATAGCAACTTGACAACAGGTGCCAACAGCAAAAAGAATGTTCATATGGCTGTTGGAGCATTCCTGACGAGAAGTTAAGGAGAAAGATGAAAAGATAAAGATTGCTGTTTTAATTGTCCAATGTGAAACCAAGTCAGGAACCCAAGAGGATCTGAGCCTAATTCCCAGTCTGTGCTCAGTTACGTGAGCTCTGGTGAACTAACCTTGGAGGTGGTTTGGAGATGATGCAATAGGCCTCAGTGTCCACTGTGCCCAAATGAGGTGTAAAATCATGGCTCCCTTTTATCGTAATGCCATGACTTCCGCTCATAAACTATCATCCCATGCACAATCTCCCTTTCCTCTGTATGAATGATGCCTTTTAGACCTGTGCTTGCTATTCCCTGATTAAAACCACCCAATCAGGTTTTGACACCTCCAAAAGTATAAAAACAGCCTTAATCCAAGTCATGAACAACATTTATTGTGACTGCCACCATGGTGCATCATTCCTCTTTACTCACTTCAATCTCTCTGCAGCCAATGACACTCCATCACACAATCCTCCTCAAAGCTTCCCTTTCATTGTCCAGATGTATAGGCCAGAATTCTCCCAAAAAAATTCTCAGTGTTGAATTCGTGGGGTAACTGGAGGAATTCACATTGTATTTTTCAGTGGGAGTTCACACTAGAATCTCCCACACTCTGTGCAATGCAGAAGCCACCAGCATGTATCACATTAGATTTCAGGGGGTGGGGCGTATTCCTGCCCGGGAGGCTGAATCCAGCAGTCCTCTGCACGTGCGCTCGATCACTGGTCAGCCTGGGACCCCCGCAGTGCTGCCCCCACAATGCCCTCACAGCCTGACCATTCCCAGGCCTGCCTCAACTCCCGTTCCAGACCAGCCCGATTTCCAGACCCCGACACCCCCCACAATGCTACTTCCCCCCCCACCAGCCTCCACCGCAGTGCCGACAGCCCCGCAGGAAGACCCCCCGGCAGACCCGCTCCCCCCAGCAGACTCCACCCCACAGCTGATCCCCCAACCCACCCCAATCACTGGCTTCCCTTCTGCCCCCATTGATCCCAATTCAAAGTGGCAGTGGGATGCCCAACCCCACCAATCGCCCCCCCCAGGCCCCGCCCCCAGATGCCCAACTCATTTGAAAATATCCCTTGCCCAATGGGCTGTGCCAAGGTGACCCCTGGGGAAAGGCACTTTGCCCCTTTGGGAAGTGCTGGGGGACAGGCTGGAACTGTTGCCACTGCCCAGGGAGCACCTCCCCCATCATCCAACCCTTTTGGGGGGGCCCTATTTGCTCCCCCTTCACTCCAGCGGGGTCGGGCTGCTAGTGGGGAGCTAGTGTAATCCCTGCTGGAGAGAAACACTCTGGCGGAGTGGGAGCGGACCCGGAGAATTCGGTCCCGAGCCCGCTAATAGCATTTAAATAGTGTGCTAAATACTATTTAAATACTGACCACACCTCCCAGCTAATTTCCTGCCTGGCACAGATGCTGCCGGAAATCCAGCCCTGGGAAACGCAAGCACGGCGCAAAAGCTCGCAGGAACCCCACGAATCGGCCGATGCGCGATTCTCCCAGCCTGCTGTGGCCATAAGATCAATCTGAGTTGTTTTACTCTTAACTAAGGGGACGGCATAGTGGCACAGTGGTTAGCACTGCTGCCTCACAGCGCCAGGAACCCAGGTTCGATTCCTGGCTTGGGTCACTGTCTGTGTGGAGTTTGCACATTCTCCCCGTCTCTGCATGGGTTTCCTCCGGGTGCTCCAGTTTCCTCCCACACTCCAAAAGCGTGCTGGTTAGGTGCATTGGCCATGCTAAATTCTCCCTCAGTGTACCCGAACAGGTGCCGGATTGTGGCGACCAGGGGATTTTCACAGTAACTTCATTACAGTGTGAATGTAAGCCTACTTGTGACCAATAATAAATAAACTTTAAACTTTAAATCTGTTATGAGCCAAGGTATCTCTACAAATCCCAACCAGTCAATAATTAAGACCCCTCAAAGAGATATTTGAACTCCTTCACCAACTCTTCATCTGCATCCTGCCCCTTGTCAAAGGATTGTAAAGAAATGGTCAGCTTCCATGCATATGCTCATCTCTACTTCCATGTATATCCACTTCTGTTAAACCCTCTTTTGCTTTTGTGGTGATAGACCTCTTGTCCGCCATCCAGTCTGGAATGAGCCCCAACATCCTCCAGCTGAACAGAGCATCTTCAATCATTGCTGCCGACTCCATTTGCACCAAATCCATCTCCCTCCTTGGTTACTCTCTCCAGCTAAACAAAACTGTTCACAATCTCAGTGTCCTGCTTAATTCTCCAGTTGAGTTTTTTATCCCACAACATTTTCATCATCAGGCCTGCCTATATCATCTACATTGAGCCCCACCTCAAATTATTAGCAGCCAAACAGTCATTCATGTCTTTGTCAACCCCAGACTTCACTATTTCAATACTTTCCTGGAATATGTCCCATCTACCATTAGAATCCAGTCTTTCCTGTCTCTCTGGGTGGAATTTTCCCATCCCGCTTGCCATAGGAATTGTAGCGGACGGGAAACGGACTGTTGAGGGATCCTGTGTATGGTTTGCTTCATTTATGCAACGACTTCATTTTAAGATATTTCTGCCTATGCAATTACATTTAAATGCTAAGCTTAAAACAATTAACTAACACTTTACTACATTTTAAAACTCAGAAGGCATGCTGGGTTAGCTAGAAATTGACTGCATTTTTGAAAAGTACAACGCAAGCAAAGCAGGCTTTTCATAAGCCAAACAAAGGTTTTTCATAAACTATATCTGCAAGTCCTGAGTCTCCCTGTGCAAAACCATTTCAATAACAAGGTAACGAATGATATATATTGTAGTTTCAGCTCCATGTTTTCAATTCAGTTCAGCTTTGTTTTTGAGTTCTGTGTTCAAGATCATTACAAGGGCCTGGCAGAAAAAGCCAGTCTCCCTCTCCAACTTTTCTCTTTCTTTTCATTTTTGTAATGATTTAATTTTAAATTCTGTTCAATAAAAGAAATTGATTTAAACTCCATGCCAGCGCCATCGTCATCTATTCAAAGGAATGAGTGGGCCCTCCATGGACCATGCAAAGGTCCATTAACCTCAGGCAGGATTTTCCAGCCTTAATGTGAGCATAGCTGGAAAATCCCGCCCTTTATCCCTATCAAATCGATTCATTCACCATTCGTCAGACTTCATCCTTTTACTCCTGCCTTCCTCCCTTTGTCCTACTATTGGTGACAGTAATCAGGGAGCTCAGACCTCACTCCATGGGCAGGACTTTACGGCCTCGCTTGACTGAGACTGGAAAATCCAACCCGAGGACAATGAACATTTCTATTGTCCGATTCCATGGCGATAGAATTCTGGCACATATTTTTACTATATATATATATCATCATGGTCAACTTACAACATTTTAAAAACTTGAATGACTGATGTCTTGGAGTGGCTGCAGGGCATTCTGGAGGGGGGAGGATGCACAGCCAGTTGTCGTGGTGCACATAGACACCAATGGTATAAGTATAAAATGGGATGAGGTCCTACAAGCTGAATTTAGGGAGTTCGGAGTTAAACTAAAAAGTAGGACCTCAAAGGTAGTAATTTCAGGATTGCTAACACTGCCATGTTCTTGTCAGACTAGAAATGTCAGGAGAGCTAAGATGAATAGGTGGCTTGAGGGATGGCGCAAGAGGGAGGGATTCAGATTCCTGGGACATTGGAACAAGTTCTGGGGGAGGTGGGATCAGTACAAATTGGATGGTCTGCACTTACGCAGGAATGGAACCAATGTCCTGGGGGGAGTGTTTGCTAATGCTTTTATGGAAGGTTTAAACTAGTGTGGCAGGGGGATGGGAAGTCAGAGGGAAGTAAAGTGGGGACAGAAACAAAAGGCAATCAGGGGAAAAATGGAAGGCAGAGAAACCAAAGACAAAAATTAAAAAGGGCCACAGTGCAGAGTACAGATACTGTGGAGAACTCAGTGATTCGTTCCAGTAAGGCTAAGAGAAATAAAACATAGGGACAGTGTACAAAACATGACAGGACAGATGGTCTGAGGTGCATTTGCTTTAACGCAAGCAGTATGACAGGTAAGGCAGATGAACTTAAAGCTTGAATTACTACATGGAACTATGATTTTGTGGCGATTACAGAGACTTGGCTAAAAAAAGGGCAGGACTGGCAGCTGAACATTCCAGGATTTAGATGCTTCAGGTGAGATAGAGAGGATGACAAAAAAGGTGGGGGTGTTGCTTTACTGATTAGGGAGAATGTTACAGCTATACAGAGGGAGGACACCTTGGTTGGATCATGCAGTGAGGCCATTTGGGTAGAACACAGGAACAGGAGCGGAACAATCACACTGCTGGTGTTGTACTGCAGACCTCCCAACAGCCAGCGTGAAGTGGAGGAACTGATATGTCAGCAGATTATGGGAAGATGTAAAAACAACAAGGTTGTTGTGATGGGCAA
The DNA here is from genome assembly GCF_964213995.1 of Mustelus asterias. NCBI lineage: Eukaryota > Metazoa > Chordata > Chondrichthyes > Carcharhiniformes > Triakidae > Mustelus > Mustelus asterias. The sequence goes on from NC_135813.1 coordinate 38,067,795, forward strand.
TTTTAACTTCCCCAACATAGACTGGAATTCCTTTGGTGCCAGGAGCTTGGATGGGGCAGGGTTTGTTCAGTGTGTCCAAGAATGCTCCTTGAGGCACTATGTAGATAGTCCAACTCGGGAAGGGGCTATCTTTGACCTGGCTCTGGGAAATGAGCCTGGACAGGTGATTGATATCTCAATGGGGGACCATTTTGGGAACAGTGATCACAATTCTATAAGTTTCAAGATACCTGTACAAAGGGATAGAAGTAGTCCCAGAGTGAAAGTACTAAACTGGGGGAAGGCTAACTCTGACAGTATTAGGCAGGAACTCGGGAATGTCGACTGAGGACAGCTGTTTGAGAGCAAATCCACATCTGATATGTGGGAGTCTTTTAAAAGTCAGTTATTAACAATTCAGGACAAGTATGTCCCTGTAAAAATTAAGGATAAAGATGGCAAGTTTCTGGAACCCTGGATGGCAAGAGAGATTGTGAGCTTAGTGAATAAGAAGAAGGAGGCATACATAAATTTCAGGAAATTGAAAATGGATAAGGCTCTTGAGGAACACAAAGACAGCAGGAAAGAGCTTAAACAGGGACATAAAAAGGCAAAAAGAGGCTATGAAATGTCCTTGGCAGGCAGGATTAAGGAGAATCCCAAGGCTTTTTATGCATATATAAGGAGGAAGAGGGAGCTTAGGAAAGGATAGGTCTGCAAGGACAGTAGAGGGAATTTGTGTGTGGAGCCGGATGAGGTGGGCGAGGTCCTTAACAAGTACTTTGCATCATTATTCACAAAGGAGAAGAATGTGGTGGATGGTGAGTGTAGAAAGGAGGATGTTGACATTCTAGGACATGTTGAGATAAAAACAGAGGAGGTATTGGAGGTTTTGAAAACCATTAAGGTGGACAGGTCCCCACGGTCAGATAGGGTCTATCCCAGGATACTGAAAGAGGTGAGGGAAAAAATTGCTGAGGCCTTGGCCAAAATCTTTGTATCCTCTCTCCCCAAGGGCGAGGTACCAGAGGATTGGAGAGTAGCTACCATTTTTCCTCTATTTAAGAAGGTCAGAAGAGACAATCCGGGAAATTACAGGCCTGGGAGCCTTACATCAGTGGTGGGGAATTTATTGGAGAAGGTTCTTAGGGACAGGATGTATTCATATCCAGAAGCTTATTAACGATAGGCAGCATGGTTTTGTGAAGGGGAGGTCGTGTCTCACAAACCTGATTGAGTTCTTTGAGGAAGTGACAAGAAAAATTGACCAGCACAGGGCAGTGGATGTTGTATACATGGACTTTAGTAAAGCCTTTGATTAAGTTCCTCATGGCAGGCTGATACAAAAGATGAAGTCATATGGGATCCGATGTGAACTGGTAAGATGGATACAAAACTGGCTTGGACATAGAAAACAGAGAGTAGCGAAGTCAGAGAATTTGGCACCCAGCCAAATCTCCATTCACTGCAGCAGGATGAGAAAATCCCACCATGGGATAGGTGAGAGAATCCAGTCCCTTCTCCTTATGGACGGTTTTAAGTTTATTTAAAAAAATAACAGGTGGTGAGAGGAGAAATCAGGGCTGTCTAAATTAAACACGTTGGCTGGAATCTTAGCACCATTCATGCTTGTGGGATTTTCCCATCCCGTTGCAATCCTACCAAATTCCCTGAACTCACTGCAGCGGGAGCATGGCATGAACGGCTGGTAAGATCGCGCCCCTTGTCTCCAGAAGGCAGTAATTTCAACTATCCAGCACCAGTCTATGAAATCTCATCATTAAATCCCCCTGCCACTTCACATACCTCTTCTCCATAAAAACCCTCACTGGACAGCTACCTGTTTGAACAAATTGAAGACACTCCATTTTATCATTTCCACTTTCACTTAGTATTTCATTTTCCTTAAGCCTTTATAAAGTGCCTTTGGATGCCTTTGGAGATTATTGTAAGTTGTTAAATGAGAGCTGAATTGTCCTTGACTGTGTAATCCACTGTCCATCATCCTGTTGACGCTTGGTGCCTCAGATTCCAATTACAGAATCATGGAGGCAATTCAACTCATTGTGCCTGCCTCAGTTTTTGAAAGAGCTATCCAATCAGGCCCTGCCCATAGTTCTGTGTCTTATTCCCCTGTCAAATATCTTTTTTATTCATTCGTGGGACATGGGCATCGCTGGCTGGCCAGCATTTATTGCCCATCCCTAGTTGTCCCGAGGAGGGTAGTTGAGAGTCAACCACATTGGAGTCACATGTAGGTCAGACCAGGTAAAGATGGCAGATTTCCTTCCTTAAAGGGGCATTAGTGAACCAGAAGGGTTTTTCCAAAAATCGACAATGGTTTCATGGTCATCAGTAGATTCTTAATTCCAGATTTATTTTCTTGTTGAATTCAAATTCCACCATTTGCCATGGTGGGATTCAAACCTGTGTTCCCAGAACATGAGCTGAGTTTCTGGACTAATAGTCTAGCAATAATACCATTAGGCCATCACCTCCCCACATTCAATAGTCACTTCCGAAAGTGACTAGTGAATGTGTTTCCACCACCGTTTCAGCCCATATTCCAGACCAGAACAATTCGCTGTACAAATAAAGTTCTCATTTCACCATTGGCTCTTTAGTTAGATGGCATGGTGACAGTGGTTAGCACTACTGCCTCACAGCACCAGGAACTCGGATTCTATTCCCGGCTTGGGTGACTGGCTGTGTGGAGTCTGCATGCTCTCCCCATGACTGCGTGGGTTTCCTCCGGGTGCTCCAATTTCCTCAAACAGTCCAAAAGACATGCTGGTTAGGTGCTTTAACTACGCTAAATTCTCCCTCAGTGTACCTGAACAGGTGCCAGAGTGTGGCGACTCGGGGATTTTCACAGTAACTTCATTGCAGTGTCAATGTAAGCCTACTTGTGACACTAATAAATAAACTTTAAACTTTAAAAAAAAACTATTCTTGTGACTTGATGGTTTGAGTTATAGGTAGAGCCTGGATAGACTGGGACTTTTTTCCGTGGAGTATATCAGGCTTAGGGGTAATTGTATAGAGGTCAATAAAATAATAAGGGGTATAGATAAGATAGTTAGTAACATCCTTTCCCAAAGGTAGGGGGGTCTAAAACTAGAGGGCATAGGTTTAAGGTGAGAGGGGATGGATTCAAAAGGGTCCAGAGGAGCAATTTTTTCACACAGAGGGTGGTGAGTGTCTGGAACAAGCTGCCAGATGCAATAGTAGAGGCGGGTACAATTTTGTCTTTTAAAAAGCATTTTGACAATTACATGGGTAAGATGGGTATAGAGTGATATGGGCCAAACGCGGGCAATTGCGACTTGCTTAGTGGTAAAAAAGAGGTGGCATGAACAAGTTAGACCGAAGGGCCTGTTTCCATGTTGTAAACCTCTATGACTGTATGAATCTTTTCTGCACCCTTCTTCAATGTCTTTGCATTCTTCCCAAATATTTCTGTTAATGGCTTGGGGAGTTTGGTTTTAAAGTTTTAAAATTCCTGGGCATTCTGCTGAAAGATTGTACTGCCCTGCTCAGCCAGAAACAAACAATCCTGGAAAAAACTTCTCTTCAAGTTCCTCATCTCCTGGAGGAAACTCTTTCATAGTTAGCTCTCGAACAGGAGCACCTGTTGTGATGATACTGTGCATTTAAGAAATGTATTTGAGCCATGTTCTTGTGCGGGATCTGCTGCAGCAGTTCTATGCACTGAGCTGTTCTGCCTGTTGATATTCTGTATTGTTGCTGCAGCAGAATAATTACTTCTGATGACCAGAATGTTAGTTTTAATCTGAACTAATGCTGTTCTGCTGTTACCCCTTGGGGTTTTGCAGAGTGGGGCCTCATTGGGATAATTGGCAGGTATGGTCATGCAACGGGGAAACTGAGCTTACACAGAATATTCAAGCTTAGATGCTGCTTTTGGAGTTGAGAAAGAGCAGTGTCTCTCTCTTCCCCTCTCTGAAGTTGGAGACTGGAATCTGCCAGAGAAGTCTCTTTTTTGGAGGTTCTGTTGTATGAGAGTGGATCTTCCTCTGAGATTTGCTGCTTTGGAAGCTGCGGACAGAGAAATACCCTTTTCTGTCTCTGTGGTCTGGAGACTGGGAGCTGCTGGAGGCTAGGTTTGCTTCTCTGAAGTTTTGCTGTTTAGAGGATACATCCTTCTCTGAAGATTGCTGTCTGGATCTCTGTCCAGAAGTGTTGAGGAGATTAGGGTCTGGCACCACATGGGCATCTTTGGTTTCTGTGTTGACTTGTTCTACAAAAGGGATTCATGGCCATGGGGTATTGCTTTAAATTGGAACAACAGAGATAGCTAGCTGTTAAGGGTTATATGTTACCACATCTAAGTATTTTAATTGGTAAAAGTTATTTAAATTATTTTTGTTATATTCTAGCTGTTGTTAAATAAAGTTTGTTTTGATAAAAGCTTCCTAGTGGGTCATTTGAATCATACCTAGAGTGAAACACCTTATGCTCACCTTAATGCCAAAATTAAATGTAAATTTGGGGCAGCACGGTGGCACAGTGGTTAGCACTGCTGCCTCATAGTGCCAGGGACCTGGGTTCGCTTCCCGGCTCAGGTCACTGTCTATGTGGAGTTTGCACATTCTTCCCGCGTCTGCGTGGGTTTCCTCCGGGTGCTCCGGTTTCCTCCCACAGTCCAAAGATGTGCAGATTAGGTGGATTGGCCATGCTAAAATTGCCCCTTAGTATCAAGGAGACTAGCTAGAGTAAATGCATTGGGATAGGGCCTGGGTGGGATTGTGGTTGGTGCAGACTCAATGGGCCAAATGGCCTCCTTCTGCACTGTAAGGATTCTATGTTTAAATTGAGGTCTTGGCTAACTTCATAAAACACCTTGGGGTTTCTGGTCTGGGCCTTAACACACTGTAAAAGAAAAACATAAATAAATAGTTATCTACACCGGCCTTCACAAGTTTAAACTTGAATAATAAATTCTGACCTGATCCTTCTTTAGATCTTGTGCAAAAGTTATTGCAGATGCATTAAAGTCCCACAATGTTGAGAAAAATTGACTGGGAAGGATTCATTTTTCTTCCACTTTCATCCTGTATTCGGACATATTTGTACATGAACAGATGTTCTCATCAGACTCTGGTGGCAGTGGAAGGTTTAATGAAAGAAATCTCGCGAATCAAACCTTCTGAAGGGACAATAAAAGACAAATAGCAAGCAGTGCATTAGTGGAATTGGACTGGACTACACACATCCTTCATACCTTCAGCAAACAGCAGGCTCATCATATTACAGAAACTTCAGCGTGCTGACCTCAGCAAAAAGATGACCTTACACTGCATCAAGCAAAGTTTCCTAAGCCGAAATAACCCTTCCTGTTTCTATGAATGCAGCATTTGCTTTCTGTTTGACACAAACTGAGGCTGAAGCTTAGGAAATCAGGCTGTGTGCTTTCACCCCAGCAGTTGCTACACATGTACTGGAATTTTATAGCCTTGCTCACCCGAGGCTTGTAAGATCCCGTCCAAGGCCAACGGAGAATGCCGTTCTGCCGAGCCTCACCTGCCTCGATTCTGGTAAAATTCTGGCCATGGTGTTTATAAAACATTTGAAAGAGTGGAGGCAAAGAGTTTTAACTTACAACCTATTGAATAATATAGGACTTCTTCAGAAATCCCATGAAATGATTTCAAATTGGAGAGGATAAATAATTGCAGAATTTTCCCATCCTGCCCGCCATGGGAATCGTAGTGGGAGAGACACAGACCATGCAAAGGTCCGTTGACTCGGGTGGGATTTTCAGACCTTGGGGTAATCACGGCTGGAAATCCCACCCAGTGAGTTACTAGGTGATTGACTGGCACATCGTAGGAAGAGTATTGGTGTAGAGTTTGCTGGACAAGAGCATTTTGCGATGCGCCAGTTAAAGTTTAAGAAGCATCCTTTAACTTGACAATGTTTCACCCTGTTGTGAGCTGAGAATGGTGCGATAAAGGTAACATAGCTTCTGGGAGTCTGATAAGTGATGGGACCAACATTGTCCTTCCTTAACTAATGAGGTTTAAGGATTGAGAAATAAGCCGTGGAATGCCCATAAAAGGAACTGCGGTAAATTAAAGTCCAATATGTCCAGAAAGTGAATGAAGGAGAGAGACAGAAGATCGGATCAGATTAGAAAAAGAAAGAGTTAGAAGAAAAAGTAAGAAAAATGGAATGCACATATTTTCGTACAGTAAGTCCCTGCTTAACATTATCCCACTTAATATTGTTTCACTTTCATGTCAATAAGTTAATGGAGCCTGTAATCTCATTGAGCATCACAAGATTCTTTTTAATGGATGCGATCTTACCGGCCGTTCACACCACGCACCCACTGTGGCAAGATCGGAGAATTTAGTCCCCAGCCAAATCTCCATTCACTGCAACGGGATGGGAAAATCCCACCGGCATGAACGGCGGTACCATTCCGGCCAATGTATTTTCCCTCATGCTCCACATGGTGCTATTTTGGAGCAGCCTCTCCAGGCTCCCCGGTTCTCCTGGTTGCAGCAAATATTCACCCTCCCCAATATTCTGAGGTGTGGCTTCTCCCCCTCGCTGACCCACTGTCTCGCCGGAATTTCCACTCTCCGAATCACCCTCCTGCCACTCCCTCTCCTCAATCTGCTTTCCCATCCAAAATCCAAATTTGATCCAGTGTGGAAGTGTGAGTCCACTGGTGGCTGAACTGAGGCGGTGACCACATTCCTGCCTTGCTGTGCTTCCCCCCAGCCCTTGCTCGCAGCGTGCGTTCAGGAGAGGGGAATGGCAAGCAGGATTTAAACAAAAAACATGGATTGAAGCGACCTCAGCTCGGCACTTCTGCACCATTAGCACTCATGCTTCCACAACTTCAGAGCTCCAGCTTCGGATCGGATCTGGATCTTCAATGTGACCATAGGTTTGGGAGAGGGAGGTGGCGAGAAAGTGTGTCAGAGATTGGGAGGTTCAGCACATGGTGGGTCAAGGAATGGGGGTGGGGGGTGCAGTAGGTCACTATCCGGAGGTCGTGAAGGGGGGAGAAGCCACAATCGAGAGATCAGGAAGGGGAAGAAGCCACACTCCGGAGATTGGGAGGGGGCAGAGGCCAGGAACTCAGAGGAGTGGGGAGGGTGACTATCTGCAACAATCAGGAAGAAAATGCTTCAGAAGCAGGATCCACAATGAGCAGTAGGTACCATGTGTAGAAAGCTACATTTATCTTTTTATAGCATTAAACTTGCTTAGACCACATGACCATAAGATATAGGAGCAGAATTAGGCCATTCGGCCCATCATGTCTGCTCCGCCATTCAAACATGGCTGAGATGATTCTTGTCCCCATTCTCCTGCCTTCTCCGTGTAACTCTTGATCCCCTTATTGATCGAGAACCTATCTATCTCTGACTTAAAGACACTCAATGACCTGACCTCCACAGCCCTCTGTGGCAATGAGTTCCGTAGATTCACCACTCTCTGGCTGACGAAATTCCACCTCATCTCAGTTTTGAAGGAGCGCCCTTCACTCAGGTTGTACCCTCGAGTTCGAGTCTCTCCCACTACTGGAAACATCCTCTCCACGTCCACTCTATCTAGACCTCTCAGTATTCTGTAAGTTTCAATTAGATCCCCCCTCATCCTTCTAAGCTCCAACGAGTACAAACTCAGACTCCTCAACCACTCCTCACATGACAAACCCTTCATTCCTGGGATCATTCTTGTGAACCTCCTCTGGACCCCCTCCAAGGCCAGCACATCCTTCCTTAGGTATGGGGCCCAAAACTGCTCAAAATGTTCTAAATGGGGTCAGATCAGAGCCTTATACAGTCTCAGCAGTACATCCCTGCTCTTGTATTCTAGCCCTCTAGAATTGAATATTAGCATTGAATCTGCCTCCCTAACAAGTTATTACATCTATCAACGTATGAATTTAACAATGTAAAATATCTCAACTTAGAGAATATAATATTTTAATATTTGGTTTTTATCTGATAAGGAAAGCCTGACTGAATCTAACTGTAGTTTTAACATTGAATCCTATGGAAACCAAAGTTTCACATAAAGTCATGTCACTTAAAATGGTGATTCTCTGGAATCTAACCATAATGTATCTCGAACAACTTTATGATCTGTGGACATAAGCTTCTAGAGTTTAAATGGTTCAATTTCTGGACCAGAGAGCTTGATTTTTATTTAAAAAAGCACAAATCTCTTCTCTATAGCATTACTTACCCAGACAAGTAGCAGCCCGAAAATTCTATGACAAGTTTAAATCAGCAACTTCATGAAACTCATGGGGGAGAAATGCCATGGCCAGAATTTTATGTTTAAAGTTTGGGCACATACCTGGCTTGGAAGCGTATTAAATCACGCAAGAAAATGTTGGACTTGTATCCCAATATCATCGCGTACTCGCGTGATGTTTCGGTTGGTAGACACATGCAAAAGTCAGAAGCACTCCTGGCCGCAATCAAGGAGAAAATTCACAATTAAGTAAACACTGATTGACTGGAATTTTTTGCGGCCCGTCTGTCTTTACCATTGGTGGATGGGCCAATTGGCCAGGTGGCCTTTACGTTTCAGCTGCATCCCCGATCCAGGGCGGAATGAAAGGTCAGGGCTCAAATGAAATGAACAAGTAAGCTTGGGGACTGAGATGTTTGTATGACCGTAAGGCCTGGACACTTGTGGCATAGATTTTCCATCGATATTTACTTTTCACTGGTCAGCAGCTCCCTGAGACAGTTCCGCAGCAGAGGTCAAGGGAGCACAGTGGAAGTGCCAGCCTACACACTCCCTGTTCTCAGCACCTGCCCTCCTCCCTCCCTCCCTCTCTCTTTCCCTCCTCCCTCCCATCCTCTCTCTTTCCCTCCGTCCCCGGTACTGCTCAGCCTTTCACGATGTACTGGCCAGTCAGCGTGATATTGGGCTCTGGGGTTGACCGTGGCAGAGAGCGTGTTTCGCGTGCACTTCTGGGCCCTCCAGACGGGCAAAAAGTTCAGGCCCATTTTCACAAGCCTAAGAGCAGAAAGCTACCAAGTTTCCGGAAACCTGTGGTGATTTGCAGTTCCTGGGATGTTCCTTCCTCCTCGGGACTGCTGGACAACTTATGCATTGGTAATGTTGAGCGCCATTAAACTCCACCTGTATTTTATTTTGCAAATGTTGGCCGATTATAGGAAGAGACAGAATGGGACTGGAGTGGCCAGCATCTCTGATATAGTCAGGCCTTAACTCTATAACCTGGCGGGAATCACCGTTCATTCTTTCCCATTCGAGGCTTTGTTTTATTGAGGTCAAAGCTGTTCTGCTGATGAGAAAAGAGAGCTCTCCCCCCAAGGATGGAAGGAAGAAGTGAGTCTGTCAAGAAGATGTCAAATCAAAGTAAATGACAAGGGCTATTCATCCTATTCTATGATTTAGATTCATAATATAGAACAATATAATTTTCAGGAAGGAAGATTTAAGCAGGTCATTATCCACATTTTAGACAGACAATGATTAAAGAGAGGGATGGTGAGCTGATTAAGGCCTATGAAATATTAAATGGTTTAAATAAGGCATATCCAGAATATACTTAAAAATTAAATAGGATCGGAGGATCAGAAGTCAATCGCAAAAGTGGAAATAAAATTAGAATCATGAAAAAGATGATAAATATTGAGGATAATTGGCTAGGCAGAGATTGGTTAAGGGAGTTCAAAAACTCAGAAGCTGAACTTCAGTGGGCTATATGTTATCTAATTATCAACCTGTCTTGTGTCGTTTGAGCTGGACAGAAGAGGGAATGTTGTGATCATAGAAGAAATATTCATTATAATGAAGCCACAGGAATGAATCTGAAATTGTCAAGCATTACAACCAGGAACTGCAAATGTATCATTTCTGCATGGACTGTCTGTATGGACTGGTCTACCGTAACTGCTTATTTCCAGCTCCATACATCCACTTCTACCCACATGCTCTTGGGCTCACCTGTGCATTATTGCCTGCATCCCATTGCCCCATCCATCACACTCCGCAAACCTCAGCGCTGTTGAGCATGTCCTGTCCTGCATGGACCTCATCCCTGCTCCTGCTCACATGCATTGCCTTCCAATTTAACACTTTAATCCTTCTATTCAAATCTCTCCAGCCTTTTCCACCATTACAACATTCTCAGAACGCTCCATTCTTCCATTACTGGCCTTGGCGCATCTTCCACTGCCAGCAATGCCTCTAGGTCTAAACTCAGTAATTCCCTTCCTAAGCCCCTCCAGTCCTCACACCCCCTTTAAGTCATTTCTTAATGCTTATTGCACTGCCAATCACACTCTACCTACTATCTAACTGGCTGAAAGGGCAGTGGAGCAGAAACCCTCTTTGCATTCTTGAAGAAAATACTGGGAAAATACTTTCTCTTCACCCTTTCTGGAACTGCAGCACTATATTTTACATCCTCTCCTTTCCTTTTCCCTATATACTCAATGAATGGTATGCTTTGCCTGTAAAGTATGTCAATACATTTAACAATAATAAATCAAATCAAATAAAATCAAATAATCTTGCATTGCCGTAATCTACAGGGCCACAGTGGCACAGTGGTTTGCGCTGCTGCCTCACAGCGCCTGGGGCTCGATTTTGATTCCTGGCTTGGGTCACTGTCTGTGCAGAGTCTGCACGTTCTCCCCGTGTTTGCATGGGCTTCTTCTGGGTGCTCCGGTTTCCTCTGACAGTCCAAAGGACATGCTGGTTAGGTGGATTGGCCATGCTAAATTCTCCCTCAGTGTACCCGAACAGCCGCCGATGCGTGGCGATTAGGGGATTTTCAGAGTAACTTCATTGCAATGTTAATGTAAACCTACTTGTAACACTAATAATAGACTTTAAGAAAGAGACCAGAAGCTGGAAAGTGGAATTAGACTGGATAGCTAATTTTCAAAATGCACAAATACGATGGGTCAAATGGCTTCCATTTGCACCATTAAATCTCCATGTTTGGATCTCCTATCGCTCAGCGTCCAGATTGGTCTGGGAACCACCCACAGAGCATTTTACTAAGTTAAAGATATATTATAAATATAGGTTGTTATAACCGTTGCTACCCGGTTTTCAGTGCCCATGCATGCAGGATACGCATAGTCACATTTAGTGCCTCTTTCCCAGAGGAGTTTTCTCTTTACTCTTATTTATTTGACTTACTACATATTTTAATCAACATAATAAACAATACAGCACTAGAAAGAAAAAAAATAATCTTGCACAATTTAGTCGTTCACCCCAAGACCATACAATTTGCGTAGCCAAAAAGAATTACGTGGACAATGGTTATAAATTCTGCCTGGGTTAAAGTACCTGTTATTGACCTAGAAATCAGATGATTTTATGATGATCAGTTGGGGATAACGAACAATTATCCAATTACATTCAACAAGCAGCAAGCTGGCCCTTTAGATAAACTCTTTCACGCTTTTCCTGTTCAGAAGAATGAGGGGGAGTCTCATAGAAACCGATAAAATTCTAACAGGACTAGATAGGGTAGATGCAAGAAGGATGTTCCCGATGGTGGGAGTATCCAGAACTAGGGTGCAGTTTGAGGACACAGGGTTGACTATTTAAGACAGAGATGAGGAGAAATTTCTTCACCCAGAGAATGGTCAGCCTGCGGAATTTTCTATCACAGAAAGTAGTTGAGGCCAAAACATTGAAAGTTTTCAAGAAGCGGTTAGATATAGCACTTGAGGCGAGAGGGATCAAAGGATATGTGGGGGAAGGTGGGATTAGGCTATTGAGTTGGATAATCAGCCATAATCATAATGAATGGTGGAGCAGGCTCAAAGGGTCGAATGGCCCCTTCCTGCTCCTATTTTCCATGTTTCTATGCTTTACTAGGGCATAGTCAAGCATAGAAACTTACTTGACTATGCTTCTATTGTTCCTGTCATTCAATTGAATACAGTAAGAAGTTTAACAACACCAGGTTAAAGTCCAACAGGTTTATTTGGTAGCAAAAGCCACACAAGCTTTCGAGCCTCGAAAGCTTGTGTGGCTTTTGCTACCAAATAAACCTGTTGGACTTTAACCTGGTGTTGTTAAACTTCTTACTGTGTTTACCCCAGTCCAACGCCGGCATCTCCACATCATTCAATTGAATAACAGGAAAAATCCCCTGCGATCCGGACCAGCAAAAGCCAAACAAATGCATAGTAATTAAATCATTTTGGATTCCAGAAAATGAAAATATAACTGACTACCCAATTACTTATCTTATTTATTCATTTGGAGTCCTCAGCAGTACTGAAGACATGTGCTCCAAAGCTAACTGTTCTTTTGTCCATGTTTGAACCAAGGCTGCATTGAGGTCAGGAGCTGAGTATCTCTGACAGAACTACAACTGACTTTAGACAAACTGTTCCAGTACAGCTACACTGGCATTTAATAAGCAATGTGTAAAGTTGCCCAGGTATGTCCATCCACAAAAATGCAGGTCAGATCCAACCCAACCAATTACCACCTCTCAGTCTACCAACGATCATCAGCAAAATGATAGAAGGTGTCATCAATAGTGCTCTCAAGCGGCACTTACACAACAATAGTTTGCTCACTGGCACTCAGTTGCGTTCCATCAGGGCTATTAAGCCCTTGATCTCAGTACAATCTTCGTTTCACAAATGGACAAACTCAAGAGGTGAGGAAAGAGTGACAGACATTGACATCAAGGCAAGTTTTGACCAGTGGTATCAAAGAATGCCAGCAAAACTGGTGTCATTGGGAATCAGGGGAAAGCTCTCCACTGGTTGAACTCATACCTGGTACAAAGGAAAATGGCTGTGGTTATTGAATATCAGAGATTTCATTCCAAGTCCATCCCTGCAGGAGTTCTTCAGGATAGTGTTACAGGCGCAAACATCTTCAGCTACTTCCCTCCATCATAAGGTCAGAAGTGAAGATGTTTGGAGATGATTGCACAATTTTCAGCATCATTCATGACTGCTGAGATACTGAAGCAGTCCATGCCCACATGTGGGAAGACATGGACAATATCCAGACTTGGACTGATAAGTGGCAAGTAACATTTGTGCCACACAAGTGCCAGGCGTTGACCATCTCCAGCAAGAGAAAATTGAACAATCTCCCTTGACATTCAGTGGCATTAGTATCGCTGAATATGCCATTATCAACACCCTCTGGGTTACCATTGACCAGAAACTGAACTGGACTAGCCATATAAATACTGTGGCTATAAGAGCAAGTCAGAGGCTGGGAATTTGGTGGCAAGTAACTCACCTCCTGACTCCCTAAAGCCTGTCCACCATCTGCAAGGCACCAGTCAGGAATGTGACGGAATAATTTCCACTTGCCTGGATGAGTGCAGCTCCAACAGCACTCAAGAAGCTCAACATCATCCAGGACAAAGCAGCTTGTTTGATCAGCACCCCAGCTACCAACTTAAATATTCACCTTCTCCACTGCAGACACATAGGCTGGAATTGTACTGGCATACCCGCCCAGATTCCGGGGGCGGGCGAGGCTCAGAGAGCGGCATTCTCCGTTGACCTTGGGCGGGATCGTACGAACTTGCGCGGACGTGCCGGTAAAATTCCACCCATAATGGCAGCAATGTATACTATCAACAAGATTCACTGCTGTATCTGTCAAAGGCACCTTAGAAAGCATCTTCCAAACCCGTGACTACTATCTCATCCAAGGACAAATGCAGCAGATGCTGGGAACATTGCAAGCTGCAATTTCTCCTCCGAGCCACTTATTAGCATCTTGAAGACGGAAATTCTGTGAGGAGAATTTGACTCTCAGTATATTTTGTTTTTACTGAATTATAATATATCATCACCCCAGCCGTACCACTTAGTTCACTTCCCAATGTTAGTAATCACCCAAGTATTGAAAAAGGAATTGTCCAATAAAACTAGTTATTCCATTCACATGAGGGAATATCCATCATAGTTAAACAAAAACACGTAAGAAAATAAATCACTGAATCCCTACAGTGCAGAAGAGGCCATTCAGCCCATTGAGTCTGCACCAACTCTCTGACAGAGTATCTATACCAGGCCCTCTCCCATGCCCTATCCCTATAACCCCACACATTTACCATGACTAATCCATCTAACCTACACATCTGGGGCCCCAAAGGGGCAATTTACCATGGCCAGTCCATCTAACCTGCACATCTTTGGACTGTGGGAGGAAACCAGAGCACCCGGAGGAAACCCACGCAGACAAGGTCCCTCATGGGAGACTGATGCAGAAGGTGAAGTCGCATGGGATCAGAGGTGAGCTGGCAAGGTGGATACAAAACTGGCTCGGTCAAAGAAGACAGAGGGTAGCAGTGGAAGGGTGTGTTTCTGAATGGAGGGCTGTGACAAGTGGTGTTCCTCAGGGATCAGTGCTGGGGCCTATGCTGTTTGTAATATATATAAATGAGTTGGAGGAAAATGTAACTGGATTGATTAGTAAGTTTGCGGACGACACAAAGGTTGGTGGATTTGCGGATAGCGATAAGAACCATCAGAGGATACAGCAGGATATAGATCAGTTGGAGACATGGGCGGAGAGATGGCAGATGGAGTTTAATCCAGACAAATGTGAGGTAATGCATTTTGGAAGGTCTAATACAGATAGGAAATAAACAGTAAATGGCAGAACCCTTAAGAGTATTGATAGGCAAAGGGATCTGGGTGTACAGGTACACAGGTCACTGAAAGTGGCAATGCAGGTGGAGAAGGTAGTCAAGAAGGCATACGGCATGCTTGCCTTCATCGGTCGGGATATTGAGTTTAAAAATTCTCAAGTCATGTTGCAGCTTTATAGAACCTTAGTTAGGCCGCACTTGGAATATTGGGCCCAATTTTACCAAAACTTATGTGCCCGTTTTCGGGTGCGAAATCGCGGTAAAGTTGGGTGTCGGACCTATACTGTGATCCGCACCCGATTCCGAGCAGATTGTGGCTTTACCGACACCCGATTCGGGCGCGGGTCCGGCCCGTGCCTGAATCAGGCGGCCTGATGATTTAAATGCATTTGCATGCATTTAAATCGACTTAATGAACCGCGCGCCCAACTCTACCACCAAATCCCACTTTACCGTCTTCAGGTCCGATGCGGATCCGCACTCTAATCGACCTGCCAAATAAAAATCCGAAGTCGCCACTGCAGCCTCCGAAGAGCGGGGTCAGAGACTGCAACGGCTCTCTGACCCAACTCCTCCTCTGGAGGAGGGGAGGGGGTTGGGAGGAGGAGAGGGGGTGTGACGTCTCATCCTCTGGAAGGTGGGGGGGGGGTGGGAGGAGAGGGGTGTGCCCGATCATCCCCTGGGGTGGGGGGTGGCAGGTGGAGGGTGGGGCTGCCACTCTGCGGCCGATCGGTGGGGAGGGAGGGGGCAGGGGGTTCCGTTGCCACTCTGTGGCCAATCCCTCCTCCCCACCAGAGGAACAAATCCCTCCTCTCCGGAGTGGCTGCATACACAGCATTCCGCTGAGGTGAATAATGATAGTCGTGGTGTTTGAAGTATGCGGCCACTCCGGAGAGGAGGGATTCGCTCCTCCATTGGGGAGGAGGGATCGGCCGCAGAGTGGCAGCGGAACCCCCTACCCCCTCCCTCCCCACCGATCGGCTGCAGAGTGGTAGCGGACCCCCCCAGGGGATGATCGGTCACACCCCCCCCTCCACCCCCCCCCCTTCCCCCCCCCCCCCCCCCCCCCCCCCACCGCCCCCTCCAAGGTGATGATCGGTCACACCCCCTCTCCTCCCCCCCCCCCCCGCAGAGGATGATACGTCACACCCCCTCGCCTCCCACCCACCTCCACCAGATGGTCTGTGTCAGAGAGCCGCTCTCTCTGCTTTTTTCTTTCGCGCCCGGGCTCACTGCTTCAGATTTTTTTCAAACTGCATGCGCAGTTCAGAGCTCCGATCGTTCCGGCAGTGCTAAGCCCCGCCCACAGCGCGAATCGGACCGGAGCCAGCAAAAACGTGTATGGGCACGCTGGAAAGAGGATTCCGGGCTCGGATCCGTATTACACCCGGATCCCGCCCTTAGACTCCGATTGGTAAAATCGGGCCCATAGTGTTCAATTTTGGTTGCCACACTACCAGAAGGATGTGGAGGCTTTGGAGAGGGTACAGAAAAGATTTACCAGGATGTTGCCTGGTATGGAGGGCATTGGTTATGAGAGGTTGGAGAAACTTGGTTTGTTCTGACTGGAGCGACGGAGGTTGAGGGGAGACCTAATAGAGGTCGACAAGATTATGAGAGGCCTGGACAGAGTGGATAGTCAGAACCATTTTCCCAGGGTGGAAGAGTCAATTATTAGGGGGCATAGGTTTAAGATGCGAGGGGCAAGGTTTAAAGGCGATGTATGAGACAGATTTCCTCACAGAGAGTAGCAGGTGCCTGGAACCCGTTGCCGGGGAAGGTAGTGGAAGCGGATACAGCAGTGACTTTTAAGGGGCGTCTTGACAAGTACATGAATAGGATGGGAATAGAGGGATAGGTCCCCGGAAGGGTAGGGGGTTTTAGTTGAAGAAATAGATTGTGTGGTCATAGATCATAGATACCCTACAGTGCAGAAAGAGGCCATTTGGCCCATCGAGTCTGCACCGACCACAATCCCACCCAGGCCTTACCCCCTTATCCCTACATATTTACCCACTAATCCCTCTAACCTACACATCTCAGGACACTAAGGGGCAATTTTAGCATGGCCAATCAACCTAACCTGCACATCTTTGGACTGTGGGAGGAAACCGGAGCACCCGGAGGAAACCCACGCAGACACGAAGAGAATGTGCAAACTCCACACAGACAGTGACCCAAGCCGGGAATCGAACCCAGGTCCCTGGAGCTGTGAAGCAACAGTGCTAACCACTGTGCTACCGTGCCACCCTTAGTTAAGTCGAGCAGCATGGTCGGTGCAGGCTTGGAGGGCCGAAGGGCCTGTTCCTGTGCTGTAATTTTCTTTGTTCTTTGTTCTTTGACACGGGGAGAACATGCAAACTCCGCACAGACAGTCACCTGAGGGCAGAATTGATCCTAATTCCGATGTTCCATGTTCCTATAGCCACCAGGGTTTGTACAGAGTAGAACTGCTGATAGGGCATTGAAAATGATAAAGCTAAAATAAATTACCGAGGGGAAATGGGTATTGTATTTTGTTCTGAATAAAATAGCCCTTTCTGGTTCCAAAATCCACTCTCTGAGATTGTTAATTTAATTTTGTTCTTTAGTTTTGGTTCTCATTAGGATTGCTGCAAGTTTGAATTTACTTGTTAAAACAAGAAGGGACGATGAGTATCACACTGAGGATGAGGGAAGGAGTTGGAGTTCTGAGATCCGTCGCTTGCAATGATGTCACGGAGTGAAGTGGTACAGCTCTGCATGTACCACATGGACAGTAAACGCAGCCTATTAAGGGTGGCAAGGTGGCACAGAGGTTACGCAGCTCTCTCTCAGCTCCAGGGACCCGGATTCAATTCTGGCCTCGGGTGACTGTCCGTATGGAGCTTACACACTCTCCCTGTGTCAGTGTGGGTCTTACACACTCTCCTTGTGTCAGTGTGGGTCTTACACACTCTCCTTGTGTCAGTGTGGGTTTCCTTTGTGTGCTCCGGTTTCCTCCCACACTCCAAAGATGTGCGGGTTAGGTGGATTTGGCCATGATAAATTGTCCCTTCGTGTCAGGGGTAAATACATAGGGTTACGGGGATAGGGGTTGGGTGGGATGGTTGTCAGTGCAGGCATAATGAGCTGAATGGCCTCCTTCTGCACTGTAGGAATTCTATAATTCCTTCTTTTGAATGAAGTACTGGAACCATCAATAACCAGGACTCTCAAAAAGCCAACTATTCATTGAAAAAATCAGCCCCAGATTTGTTATTCAGAAATAATGGGTGACGTTCACATTTAATTTGTTCTAGCTCCTCCTTCCAACCTGATTGGCTCTGAAAAGTTCTACTAGCCCCCCTTCCAACTGATCTGATTGGCCATGGAGGTTGTCAGCCTCAGTCAATGAGGAGGAAGTGTGATTATTTTTTCTGGAGAGATGGAAGCCGGTCGAGAAGCTGCCAGCTTCAAAAGTTGACATCTATGAGGAAATCGATTTAATGTTGTGTCAGAATGGTAAATTCATCACTTCAAATTGCCCTCATCTATATTACTTCAGCCTCACTCAACACACTCCCACTGTACACAGCACATATTTGAGAGGAAAAAAATCGATAAACTAATTGGCCATTTCCAGATCTGCTGGACCGAGCCAAAGAACTTTGCTTGTCCAACATCAATCTGCAGTGAAAACCTTGTTTTGAAAAAAAAGTTGAATGAAGTGGGGTGAAAATTTCACAGGGCCAATGTTACACTCAACTACATAGCTTGCAGCACGATTACCCTTAAAATTTCCCTTCATACGTCCAAGAGTGATGTTTGAATGTTCTGTTCATTATTTTCAATTACTCCTCCAGCACAGTTCAGCTGGAAAATCTGGCCAAGTCTACTGTATGAAGAACCGTAAATATATTTATCGTTTCTGACCTTCAATGGTTCTGGCCTAAGTGAATGAACTGGCTTTATCTGATGATCCCTACCAGGTCATCCATTTGGAACAACTACGAAACGTTGTGAATGTGGCCCAATTAATCACGCAAACCAGCCTCCCATCCATTGACTCTATCTACACTTCCTGCTGCCTCGGAAAAGCAGCCAGCATAATTAAGGACCCCATGCACTCCGGACATTCTCTTTTCCACATATTCTCTTCCACCTTCTTCCGTTGGGAAAAAGATACAAAAGTCTGAGGTCATGTACCAACTGACTCAAGAACAGTTTCTTCCCTGCTGCCATCAGACTTCTGAATGGACCTACCTCGCATGAAGTTGATCTTTCTCTGCACCCTATCTATGACTGTAACATTACATTTTGCAGCCTCTCCTTTCCTTCTCTGTGTACGGTATGCTTTGTCTGTATAGCACGCAAGAAACAATACTTTTCACTGCATACCAATAAATCGGCAATAATAAATCAAATCAAATCAAATCAATTCAACTGTTGCTCCCTCCACAATGCTGTCCTGGCCTTCTGAGGGTATTTGGCATTTTCTCTCTTTTTTGTTTCTGATTTCCAGCATCCGCAACAAGCAACAGCTTAGATATATATAGTTGGCGGAATTTTCCGGCCCTCCTGGTCAGCGGGATCTTCCAGTCCCGCCGAAGGTGAACTTCCCTCGGGGGTTCCCCGGTGGTGGGACGGGAAGATAACACAGAACTGCCATAGATATTGGTGGGGCCAGAAGATCCTGAGTGGAATTTTCCAGTGGTTCACGCCGATGGGATTCCCTGGTCCCGATGCGGTGATTGGAGATTTGGCTGAGAGCCAAATTCTCCGTCCTCGCTTGCAGAGGCAGCGGGGCATGAACGGCCGGAAAATTCCAGTCCCTCTCTTCAGCCAATGTAGAGCCACATCTGCTGGTGGAAAACACAGTGGGCGGGGGGGTTGGGGGGGTTGGGGGGAGGGTTGGGGGAGGGAGGGGCAGAATATGCCACCCCATGGATGGGAATTCCTGGCTGCGCTTGTCCCAAGATGGGAAAATCCTGCCAGAGGTCAACAGACCTTTGCATGTCCCACCTGTTACGATCCCTGTGGCGGACAGGCGGGACTGGAAAATTCCGCTCTAAGTCTTTAATGTAATGAAACGTCCCAAGATGCTTCGCAAGAGCATTATAAAATAAAGTCTGACACTGAGTCACACGATATTAGGTCAGATGACAACAAGCTGCCATATATTGCTCCTGGTTTAAGTGTGGTGCAGGCTCCCCATGAATTTCGATCATCTCACTGCGGCAAAAAAAGGTTTGGCAAAATGGAAACGGATTTAGAATTCACTTGGGGTAGTTTTCTTAAGGAGTATAATGTATGCCTGACAAGGAAATATGCAGTGCTGGGTCTGGTGCTGCGCATAGCTGCATGATAAGTAAACTAAAGTTACGAAAACACCTGGGTCACATTAACCATAGCAGGAAAGCACAAATTGCATATTAAACCAGGCAAATTCCTGCTTTTAATCCTATTCTGAAACACTCTGCTGGAATAAAACAAAATATTTTATCAGAATTATCCTGAAAGTAGCATGCAAAGCTCCAAATGATCTTCAAGAAATTATCCATGCTCAGCAGTAGCTGTAAATACACAGTCTTTAAACATGCACCAGCAGTGTTGCATGGCTATGATTGCATGCGCTGCAATGAATCTTCATTCAAGTTCATCCTCAAATGCTCTTCATATGTCAAGCTTTTCATTCCTGGGTCCATTCTCCTGAACCTCCTCTGGACCCTCTCCAAGGCCAACACATCCTTCCTTAGATAAGGGGCCCAAAATTGCTCACAATATTCCAAATGTGGCCTGACCAAAGCCTAATACAGCCTCAGCAGTACATCCCTGCTTTTGCATTCTGGTCCAGCCGCAGTTAGTGGGATGTCACTTTGATTCCACCCCATGTCACCGGGAAATACGGCGCATGGGTGCACCAGGACCAGAGGATCTCGCTGATGTGCGGGTTAGGTTGATTGGCCATGCTAAAATTGCCCCTTAGTGTCCTGAGATGCGTAGGTTAGAGGGATTAGTGGGTAAAATATGTAGGGATATGGGAGTAGGGCCTGGGTGGGATTGTGGTCGGTGCAGACTCGATGGGCCGAATGGCCTCTTTCTGTACTGTAGGGTTTCTATGTTCTATGTTCTATGATGTGAAGAGCAGGAAGACGGCACCCAAAAACTCAGTTTCTCCTTCCACAGATGCTGCCTGACCTGCAGCTCTTTGCTATTGAAGATAACCATCACTATGAGATACTTGTTTAACACAAAATGCTGAAAACATGACTCGAGGCCTTATTAAACATTCCATTTCAGCCCAAAGAAAGAAAGCGTTGGGGAGAGATGTCAGCCGAAGCCATCCAAAGTAATTTTGAACATAATGCCTTCATCTGACAGCTAAGTCCTTGAAAAGTTGAGAGCGTGCTTATTCTAGCATGTAAAACTCACATTTGCTCCTTATAGCATTGGGCTTCCACATCTGAACACTGGCGTTAGCTCCAGTGAAGCTGGTATGATTGCAATTATCATCGCGGTACCAAACTGGAATTTTAATGTGCCCATTGCTGGAAATTTATTATGGAAGTGATTGATGAGTGAGTGAAGAAATTAGAGTATTAATGATATCAGCTCTGTCTTTGTTATTCAAATGAATGTTGTACATTTTTGGCTCAACCTGTTACAATTCATTAATAAGACAGCTTTTAAAACATTCTTGCATTAAAGTCAATGCAACTATCACCTTTAATGACAATATACAGTGAATGAGGCTGACTGAATTGACAAGCAATTAAGGTGCAGGTTCTACAGGTCAAGATTTGAGTGGAATATTTTCCCTATCTTTGGGGATTTGAATTACCTTTATAGCTTTGAAAAAGGATAGATTTTTTTTCTCTTTCACAGAAAATCTAATTCTCTGTACGTTTGAAATGCTTATTGTAACATGCATTTTTTAACATTGGGTTTTCTCTGCTTCTCGACGTTTGAAACCAAGCAGGTCTTTAAAGGCTAACACCGGTCGCCACAGACGAACATGAGAAAGGTTGCATCCGTTCTGTCACACGGACCTCACTGCTACTTTGAAAATGAAGAAAGGCCTCTGTAGACATCACTGACCCGAGTTTCATTGGTCTTACTGAGCTCAGCACAATGTTACTCGTGGGGTGAAATCGTTAGCAGTGCAACTAAATATAAAGCAGTAGTAAATTATGACAGCATTATATGAAACAGTATCATAAAATCTAGACAGTGCAGAAGGAGGCCATTCGGCCCATTGAGTCTGCATCGACTCTCCAATAGAGTGCCTCACCCAGGCCCACCACCCGCCCTATTCCCATAAACCCATGTGTTTATCCCACTAATCCCCCTAACCTACACATCTTGGGACACCAAGCGGCAATTGAGCCAATCCACCTAACATTCAACATGCACATGCATGTATTTTTTGCATATATGTTGTTGAGGTGGAAACACTATCATCCTTTCTTAGCCTCTGGACACTGAAGCTGACTTCTTGTTGCTACCATTGTTACTCCAGCTGAAATGAACTAATTCAGTGCAGACTAGGTTGGGATCCAACCAACAGTGGGTAAAGCACAAAAACTACAATATATGCTATATTTAAGTTAAAGTTTACTTATTAGTGTCACAAGTAGGCTTACATCAACACTGCAATGAAGTTACTGTGAAAATCCCCTAGTTGCCACACTCTGGCGCCTGTTCGGGTACACTGAGGGAGAATTTAGCACAGCCAATGCACCTAACCAGTATGTCTTTCGGACTGTGGGAGCAAACTGGTGCACCCAGAGGAAACCCACGCAGACATGGGGAACATGTGCAGACTCTGCACAGACAGTGATCCAAGCCAGGATTCGAACCCGTGTCCCTGAAGCTGTGATGCAGCAGTGCTAGCCACTGTGCCACCCATGTCGTATTTCTCCATTAAATCATTGGCAAAGCATTTCCCAAAAATGTGAAAAGAAAGAAATGAGCTCAAGTGGATATCGATTGGTGATCATTTGGCAGCAAGAGGAGCAGATTGATGAAAGATGTCAAGAGGTGATTCAACGTGGCTTGGTTTGTATTGGTATCTACCATTTTTGTGCATTGACAATTTTTGACATACACACACTGCTCCAGTAACAACAAAGCCAACTTCCTTTAAAGAGTTTTATCGAACAATACAATGAACTTTGCACCACCTACAATTTAACAGTACATATCTCCCTGATCTTCCCTGGTATTGCCTCTTCAAATCTCCGCAATCCCTTCCAACCCTGCAACCATCTGAGATGTCTGCATTCCTCCAATTCTAACTTATGTGCAATTTCAATGTTCAGTGCTCTGCCATTGGGAGCAGTGCCTTCAGCTGCCCAGCCTGTCCTGGAAATCGCTCTGTAAAAAACCCCATCTCTCTCCTTTCAGGTGTTCTATAATACCCACCTCTTTGTCCAAGTTTCGGGCAGCTAGACAAATACTTCCTGCTTTGGTTCAGGTCAGATTTTGTTTGATAAAGGTACAGTGATGCACTTTGGGATACTTTGCGACATTAAAGGTGATGTGAAGGTTGCTGCTGTTGTTGAATCCAACGTAGAGTGATAACTCTATTAAGGTGCAGGTAACATGGGTCAAGTTAAAATTTGAGTAGATTATTTTCCTTCTGTTACAATCATAGACTCTTACAATGCAGAAGGAAGCCATTCTGCCCATTGAGTCTGCATCTTACCAATTCCCACCCCTGCCCTACCCCCTTAACCCCAAGCATTTACCCCATTAATCTCCCTAACCTACACATCTTGAGACTGTGAGAGGAAACCGGAACACCCGGAGGAAATCCACACAGACACAGGGAGAATGTGCAGACTCCACACAGTCACCCAAGGCTGGAATCGAACCCGGGTCCCTCGTGCTGTGAGGCAGCAGTGCCACCGTGTCACTTATATTAGTGTAACTGAATTACCTTTGCCAAAAGCAGAGAATATTTTTTTTTCTGTACAATCCACTGGGCTTAATTTCTGCACATTCAAATAACTTAATATAAGGTGGTATTTAACATAGAGCATTCATGGGTTCATACTAGAATCCCTTCCGAAAGGAAGCCATTCGGTTTAGCATGGCCAATCAACCTAATCCGCACATCTTTGGACTGTGGAAGGAAACCGGAGCACCCAAAGGAAACTCACGCAGACACGGGGAGAACGTGCAAACTCCACACAGACACAAGAATAATTTGAATTTACCATTGTCACACTTTTTGGGGGGAATCTTTGGCAACATAGAATCAGGCATTACTTTCTGGTAAAATATGTAATTATCCTGAAGGATAGGAGATGTTTCTGAGAGCTGTATAAAGTCAAGTCTTTAGTTAGCGCTGATGAATGGTCTCAGTGACATTTCAAAAATTCTTGCTGATTTTTTTATTTTATCGGTGAGAACATTACATCAGAACAGTCTCAAACTTCTACCATTCTTTCCACATAGAGATGTTTCTTATTGTCACTGCTGAAAGACCTCTCATCCTGGGCTCCCGAATCAGCAGAAATAGTTTCTGTCTTGCCAGCCTATTTGGTCCCCTTGATATTTTGAAAACCTTTGACCAAAACGGCCTTTTAAATTCTAGCCAAAGCACCATTCCTTTGTGTAATGTCTCCTTGTAAGCTCATCACAAAGTTGAATCTCATGGTATAAACTGGCAGAGTGACGGGAAAGAGAGAGTCGTGATGATGTTTTTCAGATAGGAAGAAGGTACATGGGGTTTCTCCCAGGCGTTCATATTAAAACAACTGTGTTTTAAATTCCATATTAATGCCCTCGGCGTACAGGGCACAATTTCTAATTTGCGGGTGACTTGATGTAGACTTGATGGGCTTCTGTACTGTAGGATTCTATGATTATGAACTGTTTGGAGCTTAGTGATAGACTCAAAGAAAACGTGGGCAGGTTTATGGAATGGGAGGCGATTACGTGGCTGATGAAATTTAATACAGAGAATTACAAAGTGGCGAATTTTAGTAGGAAGGAAAAGGAAAGGCAATAGAAACTAACTTATACAATTCTAAAGAGGGTGCAGGAGCAGGAGGATTAGGAGGTGTATGTGCACAAGTCATTGACGTTTGCCACTTTCAGGCTGCACTTGGTGAATAGTTAATAATGTCCAATCCTGGACTTTATAAATAGAGGCACAAAGTACCAAAGCGAAGAAGTTATGGTGAATCTTTTAAAAAAAAAATTCAACCTCAACTGAAATACTGGGGAGAATTTTCCCATTCCACTTACCACGGGAATCGGAGCAGGCGAGGGGCAGACCATGGAATGGTCTGTTGACCTCAGGTGGGATTTTCCTGTTTCAGGGCGAGCGCAGCCAATTGTGTCCAATTCTATGCCCTTGGAGAGTGTGCCGAAAAGATTCACAAGAATATTTCTATTGTTGAGGGACTTGAGTTGAATGGATAGTTTGGGATGTTCTCTTTAGAAAAGAGAAAGATGGGAGGGAGATGACTAGAAGTCCCCTTGATCCTGGGGGTAGGCTCTCCTCTGGCCTGTTAAGTGCCTGAATGGCACATAATGTGGTGGGCCTGCCTTAAAAGAAGCAACGTAGGGGAGCTCTTGCTGACTGTCCTGCCAACAGCCAAGACCTCCATCACCTCCATAGAATTGTGCCCTGGTCTCTGAGATGGGCTTGAATCTGTGGTATTCTGAAGAATATGAACACAGAACCAAGGCCAGTATAATTAATTCAAACATGCACGCCTGCCAGGTATGTTGTAATATTGCAGGTTTGAAGTCAAGAGCTTTTAATAATGATTTTGATTTGATTTGATTTATTATTGTCACATGTGTTAGTATACAGTGAAAAGTATTGTTTCTTGCGCACAATAGAGACAAAGTATACCGTTCATAGAGTGCCAGAGACCCAAGTTCGATTCCCGGCTTGGGTCATTCTGTGCGGAGTCTGAACATTCTCCCCATGTCTGCGTGGGTTTCCTCCGGGTGCTCCAGTTTCCTCTCACAGTCCGAAAGACATGCTGGTTAGGTGCATTGGCCATAATAAATTTTCCCTCAGTGTGCCCGAACAGGCGCCGGAGTGTGGCGACTGGGGGATTTTCAACTTCATTGCAGTGTTAACATGAGCCTTCTTGTGACAATAATGAATAAAAAAGAAAGGCTATGGTCAATCGTCTTAAATTTAGACAAAATCATTTGTGTTGGATGAACAATTTTAAGGATTGAGTTTTTTGGTCAAAGGTTAAACTGATGAATGCTTTGGACAACAGAATGTGCAAAATGGGGAATAATATCACTCGGTCTACAACAAAATCTTAATTTTGTACTTTCTGAATGAAAATGCTTAGATATCAGAGTTGTTATGAAGCTGGCAATATTAAATAGACTAACACAGATACACAGATTGTTTGTAGAGTAAATGCAATAGGCTTGTGAGAATACTTAATCACCTGCCAGCTTTAATATCTCACATCTAAACGCTATGGATCTATGGCAAATGAATTGTCGAGTACTTCTGCAGCCTTTTACCACATGCTGTGCGGTAAATGGAGGAAATGAGATGATGGATTAATTGGCTCACAGGTTTCAATTAGTTATAGAATGATTGGAAAATGTTTGCACAGCAGATTAGTTTCTATGGTAGCAAATACTTACCTGGCACGGGGTGAACCCACGATCAAAAAGGTGGTTCTCGGAGGATGAGGCTAGCCCATTGCACTGGGGAGGTGTGCTGATGTCTGCGATCATGGTTTGCCTCAGCTCGAGTAAAGGATCAGTGGAGCCAATGAAGTTAAACCAAGGCTTTACGCGATGCAGTTTTTCAAAGCCATCTCTGCTTTTTGGTTAAGATGAAGCGTTAGATCAAGCCCGGGAGGGGGTGCAATGCCTCATCCTGTCAGCTTGGATCTTGTGTGATCGAGCCCAAGATGGGATGCAATAGGCGGGATTTTCCGACATCGCTCATCCCAAAACCATAAAATCCCACCCGAAGTCAATGGACCTTTCCATGGTCTGCCCCTCGCCCGCTCCCGTTCCCGTGCCGGGGGGGTGGTGGGCAGTAA
Organism: Mustelus asterias; assembly: GCF_964213995.1. NCBI lineage: Eukaryota > Metazoa > Chordata > Chondrichthyes > Carcharhiniformes > Triakidae > Mustelus > Mustelus asterias. The sequence goes on from NC_135813.1 coordinate 38,094,414, forward strand.
AATTCCAGCCACTGCCTTGTCTGCTCAGCTTGGATCTGGTTTGTCCCTCATGTGGAGACCATGATTAATTTGAACTGGCTTTTTTGATTTGAATTGAAGTACAGGAAGATACCAATAAAAAAGAACAGCCAGGCATTCAGTGGGGTTGACCTCCCTTTTGGGCCAGGCTAATAGGACCTTTCAAACTTGGAGTCAAATAGATCCCTGGAAATCTTTGTCCACTCGCACCCCATTTCCATAGGCGTGCCCAGACACAACTTCTGCACCTGATGGATAAGGAAGCAGAGATAGTCAATTGGCAGAGATCATTGGTGTCTCCCACACTGTAAAAATGGCCCTTTAAGTGAGGTACTACAAAGTACACTTCAGCAAGAGAAGTCTGAACTTCAGATAAAAAAAGTCCTTTCTGCTCCAATGTCCCATGTAAAAGCCAGAAAGAGCCACTTATAAATCCATCCTACATTATTGCATAATCGAACATCAGGATGTTTCCAGCTCGGTTTCATCCTTTGTGACCCCCAAGAACATATTTATTTTTCCAACAAAGTTGAATTTTAACTCATTTAAGGTAAGAGAAACATATATTAAAAAATTACATCACTGAGTCGCAGGGCAAAACACCAATATTTTTCCACAGAATTAATCACTACAGTGCAGGAGGAGGCCACTTGGCCCATTGAGTCTGCACTAACCCTCCAAAAGAACACACTATCTAGGCCCATTGCACCACTCTATCCCCGCAAACCCATGTGTTGACCATGGCCAATCCCCTAACCTGCACATCTTTGGAATGTGGCAGGAAAGAAGAGCACCCAGAGGAAACCCACACAGACATGGGGAGAATGTGCAAACTCCATGCAGTCACGCAAGATCAGAATCGAACCCAGGTGCTGTGAGGCAGCAATGCTAACCACTGCGCCACCGTGTCGCATCAGCACAGTGATGGATGGTACCTTCGGAAGTGGCACTTATACAGCAATAACCTGCTCAGATTGGACTGTGCCAGGGCACTCAGCTCCTGACCCCATTATAGCCTTGGACTGAGGGTGGCATCAAAGAGCTTGAACAAAATTTAAGTCAATGCGGATCAGGAGATAAATTCCCCACTAAATGGAATCATACCTGGCACAAAGGAAGATGGTCGTGGTTGTTGGAGATCAATTGTATCAGCCACAGGACATCACTGCAGGGATTCCTCAGGGTAATGTCGTAGGCCCAACCATCTCCATGTGCTTAGTCAATATCAGTCCCTCCATCATAAGTCCAATAGTGGCGATGTTGGCCGATGATTGCACAATATCCAGCACCATTCATGAACCTCAGATACTAAAGCAGTCCATGTTCAAATGAAGCCAGACCTGGACAATATCCACGTTTGGGGTGATCAGTGGCAAGTAACATTCATGCCACACAAGTCCTAGGCAATACCATTTCCAACAAGAGAGAATCTAACCATCTCCCCATGATATTCAATGGCATTACCACTGCTGAAACTCCCACTATCAACATCCTGGGGGTTACCATTGACCCAAAACTGAAATGCACCAGCGATATAAACATTGTGGATACAAGAGCAGGTCAGAGGCTGGAAATTCTGCAGTGAGTAACTGTGATGTTAGTGTACCTTTAAGAGTTTTTTTAAATTCATGCTCACAGCCTTGGGTGATGTCATTTTTGGGAGGAGAAAAAACTGTGCAGCTCAGGTGACTGAGATTTTTTTTCACTTTCAGTTTGGAGCTGCAGGTTTGAGCTTTTAGTTTTAGAAGGGCCAGCAAGCTGAGAAGAAGTGTTTTCCCTCTCTCCCTGCTGTTTTGAAATTCTGTTGGTTAGTTGAAAACAAGATCTTGTTTTCCTGAAGGGTGAAAATCTGCTGTTGTTGGGGGCTAGACCAGGGTCTCTCTGGTGTTTTGGGAAGCTGTCTTGTCTTCAAGCTGTTCTGATTCTCAAGAGCATTTGACTGCAGAATTCAACTATCGGCCTCGATCCCAGTATCAAGTGAGCATTAATCTGTGCTGTGTTAAACCTGTGAAAAGGGTCTTTTGTCTATGGAGGTTGGTTTTTATTGGGACAGCTTATGTATATTCATTAAGGGTTATACATTATCATGATTGTTTGTTTCTCATTGGTGATTGATAAAAGTTCTCGCTAATTTTCTTACTATACATGTTAACTATATTCCTAATTAAACTTTCCTTGATAAAAGTTCCCTAGTGGGTCACTTGAATCATACCTGGAGTGAAACATCTCATGCTTATCCTAGCCAAATTCAAAATGCAAAACTTATGATTCAGGCGGGCTTCATAAAATACTTTTTGGAGTTTCTAACCTGAACCATAATAGTAACTCACCTCCTGCCTCCCAAAAATTTGTCCACCATCTACAAAGCACAAATCAGGAATGTGGTGAAATATTATTAGCCTGGATGAGTGCAGCTCCTGTAACACTCAGAAAGCTTGACACCCTCCAGGGCAAATTGGCACCCCATCCACCACCTTAAACATTCACTCCTACCACCACCAACGTGCAGTAGCAGCAGTGTGTGCCATCTACAAAATGCAACTCGCCAAGATTCCTTCCACAGCACACTCCAAACCCGTGACCTCTACCGCCTAGAAGGACAAGGGCAGCAGATGGTTGAGAACAGCACAAGCTGCAAGTTCCCTCCAAGCCGCACACCGTCCCGACTTGGAAATTTATCACAGTTCCTTCACTATCACTGGGTCAAAATCGTGAAATGTCCTCGCTAACAGCACTGTGGATGTACCTGCATCACAGGGACTGCAACGGTTCAGGAAGGCGGCTCACCACCACCTTCTCATGAGTCATTAGAGATGGGCTGCAAATGCTGCTCCAGCCAGTGACGCCCACATCCTGTAAGCAAATGAATAAAAAAAAGATATGAAACAATCTGGGCAGCGCTTTAGATTTCTTCACTATTAATCATCAAGATGGATGGTTTAATATTCGTATCCACTGTGCAGAGTGAAGCTTCAAGGTTCGTGGTAAGGTCACTAAATCCTGATTATTGAAGTAATGTAAATGAGAGATATTTAAAACGAATCACATCTTTTAAAAAGGGGCATAACTTCAGCTGTTGAAATTATGCCCTTTTTTTCAACAAAAATTGTATTTTTAAGTGCAAGGCGCACTGTGCAGTACTGACACATGATGAGGTTACTGAATCCATCACTGTGGTCACCACCATTTATTAGCTTGTTTTTCAGCAAGACGAATAGGGTTGCTTTAACGTTTGATTGAAGTGCCGTAATGGTCACATGCTCACGCTGTAGGCTGTAATTGAGAATAGGTTTCTTAATTGAATTTGTCAACCCCCAATTCTGCCCTTCAATCAAGCTGTGAATCTTCAATTACAATCCTCTGGAGTCCCACTTGTCCATTATTGCTTGCGCATTAGCTTTTGCCAATATTCAAATATTCCACCTATTCCAGAAAAACGTTCACATGCATGTACTTTATCATTATCTCTGATCATGTCCGTTAGATGTAACTGTTCCCAGCGCTCCATATTGGAGCAATGCAATCAAATTTTATACATCCTTCAGATAGCAGTCATTTCAGGAGCGACTCATTCATTTTATTGTCATTTTATTGCAAGAAATCATGTATATTTATTGCGTGCCATTCATTGATTAGGATTCCTTAAGTGTAATGCAGTGGCATCGTAACCCCTGGCAGGTTAAATGTGACCTTGGTTCATGCAAAGGACGCAACTCACTGCAGATCTTGGGGGCAGCAGGAAGTGGGAGTGCGGGAATCTGTGGATTTCTTTTCTGCAGACGGCTGCAGAGGCTAGGCTGTTAAATATGTTCAAGGCTGAGATGGACGGAGTTTTAACCAGTAAGGGAATCGAGAGTTATGGGCATAGGACGGGAAAATGGAGCTTAGGATTGTCACATCAGATCAATCATGATCTCGTTGAATTGCAGAGCAGACGCGATGGACCGAATGGCCTACTTCTGCTCCTATATCTTATGGAGGAGCACATATAAATGTAACGGAATTCAATTTCACACCCTTTTTCTCTGTATGGGAAAAATCACATTGACAAGTTCACCCCTTCCCTCAAAGATACAAAACTGGCTTGGGAAGAGAGTAGCAGTGGAAGGATACTTTTCTAACTGGAGGTGTGTGAGAAGCGGTGTTCCACAAGGATCAGTGTTGGGGTGTCTATTATTTGTAATATATATAAAGGATCTGGAGGAAAATGTCGGTGATCTGATTAGTAAATTTGCAGATGATACAAAAATAGGGTGAGAGGGGGATAGCAGATAGCGAGGATTATTGTCAGAGCAAGACAGCAGGATATAAATTGGCTGGAGACCTGGGCCAAAAATTAGCAGATGGAATTTAACACGACAAATGTGAGGTGGTAGAATTTGGAAGGTCTGATTAGGGTCACACTTTTGAGACTTGTCTCGATCTTGATCTGATTTCAATGTGGCTTTTGGATAATGTACAGTCATCAAACTCATAATACAGGAATGGGACGGCAATATTGCACTGGTTGAAAAATGCTCATTTTCAAAGTGAAAACTCAGTATATGGTGTTCAATAATTCTTCATTTCTGATCTTTTGTTTTGCACACAATGAAATTATACACACAAACAGTGAGGGATGTGGCTGACACCAGGCAAGAAGGAGGCAGGACCACCAAAAGAGGAGAGACCTCAGCACTTAGGGATAATATAGGGGTAAGGCACGTAGGGCCTTGATGGGCCTGCCTCACCCACTCACTCTCACTTTTCCAACTGCCAATAATTCAAAATATTGTGCCCAATGTAACACATTAACCAAACATATACATTTTAGCACAAAATGCGACAGCCTTCCAGGGTTGGCGCTTAAATGAGGCACAGGAACCTTCTAGGATGTTTTAATTCCAACTGTCAGGCACTGGAGTGCGGCGACTAGAGGATTTTCACAGTAACTTTATTGCAGTGTTAATATAAGCCTACTTGTGACAAAATAAACTCATCATCAATGGTGGTGCACTATTTAAGAAATACTCTGCCTTTTCTGTTTTTTCGAGCAAAGTGGATAAGTTTTCACTTATTCACATTATATTCCATCTTCCATGTCCTTGCCCATTCTCACAGCCTGTCCAAATGTGACTGAAACCCCTTTGCATTCTCTGGAGTGGGGCTGCATGTGACAGCATCTGTGAACCAGAATAGAATACGTAAGTTTCCTTTTGAATGTGTATTAACTGTGCATTTGCCGTTTTTATTTTGCATATCCAGAATCCACACCTTTCTGCTTTGCGATACAGTGAAAGAATTTCATTCAAGCAAGCACCCAGAAAAGAGTGGACAGATATAAGTAAATGAGAGTTCTATGTCACCTTTCCCTTATCCAACCCATTGTAATGCATTAAGCAGCTGGTTGTACCAGATTATAAAGGACACTCGCCAAGGACTTTCCCAGAATGTTCTGTAAACTTCTATCTCGAACTGGAGCACAAAAGAAAACGCGTTATTTATTCTTAATTCATGCATACCGCATCTAAACTTTTTGCAACATTTCCCCAAAACAGAAGGAGTAGTTTTAACTTATGTTAAAGATCAGTTAGCCTGTTAGATGTCTGTTTATACAATCATAAAATCCCTACAGTGCAGAAAGAGGCCATTAGGCCCATCGAGTCTGCACCGACCATAATCCCCACCCAGGCCGTATCCCCATAACCCCACTTATTTACCCTTCACTTCCCTGACACTAAGGGGCAATTTAGCTTGGCCAATCAACCTAACCTGCACATCTTTGGAGTGTGGGAGGAAACCGGAGTACCCGGAGGAAACCCACGCAGACACGGGGAGAATGTGCAAACTCCGCACAGACAGTGATCCAAGGCCGGAATTGAACCTGGGTCCCTGCGCTTTGAGGCAGCAGTGCTAGCCATTAAGTTTTTATTTGTGCACAATTCAACATACACCATAAATTTTACAATCTAACTTATGATCCCTTTATTATACAGAAGCGCACAATCCATTCCAACTCATGAATTAATTAAAATGAGAGAGATCATTTAATCCATCTTAGTTTTCATGCCTTCAATAAAGATCTTGCATCTGCCTCCATTATAAAATGAATGGGCAAGGGGAGAGCAGCTGATGTTCATCAGGGACTATGGTGACTTTACTTTATAATTTATGGAACATGGAGATGAGATGCTTTGCACCCATTTCCACATCCATTTGCAAAAATTGTTCGAGGTGATCAGAGGTTCCGTTACCACATGCTCTGTTTTTGCTTCAGCCTCTACTGCAGCCTAACTAGCAGTCCTGTGGATGCTACTAACTAATACTTGTCCTCCCCCCAATCACCTTCCCTATCTAGAACTTACCTGTAGATCGCAGCTTGTGTTCTTGCTTTCCTGAGCTTGTTGCTGAAAATTAGTCAGACCCTGAGCAACAAGCTGCTTTGCTCTTGGGTTGCAAGGGAGGCAACCCAAGAACAGAGAGTGGCGATTAAAAGTTTTCTCATTATGGATGGAGAAAGAATGGCTACAACAATCATTTTAGCAACAATAATGGCAATATTGCTTTCAAAGAGCAATTGTGACTAAGAGTTAAGCATGCTGGGATTTTTGGTCAAGATATAATCAAACACAGATGCAAGCTATAAAGTTGCTGTGAACTGTGACCTGGTCTGTGACCTGATACTTCCTGTGTTGACCAAATATGGGAAGTTGTTTACTTTGAGTTAGACGTGATGGCGCCGAAAGGTGATAAAGCTATGTATCTTATGTGCAGGCTTGGATGAGTGTTATGGAATCATTTACAAGTATTCCATTGGCTGATCGAACAATGTGATCGGTTATAGGTTACACCATTGGCTGAGTGCCACAGAACTTTCTGGAAGGTTGAGACAATTTGAGGATAAAGAAGCTTGGTCTCCAGTGATAACTCAGAGATCAACCATCGCAAGAGTGCCCTGAGGAAGATCTTCAGAGAAGGACTATGAGGACAGAATCTACATCGCGTACAGACCTGGCCATTTTGTTTTAAACGGGGTAGTATCTATTTTCAGTTAAAGAGTTAATGTGCAGTTAAGAGTTAAATTCAGTTAAGAGTTAAAGTTCAGTGAAAGAGTTGAAGCGTTGCAACTGTTGAGAGATTGAGTTTGGTTCCGAAAGTGTTAAATAAACGGAAGTTTGTTAAGAGAATCTGAGTCGACTCCTGTCCTTGGTTTGTCACTTTAAACTGAGTGCTTGGAAAGAGTTTAAATTAGTAGCCAAATAAAATTGACTTTGGAATTAAAAAATGCAAGTCAGTGTACTTTCTCAAATGATAAGGGAATAGGAACTGCGCAAGAGGAAAGGGATTTGTTTTCGAGGCTCATAAGTCATTAAATGCTTGTGAACAAGTACAAAAATTAAAAGCACCTTTACCTCAAAGGGGCTGGAATACAAAGGGAAAGAATGTATGATTTAGTTGTACAAATCCTTGGTCAGATCTTTATTGGATTCAGTTTTGGCAAACGGACTTCTGGAAAGATCTATTATCCTTGAAAGGGCTAAAATCATGAAAACATGGCTTAAATTATTTAATCATGAGGATAGGTGCATAAAATTAGCTTGTGTTTAGAATAACAACATGCATTTATACAATGAAAACAATGCACTATGGCTGCTGGAAATCTGAAATAAGAACAGAAAATAATGGATAATCTCAGCAGATCCGGCAGTATCCGTGGAGAAACAGAGTCAACAAAGTCAGATTGGACTCAAAACGTTTACTCAGTTTCTCTCTCACCTGATGTTGCCGGACTTGAGATTTTCCAGTATTTTATGTTTGTAATGCATTTGTATAACTTCATCAATGAGAATAATGTCAATCAAGAAAGGTAATGGAAAGCTATTCTTTATTATAGGAGGAATTGATCAGAAAAATAAGGATGGAATCTCCAATTAAACAGAGCATTTGTGAGACCACACCTGAAATATTGGCCGGAATTCTCCAATTCCGAATGGCCCTCTATTGTTATCAGCGAGAATGGAGAATATGGCACTCAGCCAAATCTCCATTCACTGCAACGGGACCGGAGAATCCCAGCCATGGGCGAGGTTGGAGAATTCGGCCATTGTATGCAGTTTTAGTTTCTTAATTTAACGAAGGATGTGAATATATTGGAGACAGAACAGTGGAGGTTTATTCAGTTGATATTTGGAATGAGTGGGTTATCTATGAGAAAAGTTTGGACAGGCTGGGTTTGCTTCCATTAGAGTTAGAAGAGTTTGGGGTAACTTGATTGAAGTATATAAGAACCTGAATGGTCTTGACAAGATTAAGTCTACTGTTCCCAAACCTGCCGGGGAGGGTGGAGTACCAACAAGAGACCCTGAAGAAGAACTATGATTCTGCAAGGAAAGAAAGAACTTTCGAAACCGGTGACCCAGTCCATATGAGGAACATCAGGGATGGCCTCAAGTTGGTCACCTGCATCATAATGGAGAAAACATAGCCCATGTCTTGTAAGTTCCAAGTGCAAGATAAAGTTGTGAGAAAACACCTGGACCATCTCAACATTAGGGTGCTCGGGCCAATGCAGGCTTTGTTACTAACCATGGGTATGGCCACTGCCAGCATCAAGCCAGGGCTAGAAGCCGATCCTATGCCTACTCATCTGGGTGATGAGAACACGGATTTTAAAATGGAAGCGGAAGAGATTGACATCCTCACTGGAGGAAGAACCAGTGTCAGTGGTTTTATGGTGATCCCTTCAGAGGTAAAGATCTCCAATATGGTTCATACTCCCTGATCTGGTCCTTCCTCCGATTGACCCCAGGTTGATCGGCAAGTGGTGGAAAAGGCCCTGCCATGGCAGGGGTGCCGGGGAAGAAACAGGCTTGAGGGGGGAGGGATGTTATGATGAAAACGGGAGCACCTGGAGGAAACCCACACAGACATGGGGAGAGTGTGCAAACTCCACATAGAGAGTGACCCAAGGCCAGAATTGAATCCGGGTCCCTGGTGCTGTGAGGCAGCAATGCTAACCACTGTGCCACCGTGCCGCCCACGACAGTTAGTGCTACTGCCTCACGAGAATGAATGAGTTTTTGGTCAGATAAATCCAGAAGGGTTTCACCGCATGCGGGGGAATTTTAACTCCACAGCACAAGTCTCTTTGTTGCCTGCTAGCAGAGTCCCTGCACAGAATCCAGCCTGTTTAACAGACCAGATTCCTTTTGAATAGAGCATGCTTCCGGAGGAGGCTGTATGAGTAGAAACAGATGAAGTGCATGCCTTACAATAGTGGGATTCATAGAATCATAGAATCCTACAGCACAGACAGAGGCCATTCGGCCCATTGAGTCGACATCAACCACAATCCCACCCAGGCCCTATCCCCATAACCCAACTTATTTACCCTACTGATGTTCTATTCAGACATCAGAAGACATTGGAAGAAATGATGATAGGAAGCGATATGCAACCCCCCCCCCCCCCCCCACCCCAGTTTCTAAGGTCTCAATCTCAATGAGTAACAATAGGTGACATGTAGGAAACAGAAAATTTACAACACTGAAGGCGGCTATATAACTAATCCTGTCTGTGCTCATTGAAACAGAGCTATTGAGCCTCATCCCACTTTCCAACCCTTGGGTGCGGAATTTTCCCATCCTGCCTACCACAGTAATCATAGTGGGCGGGACAGGACCATGCAAAGATCCATTGACCTCAAGCAGGATTTTCCAGTCTTAGGGCAAGTGCAGCTGGAAAATCTTGGGCAATTGATTTCTGGTTCTGTCCAGATGCCTGCTAATCTCATTACTGGGAAAATCACATCTTTTGAATGCTGGCTACTGCTGTCACTAGGCAGATTTTTACCTGTTTCACAGCAGATTGCATCCTATCATGCCATGTTAAATTATTGTTATTGCTGTTACTAGGCAAGTCCATCAGGAATCCATGGATATGCATTTCAATGTCCCTCTATTTCTCACCCCTTCTCAGTATCATGCTAATATTGTTTTTCCCCTTGCATTGTTTGTCCTTTGCAAATATATTTCCTCACCTTTCCCCAGACTGAATTCCATTTGCCACTTTTCTGCCAAACAGACCAATCCACTGATACCTTCCTGCAGTTCGTGCAGCTTTTTTCCCCGCGATTTCTGTATCATCTGCAACCTTCTTAATCATGCTCCATCCATTTACATCTAAATCATTCACAAACAAAAAGGGGTCCAGTAATCTCCACTGGAAACAGCATTCCAGTCACATAAACAATCATCCACTATTATTCCTTTGCTCCTTACAACTGAGCCAATTTCAGGTTATTTCGCCATTTGGACATGGATCACATTAGTTCATTGCTTTCTGACTAACCTGCCATGTGGAATCTTGCTAAGCTCCATGCAAATAGTCCGAAAGACGTGCTGGTTAGGTGCATTGGCCATGCTAAATTCTCCCGCAGTGTACCCGAACAGGCGCCAGAGTGTGGCGACTAGGGGATTTTCACAGTAACTTCATTGCAGCATTAATGTAAGCTTATGACACTAATAAATAAACTTTAAAACTTTAAAAAAAATTAAAGTTATACAAACATACTACGCTCAGTGACCCTCCTTGTTAGCTCCTCATAAAATTCAATTAAGTTGGTTTGAAATGACCTTCCCTTAACAAATCTATGCTGGCTGTCTTTGATTGATTCAGGCCCCTCCGAATGGTGATTTATACCGTTATTCAGATTTTCTTTTAGTTTTTCCACCACCAAGGCAACTGGCTAATAATCACTTTGGCTTTCTTAGCCTCCCTTTGTAAACAAGACTTTGACATTCACAGTTCTCCAGTCCTCTGGCACTGTGCCTGTAGCCAGAGAGGATTGAAAATAATGACCATTCCTTCCCTTGTTTCTTCTTCGTTACGTGGCACTTCATCCCATACCTTGTGACTTATCCAATTTCAAGGACGCTAAACCACTTCATATTTCCTCCTCATTATGTTTAACCCATTCAATAGTTCACTCCTCCTTAACTACAATTCTTAATCCTCTAGCTCAATCCTCTTCTGTGAAGACAGGCAGAAAGCAATCATCAAGAAACAAGCCCACATCTACTGCCTCCAAATAATAGTTGCCATTTTGGTTTCTAATCAGCCCGACCCTTACTCAGTTATCTTCTTTCCATTTAAGTATTCCCCAAACATCTTTGTTATTTTCTTAGACTCATAGGATCACGACAGTGCAGAAGGAGGCCATTCGGCCCATCAAGTCTGCACCGACTCTCCGACAGAAGACTCCACTCAGGCCATTTCCCATATCCCCACGTATTTATCCCGCTAATCCCGATAATCAGGACACTAAGGGGTAATTTACCATGGTCAACCCACCTAACCCGCATATCTTTGGAGTGTGGGCAGAAACCAGAGCACCCGGAGTAAACCCGTGCCGACACGAGGAGAATGTGCAAACTCCACACAGACAGTGACCCGAGACTGGAATGGAAGCCAGGTCCCTGGAGCTGTGAGGCAGCAGTTCTAACCACTGTGCCACCACGCACAACACGCCGGCACCCACTGAATATCTGATGAGGAGGGGATGTCTCGGAGAATGTGCTCGCTAATGACATGCTAATGTATTGAAATGAGCTTTCTGTGGTCCCGCGACGTGTTTCATGTCACTCCACCAGTGAGGAGCTGGTCAGATGGGAACTCGGAAACTCACCAGCACAAATAGCACCTTTTGGATTTTCAGCATGTGCCATTATTCCTGCAGATGAAAAGTGCGAGCTCAAAATCGCCTCCAGTTTGCTTAACTCTAGATTCACAAAAAGCACCAGGGTTTTCTTTGATCAGGAGACTGAGCGGTTAATGGAATTATTTTAACTTGTGAGAAACTGACTCCTATCTGCATAATTCAAGGTGCATGCTAATTTATAAGTTCCAGGCATGAAGGGAACAGGGGAAAATAAATGAATTATTTAGAATGGCCTAGCCTAACTCTACTGTGTACCAAAGACAAATGAGGATTTGTTTTTTGTAAACTGACCTTTGTTCAACTTGACTTTGCATTGTGCGAGCATCCCACAGGTCTGGCGCTTCCCTGATTTATAGCCAAGTGGAAAATGAAAAGTGACTCAAACTGAGGTAAAACACAGCAGGAAATATGTGCAGTTGGAACTGGACATCAGGCGTTGCTGTTGCATTGACATTGGTTCGCAGCTATCAGCCAGAGCTGCTGAACTATCCGGACAGCAGTGCTATTCTGTCATTAAGGGATGTGAAATGGTACAATGTACTTCGACAAGGCTCTTCTATCTGCTGGATGCAGGTTCAAGAGTAACTTCGAAAAAGCGAGATAAGGGGCTTATCCCTGTGCCAGATTCCACGGCCTTAAATGTTCGGCCTTCTCAGGTGAGTTCCAAGAAATTGAAATTATACTAAGCCATTAAACTGGCCATAATTCGGTGCCAGTCAGTCTTGTTCTGAAGAAGCCAAGGAACTAGTTTACTTAAAGGAAGGAAGATGTTCCCTTTAATGGTGAACTCTTAGCTTAAATAGAAACTTAGAGATGTGAATCGTAGCATTCCTACAGTGCAGAAGGAGGCCATTCAGCCCATCGAGTCTGCACCGACCACAATCCCACCCAGGCTCTATCCCCATAACCCCAACTATTTACCCTAACTAGTCCCCCTGACACTAAGGGTCAATTTAACATGGAAAATCCACCTAACCTGCACGTCTTTGAAGCATGGGAAGAAACTGGAGCAACTGGAGGAAACCCCCACAGACACAGGGAGAACGTGCAAATTCCACACAGACAGTCACCCAAATCTGGACTTGAACCCGGGTCCCTGGCGCTGTGAGGCAGCTGTGCTAACCACTGTGCCACTGTGTCACCCCCCCCAATTAATTATTCTATTCTAACCGGCAAGATTGCTATCAAGGAACTGGCTTTTTGACCAACATTCCTCTTCCTGTCAACACCACCAAAACAGCTCAACTGATCGAGCATTTCACTGCTATTTGAGAGGTTGCACTGCGCACAAGTTGACAACATTTGAAAAAATAATAATTCAGGGCTGTTAAGCATGTTGGATGACCTGAGGAGGAAAAAGGTATGAGGGAAAAGAAAACATAGTAGAGCTTCTTAAAATTAGGGCCAGGTTTGATAGGGCAGCCTTATGGAAACTAGGGGAGATAACTAGAAGTCACTAATAAATCAAATAGGGACTTGAGTGGTTAGAATGGGGAATTCACATTTGCACAGAGTAATTGCAGCAAATGCCATTTAGGGGGAAACTTCTTAAACATGCGTGAGAGAAAAGAGGAGAAGGTTCTGCTCATAGGGTCAGATGAAGAGGCTTGGGAGGAAGCTCATGGTGTAAACACTGCCAAGCACTCCTTGAGTAGAAGCTGTCTCCATGCTGTAAGTTCTGTGTAATTCCTGCTGAAGGAACATCAATCTTTCTTTGCCAAAAATGTTTTAAAGTTAATTTATCAGTGTCACAAGTAGGCTTACATTAACACTGCAGTGAAGTTACTGTGAAAATCCCCTAGTCACCACACTCTGGCTGTTCAGGTTCACTGAGGGAGAATTTAGCACGGCCAATGCACCTAACCAGCACGTCTTTCAGACAGTGGGAGGAAACCGGAGCACCCGAAGGAAACCCACGCAGACACAGTGAGAACGTGCAGACTCCACACAGGCAGTGACCCAAGCTGGGAATCGGACCTGTGTCCCTGGTGCTGTGAGGCAGCAGTGCTAACCACTTTGCTACCATGCTGCCCGGGCATTCAGAAGCCTCATTGAGAAATTGGACAGCTAGCTACATCCTGCATCACATTTGTGGTGAATCTGACCAGGCAAATGAGATGGATAATGTAAATGAATGGTACTCCAAGCCTTAGCCTGACTCCTCTCAGTTCATCACGCATTTGTGAGATTCTCCAGCCTCCCCGCTGCGTGTTTCCCGCCAGAGGGAGGTGGTGCATTGTTTGCAAGCAGCGAGTTACGCTGGTCCCACTGCTGTCAATGGGAATTCCCATTGGCGTCATCGGAGAATTCTGGCCCATTTGTCACTCTGTGCTGGTGCTGCCAAGCCTGCTCAGTAATCTTGTTTGTGTTTTGGCAGAACATTTGAGTTCTGTGGTATTTGGTGTTAGATCAGGGCAAATACGTACCAGGTAATTATGGCACCTAGATTTTAACTAGGTAAGTAATTGAATTTTTCATGCAACCGACCGTTCAGGAAGCAGCCAGGTCAGAGAATGCCATTGAAATTCATCCAGTACAGGGAATATACAGCACGGCAAGTGGACATTGGCTGGAATTCACTGGCCATTCACACCAGCTGGATTCTCCAGTCCCGCCAGCAATGCACCTCAACTCCGGGCTTCCCGCCAGTGTGGGGTGACGTCAGTGGGAATTCCCATTGACAGCAGCGGGATCATCTCCCATCGGCAGGAAGCACGCAGCTGGGAGGCCGGAGAGTCTCATCCATTGAATCCAATCAGCCATGCTGACGATGTGACTGGTGTAGGTTTCCTGTAGTGGAGTGCATTCATTAACTACTGCAACAGCTTTTGCATAAAAGGGATAAATATTAATTGCATGTGGGAAAATAATTGGGACCACCAGTGAGATAATGTGGCTGGTAAATATTTACATTCAGTTTGGCTACCACACAGCAATGTCACAGGCTGCAATGAGATCCAGTTCTGTTCCAATTCTGCGCACCTTGTGTGAACAGTTATTGTGTTCAGACCAGGTAACAAAGGCTGAACCGGTTCCCCTCTATTCAACCTCCACAGTTGGTCACAACAAAGATTTAAGTTTTTTTTGCTCAAGGACATATCTTTTCCGAATCTAACTGGACTTGCCATTTAAGCTGTGTGCAATAAGGAGCCAACCAAACATTAGCTGGGGTTTCTGGACATACTATGGTGGGATCCGCCACAGCAACCCAGCCAAAACTCCATTGACTTTCGACAGGACTGGATCATCCCATTAGTGGGCGGGGTTAGAAAATCCCACCTGATGTTTCCTTGAGTTAAAGAAAGACACATGCACAACACACACACATGTATCAGAGCTAAGGGAAGTTAGAGATTAAAAACAAAAAAGTTAAAAGAACGTACAGTTAAGTGTCCTTTGATTGTCCTTGAGGTGTAGATTTTTAAATACTGCAACTAATTTCGATGAACTGGTTTCACGGATGCAGTCAGATATAGAAGATGTTGCAATTATTCCCGGTTCACTGGTAAATTTTTAGCAATGGTGGCTTCCACAGTCGGTAATACGCTGGTTCCAAAGGCGAGGGGAGAGAGAGAGGGAAGGGAAACTTTGTAAAGTTTGTGGGATCATATGGCCATCATTGTTAATGTAAGCGGTGCCACCTTGGGAATGTGGATACAGTACAAGAAGACATTCAATGACCTCACAAGAATCGGGAATGGCAGTGGCCTGTGACAGAGTGGAAGGCAGTGACGATCATATGATGAAAATTATAAGGGAAAATAATGGGTCACTTACAAAAACAAGTGCTGGGCCCAGTGGAAGTGGAAGTGAAAACAACAGAATTGTGGAGGAGGAGGGAAGCATGGAAAATCCCTCAAAGCAGGGTCGGTTGCTTTGCACTGTGAATGTGGTGGAAGAAGGGCAGGTAAACTCCATGGGTGCAGAACCCCTTTGGCCACAAACTTAAGAGAGATCCCCAAACAACATCCCACAACATCCTCCACTTCAACTAACTCTGCTGCACTGCATTCTCAGCACTACTGCTGCACAGCGCCAGGGACACGGTTCGATTCCTGGCTTGGGTCACTGTCTGTGCATGTTCCCCCTGCGTCTGCATGGGTTTCCTCCGGATGCTCCAGTTTCCTCCTACAGTTCAAAAACATACTGGTTAGGTGCATTGGCCATGCTAAATTCTCCCCCAGTGCACAACAAGCAGGCGCCGGAATGTGGCGACTATGGGATTTTCACAGTAACTCCATTGCAGTGCTAATGTAAACCTGCTTGCGACACTAATAAATAAACCTTTTTTTAAAAAGGACGGGAGTCGTGGCGAAAATCTAAAGTTGCTGGAAGGTTGTAAAATTGCTGTGTTTGAGGTCGAGGCAATCAAGGCATCCTTCTGGCTTCATGGTAGAAGGAGAGATACCATCGGGGTTCTGTGACTGAATATTTCATTTTAATGGAGTAACTGCATTCTTTTATTCAGTGCACTTGTATTCCATTTATAACCTGTTGTGGCTACAGCAGGAATCTCACAGGAGCCCAAGCTGTGCGCGAGATTTATGAAACAATCTGATAATAACATCTGCGAGGTGAATGGTGGAGTCTTTTGGGAATGTGTCACATGCACTTTATGGAGAGTGGGAAAATGAGATTTCATTAAAAGCAAATCAGTCAACTGCACAACTATTAACTATCGCTATATATATATTTTTAAATCTGCACTCAAATGTCATTCTATTGCCACATTAGGGAATTCAGAAGCCTACGGGCTGTGTCTTCAATTGTTGCACTCGATGCTGTACAGGACATCAAACTTGTGGAAAAAAAAACAAGTGATCAAAGGAAAAAGGAATCATTTTGAACATTGAAGGACTGGCTTGTTCAATTTTAATTTTGAACATAATGTTACTGCAGAGCCATAAGTGTATAACATTTGGAAGATGCACTTCATAATCACACATCAAAACAGATTCTTGACATTCAGTCCTTTGGTGTCTGGTATTGGAGACATAGAAAATACGTTCAGGTTCCTTAAAACCAATTCAGCGAGTTACGTTTACATCACATTACACTTCGCAAAAACGATTGCTCATCACACTACGAGAGGGGGCAATCAAAATGAGACTGCATTAACTGTAAAAAAAACCCAGCATCTTCCAATAACAAGTCTTTGAAAAATACCAGATGAATTAACACAGACATTGCACCTTGTAACATCGAAATATCTCAGTCACTTTACACAGTAAAATATTATTGAAGTGCAGTGTCTGCTGTTATGTGATCAAATGAACATCATCAAATGTTCACATAATTCTACAAACAGTAATGAGATGACTGGTTGTTTTATGTTTCTTTTTTATTTGTAATCTGGAATAATGTGGCCCAGATGAACAATGAACCTTTTTTTCTATCTGTTACTAAATGTAACAGCTGACTTTCATTGAGGACAGTGGGAATTTCCATCGGATTCTCCGGAACACCCAATGTAAATTCAATGGAAGGCCCATGGAAAAAGTGTAAAAGGACCGTTTTAGTCATTAACATAGTCTGTGATTCGCCAGTCTTATATGTCCCGCCACCGCGAGAAGGGAGAATTTGGCGGTCAGCCAAAAGGGCGGCATGGTGGCACAGTGGTTAACACTGCTGCCTCACAGTGCCAGGGACCCGGGTTCAATTCCCGGCTTGGGTCACTGTCTGTGCGGAGTCTGTGCATTCTCCCCGTGTCTGTGTGGATTTGGGTGCTCCGGTTTCCTTCCACAGTCCGAAAGACGTGCTGGTGAGGTGCATTGGCCATGCTAAATTCTCCCTCAGTGTACCCGAACAGGTGCCGGAGTGTGGCAACTAGGGGATTTTCACAGTAACTTCATTGCAGTGTTAATATACTTGTGACACTAATAAATAAACTTGAAGCTCCATTAACTGCATATGGACCGGAGAATCCCAGTGGTGGGCAAGTTCGGTCAATTCCAGCCATAGTTTCTCTGGATGGGAATCTGCCAACCTTCCATTTGAGAACCCCCTTCCCACAGAAATTCCAGGGGAACGTCACATTGGGTACACTAGCTGGGTTCGAATGGCATCACAGCAACTGTGACACAGATAACTTTGTGATGTGCAAACTAATGGCAGGAAAGGGGACTATGAAAGCTTCCAAATTCTTTTACAAATCCCCACCGGTTCAGTCACTTCTTTCAGGGACGGGAACGTGCCTTTTTTGCATGTTCCCATTGGTGAAAATATTAAGAAGCAGATGATCCTGACTGAATGTCTTTCCAAAGGAGAGACCCCAAAGCAACAATGAGGAAAAATGTTTTTTTCTTCAGCGAGTGATTAGGATCTGGAATTCACAGCCTGAGACTGGGTGGAGGAAGGTTCAATCCTGGCTTTCAAAAGGAAATTGGATATTGATGTGAGGAGAAAAAAAATTGCATGGTTACCGGCAAAAGGCAGGGGAATGAGACTAGCTAAACTGGCAGAAAGCTGGCACTGACACAACGGATCGAATGGCCTCAGTCAGTGCTGTAACCATTCTACAACCCTGGTTTCCATGTAATTCCAGTCATACACGATGGATGTTATTTTCAACTTCACTGCTTGGAGTGTAATCTAACAAATGATCTGTCATTAATACAAGCTTTATTATTTCCATTTATTCCTATAAAAATTTAATATGATGAGATAGATGGACAGCATAATCCACAATTTTACCAGCTAAGCAGTGAATTTGAAAATGACTCTCTGTGTGGGTGACTTTGTTAATTGTATTAGATACTGTAATAAGCCACTCAATTGTTCGGCTACTTAGACGTGCTATCCCACTGTTGCTTACATCCTGGAAACATACTAAATAGAAGCTGTGTCCTAAATTCCTAATCCATATTTCTTCCCAGGGAAGCATCCTCCCGACAGGCCTGGCTCTTGTTCACGCAGCATGCAAGAATTTCAAACCTGTCAGAAAAGTGCAAAGGCTGCTGCCCCTCCAATGATGTTTCCAAACCTGCCTAACTCACTGTCGCAAGTGCGTGCCCCTAACCACAGACAAATCTCAAATACTAAAGACTGTCTCCCAGAACAAAATGTCCAGGTCATTCTCCTCCATCCTGATGCATTGCAGTGTCCACAGCTTAGACTCCAGTTCATCAACTCTGAGCCAATGTTAGAATAGAATAGAATAAAATAAAATAGTATAGAATCCCTACAGTGCAGAAGGAGGCCATTTGGCCCATCCCCATAACCCCACGTATTTCACCTGCTAATCACCCTGACACTAAGGGGCAATTTAGCACAGCCAATCCACCTGAGCTGCACATCTTTGGACTGTGGAAGGAAACCGGAGCACCCAGAGGAAACACACGCAGACACAGGGAGAACATGCAAACTCCACACAGACAGTTGCCTGAGGCCAGAATTGAACCCGGGTCCCTGGTGCTATGTGGTAGCAGTGCTAACTATGGTGCGACCACAGTTTTTTGAACTGCAGAAGCCCCCTGTAGGTGTTGTTGCATGGGATCCCATACACTGCAGCTGCAATACACCATCTGTTCTGCCATCTCATTTTTTATTGCACTTAGCTATTTCTTGTTTCAAGTTTAGAAAAAACACTTAAAGATTATTCATAGTTATAGTTATGCCAAGCAATTTCACTAGCTAAGTTATATATATTTACTACAATACTTATATCTCCTGTCTTTATTTCTGGCCCTCGTGTTCTGCAGATGATGATTCCTTGATGGTTACAATTCCATGGGTGCCAATCACTTTTAAGTGACCATCAACTGACTGGCACGGTGGCACAGTGGTTAGCACTGGTGCCTCTCAGTGCCAGGGACCCAGGTTCAATTCCAGACTCGGGTCACTGTCTGTGTGGAGTTTGCATGTTTTCCCTGTTTCTATGTGGGTTTCCTTTGGGTTCTGCAGTTTCCTCCCACAGTCCAAAGATGCACAGGGTTGGGTGGATTAGCCATGCTAAAATGTCCATTAGTGTGAGGGGGATTAGCAGGGTAAATGCGTGGGGTTACAGTGTGATGATTTTAATCAGGCAATTGAGGATGGCCAGCTTGAGTATGAACTCCCTGATTCACAAAAAGATGTCCCTGATTGAGAGCTAATTGATGGCCCTATCAGGGAGCCCCATGTCCTGTGTTTAAACAGAAGTGTCAATTCTTCTGCACTCCTGATGCAGATAGGATACTGTGAGCACTCTGTAAGGTATGGTGGGGTCTTGTAAATAAAGGAAATTTGGTGAGGGGACTTTCGCCTCTGTGGACCTATCACACAGGGATAGGGCCTGGGTGCGATTGTTGGCAGTGCAGCCTCAATGGGTCGAATGGCCTCCTTCTACTCTGCAGGGATTCTACAATTCTATGATTATTCATCTGTGATTTTTTTTACGGTGACCCCTAACATTCATTGCAATGCGAGGGCATCACAGCCCATTTTCATTCAATGGAGTTTAGTCATACAGAGAGTAGAAGCAGGAATCTTAACCAGTTTTTCCTTAATGAATGTGAGCCTTTCAGACAAACTGGCACACCACGGTACATAGAAATAGATGGTCTTGGTACATATTCCATAAGCAGTCTCTTTATTACCACTGCAAAACTCATTCCCTAATCCATTCCTTTCCCCAGTAACTGTTCGAGGCTGATCATGATTTGTCACAAACCTAGTGTCATACTTAACCTGCGATGGGTTTCATACCACTTATCTGTATTATTATGATACCAGTTGGTGTAATAACTGGACAGGAAGATCCCACAATAGAATCCTGTCTCAAAAGACCGTAATGTTTAGGTTCTTTTTAATCAAACATGGAGGAACAGTCAGAGGGTTGTTAGTTTAACAACAAGAAAAACATTCATTAAACATAGAAAATTTGGATTATAATACAATACTCATTTACTCCCCCCTTAGTTCAACAACTACATACAGGTTTTGATATTAACACAGATGATAAAGTTCATTTGAAGCTACAATGTTCTCACTGACGCACAAAGTCTCTTTCTTAAGGCACACCAAGTGGCTATGTCTAAGTACACACACAGCTCTAAACCCCAAAATGAATGTTTGTGGATGCCTCCTCAGAATCTTCCTAGATGAGAGTTTCCAAACTCTGATCCCTCAAAATACACTTTAAACTCTTCTCTCACAATCATGCTTTCCAAAAGGGGTTTGCATTCCACAATCCAGTCCATTCTTTCCAAAATACAGCGCTTCTGTTTGACTTTTACCAGTGAATCCACTTCAGGACTTTACACCAACCCTTGAGGATTTCTTTGTCGAGACTGACTTCCAGTGTTACACAAGCTCTGATATCCAGCTAATACTGTCTTCCCAATTACTTTAAAATTAGTTTCACAAACTGTAGTAAGATGTTCCAAACTTTAGGATTACTTTAGAAACCTTTAGGATTACTTTAAAACCTCTCTCCTCACGAGTCGATTTCTTCTTAGCTTTGTCTGCGTTTCCCATGAACAGTATCCCATTCTATTTCCAGGTTTTTAGAACCAACCATCCTTTAGTTCCTCTGGAGACTGCTTTCTTGAATATTACTGCATTGCAGAGCTTTTCCTGCTCTGGGCAGAACTCTTTCCCTGTCTCCAACTTCTGTGGCTTTCAGTTAAAATTAAGAAAAGGAAGCTTTCTGTCTCTGCGAAGTGAGCTCCTGTTGCTAAGCAATGCAGGTTGGTTTATTTATTTTTCACACTATAGCCCTCTTTAAACATGATAGAACCCCAGCGGGAATTGAAACCAACACCCACACATACAAATACTTTGTCCATCATGAATCTCGCTATAGGTCACTACCTGGCACAGAAATACGAAATTAAACCAACCTAAAACTACACCTTATTTCTAATGTTTATCCATGCAAATATAAATCTCTTAAAACTACCATCATTTTCCTAACAGTACCATCATTAAGACCACCTATTTCTAATTCTAAAATATTGCCATGTTCACCTCCAGCCCTGCCTCAACTCATCCACTGCTGAAGGGGAGGCGATGGCATAGTGGTAATTCAGAAACCTAGAGTAATCTCTGCAGACCAGGGTTCAAATCCCATCAAGGCAGATAGTCTAATTTGAGTTCATTAAAAATCTGGAATTAAAAGTTGCCAATTGTCATTAAAACCCATGTGGGTCAATGGTGTCTGTTAGGGGAGGAAATCTGCCATCAACACTTGGTCTGGCCTACATAGGACTCCAGGTCCACAATAATATGGTTGGCATTTTGAAAAACATGCCCTCTGAAATGGCCAACCAAGCCATTCAGGTCAAGGACAATTAGTGATGGGGATAAATGCTGGCCTAGCCAGTGATGTCTGCATCCAGTAAAGCTGTAATGATTTTTTGAAAATTCCATGTCTTTGTTCTACATCTAGACTTGACTTTCCAATGCACTCCTGGCCCACCTCCCAAATTCTACCCCCTGGAAGCCTAACATCATGCAAAACTCTTCTGCCCATGTTCTGACACATATCACGTCCATTTTGCTCACAACTCCTGTCTGTGCCAACATACACTGGCTCCCAGTTAAGCAATCATCCGCAATTTCAAATCTTCCACAGATTCACCCCTCCCGATCTCTGCAATCACCTTCAGCCCCAGCATCCTCTAAGACCTCAGTGCTCCTCTGATTCTGGCCTGGTGAGCACTGGTGTCTGTGCCTTTAGCTGCCAAGGCCCTGAGCTCTGGAATACCCTCTCTAAATCTTCCCAGTTCTCCAGTTCTCTTCCCTCCTTCAGACACTCTGTTTAAATTACCTCTTTCACCAGTCTTTTGATCATCTGCCCTCTTATCTCCTCAAATGTCTTGATGTCAAGTTTTGCTTTCATGCTTCTATAAGGTGCCTTTAGACACTTTATATTATGTGCTCTTAATAAATACAAGTTTACAAATGTAAAAATGTACAATAGTCTTTTTCCCAGGGAAGGGGGATTGAAAACTGGAGGGCATAGGTTTAAGGTGAGAGGGAAAAAATTTAAAAGGGACCTGAGGGGAAACTTATTTACGTAGAAAGTGATGTGTAAAAGGAATGAGCTGCCAGAGAAAGTGGTTGAGGCAGGTACAATAGCAACATTTAAAAAGCATTTGGATAAGTACATGGATGGGAAAGGATTAGACGGATATGGCCCAAATGCAGGCAATTGGGAATTTCTTTTTCATTCATGGGACATTGCCGTCGCTGGCTGGCCAGCATTTATTGCCCATCTTAAGTTGCCCGCGGGCAGTTGAGAGTCAACCACATTGCTGTGGCTCTGGAGTCACATGTAGGCCAGACCAGGTAAGGATGGCAGATTTCCTTCCCTAAAGGATATTAGTGAACCAGATGGGTTTTTCCAACAATCGACAATGTCATCAGTAGATTCTTAATTTTAGACTACCTGGGAGGGCTCCATGGTCAGCATAGACCAGTTGGGCTGAAAGGCCTGTTTCTGTGCTGTATTGCTCTATGACTCTATGACTCTAAGTTCTTGCTGTGGACTGAAGTCGTAATCAGTAAGATTCAATTGCTTCCAGGATGGTCCCACTGATCTTTCGGTGGTCTTGCCACTCACAATGTTTACAATGATTGTGATTTTCGTTATCACAATGCTTTTGATGGCACAGTGAACAGTAATTTGTTTCAAAAGCGGTTTTAAAATAATTATTTTTGTTCCCTTATGTCAGATGCAGATGGGCATCCAAAATAAAATGAACCAACAGCCAAGATAGATGCCCGGAACAATTATTTTGCTGTCTTAACAAGCCTTCAAACACTTCCAGTAATAGAAGCACTTGCAGAGTCAGACAGTTTTACAGCACAGAAAGAGACTTTTCAGTCCATCCTGTCTGTGCCAGCCATCAAACACCTATCACTTCTAATCCCACGATGGCACAGTGGTTAGCACTGCTGCCTCACAGCCTGGGTTCAAATCCCAGCTCAGGTCACTGTTTGTGTGGAGTTTGCAAATTCTCCCCATGTCTGCGTGCGCTTCCTCTGGGTGCTCCAGTTTCCTCCCACAGTCCAAAGATGTGCAGGTTAGGTTGATTGGCCATGCTAAATTGCCCCTTAGTGTCCCGGGATGCGTAGGTTAGGGGGTAAATATGTGGGGTTGCGTAAATTAGAGGGATTAGGGGGTAAATATGTCAGGCTGCGTAGATTAGAGGGATTAGGAGGTAAATAGATGAGGTTGCGGGGATAGCGCCTGGGTGGGATTGTTGCCAGGGAAGACTCGATGGGCCGAATGGCCTCCATTGCATTGTAGGGATTCTATGATCCATTTTAGTTTCAGGGTTCTGAAAGCCATTTCCTATGCTGCAGGTTATTTAACCATCTTGAGAAAGATCTTCACAAAATGTGCAATAATTTAACTTCAGCGATTTCATTCAGGCTAGCGTGCTAATCCTATATGCACAAAAAAAATCAATACGCAGTCAGTTTGTTCAGTTACACCTCATTGTGCCCCAGGCAGTCTTGGCATAGCTGGCAGCGCCCTTGCTATTGTGTCAAGAAGGTTACAAGTTCAAATCCCGCTCCACGGGCTGGAGCACAAAACCAGTGCTGATGATCCAGTGCAGTACTGAAGGGATGCTTCACTGCCGTGCCTGCAATTTTTCCGAATGCGACATTAAACTCCATATGCTCTCTCAGGCGGTTGTGGAAGATACTGCGGGACTATTCCACAGAAGGGCAAGGAAAGTTCTCCCTGCTGTACTGAGTAATATTTATCCTTGACAAATTTCACCAGAACAGGTTCTTTCTTTGCAAGTTGGATGCTGTGGCCGGAGGTTTTTGGCCGTTCTTGCCAGCGGGATCTTCCAGTTCTATCGACTGCGAATCAGCATGTTTCCCAGCAATAGTGGGAATGGGAAATGCCCTTCCCACCAGCCTTCAGCCAATGGAGGCCCATCTCCTCCACAGTGGAACAGGCCAGAGGGAGTGCGGAAAATCCCGCCCTCTTTTCCCCACAACACTTCAGAAGTACTTCATTCATTGTAAAGCACTTAGCGATGTCTGGACATCATGAGAACCACTACATAGAAGCAAACATTTCGTTTTTTTAATGAAAAAGTTCAGCACTAAGAAGTTGTCTTTTGATAACTTCCACAGGCAAAAAATAGACTAAATCAGTTCCAAAATGTAGTTAGGCCCTGATCACAATGCTTCAGAAAATACATTTCCACAAGTCATTTGGCGAGGTTATAAAGCTGCTCAGTCAGGGTCCATTTCAGGCAAGACTCAGCAGGAGTTGGACACCAAAATGGAACCTCTTCATCGTTGGAAGTGCCGTTCCTCAGCTGAAATAAAGAACACAGCAACGGGAGATGGCTATCCAGCCCCTCGAGCCTATTCCACAACTAATCAGTGCCGAAAACTCTTATCAATGGGGGGATATTTATGGGTTAACTTCACTGTATAAATGTTACAATTCAGGTTTCAAATATACAATTTTTTCTTTCAATGATCTCATTGACTGACCTGTCTACATCTTGCTTCATGATCTGAGTCAGTTCTTTTAGACAGTGTGTGGCCCAGGGTTAACAAGTAAAGTTTGAAGTTTATTTATTAGTGTCACAAGTAGGCTTACATTAACATTTCAATGAAGTCACTGTGAAAACCCCCCAGTCGCCACACCCTGGTGCCTGTTCGGATACACTGAGGGAGAATTTAGCATGGAGAATTTAGCATGGCCAATGCACGTCATTCGGACTGTGGGAGGAAACCGGAACACCCAAAGGAAACCCACACAGACATGGGGAGAATGTGCAGACTCTGCACAGACAGCGACCCAAGCCGGGAATCGAAGCCGAGTCCCTGGCACTGTGAGGCAGCAGTGCTAACCACTTTGTGACTGTGCCACCCTGTACTGTACAGTCACTTGCAGCCTGGACCCCACATAGATAAATGTTTTTTTTTCTTAAAAATCAAATTGCTATAGCATAACATCAAAGGACAGATCTGAGCTTTTAAAGGCTTAATTAACTAACATTAATTGCTTTAACAATGCCCATAAGGAACTAATTACACTTTTGAATCATCGACTGAAGAAGTGTGGATATGCAGTCTCACTAATGACATTCTGATTAAATATTATAAACAAAGCCTCCTTGTCTGCCAGCACAATGTCTTGTTGGCCAATTCTCCCCGGATTCTTTTCCAAGATTCTTCTTGAATTGGAACATCCCTTCTCATTTCAGCACCAGCCAACACAGGATTTTAAGAGATAACAATAAAAAGTATTGGAATCACTAAACAGAGCAGGCAGTATCTGTAGAGGGAGGAGCAGAGTTTCCTTGCATTGGTGTTCCCTAAGAATCAATCTTGGCTCCATCACTCTTTTCAGTTTTCATCAACAACCTAAATTCAGATGCAGCCTGGGAGCAGCAGTAACAAGATAACAGGCGAGACAAAACATGGCAATGTTTTGGTGATGGTGATGAGTACCATTATAGACTTCAGAATGGCGGAATAGTTAGAAACATGCAGACACTAGAAAGGATACAGGTTTACAGGATACTACCAATGATGGGGAAATTTTTTGTGAGCAAGAATTCGGAAAGTTGAAAAAAATATTGGGGGTGATTATCCCAGTCCGCTGCGCTGCTCAAGTAGCGTAGCAGGCTGGGAGATATCGGCGATCAGCCGGGGCCTATAACGGGACATCAATTGTGACTCTCCCAGGGCCTTTTTTTTATATGTAATCAGTCTCACGCCGGAAATCAGTGCAAGGCCGATTACAATATAGAAATCTGAATTTCCATATCATTAACGACACTGGGACAGTATCCTCTGGGTCAGGCCTGGGCATGGACAGGGTGGGGGGTCGAACTAGACATGGAGAAGGGGTGATCAGGGCTGGACATGGGGAATGAGGTTTTGAGGGGGGGAAGGTCGAGCTGGAAATGGGGTTGGGGGGGTCATGGAGGCCAGTGATCGGGGGTCATGGAGCCGCCGATGTGGGGGGGGGGGGGCGGGGGGGGGATTGGGGAAGCATTCGGAAGGCTGGCAATCAGAAGGCTTGCAATGGGGGGCCCAGTGCGCATGCGGCAATCTCCCCACAGACAGATTGGCGCCTGCGCAGTTGCCCACTCAGCACGCTGATGCCAGACTTTTGGATGGGTTCAGGCCACCCCGCCCCCATTTACCGGCATGAATCCCTCTGCGGCATTCTGTGGAGCACAGAGTACCAGAGATTCATTCAACTAAATACGCCCAAAAAACAGGTGGGAAAAATCCCCCTATTCCCGCTCGT
Organism: Mustelus asterias; assembly: GCF_964213995.1. Classification (NCBI taxonomy): domain Eukaryota; kingdom Metazoa; phylum Chordata; class Chondrichthyes; order Carcharhiniformes; family Triakidae; genus Mustelus; species Mustelus asterias. The sequence goes on from NC_135813.1 coordinate 38,121,353, forward strand.
TGGACACTTAGATTTGTTTGGGAGAATTGCCACCTCCCCCGCTTTGGAACAGAGAAGGTTATGAGGTACCCTCAATAATTAACAGATGTTTTCAAGACAACTGCATCTGCTGCCAACGCAATGGATGTGCAATTGTACTGCATCACCCTGTGGCCTCATTGCGAGTGACAGAGATCAGAACTCTACTCAATTCCCCAACCTCAATTGTGATACTTATCCTCTCCATTTTGTTTTTTTTAAGGATTTTGGAAGCAGAGAGGGCTATTTTATTCAGAATAAAATACAATACTCCCTTTCACCTGGGTAGTTGCGTTCAGCTTTATCTTTTCTTCTGCTATGCACCCATTTCAAACAAGTGAGCATGTACCTCAAACTCAAGACTTCCAACTCCCTTTAAAAAGCAATAGAGGTGCAATTCACAGTCCTGCTTCTGAAGCAACTGAACTAACTGGACAGAGCCAATGGGTGGCACAGTGGCACAATGGTTAGCATTGCTGCCTCACAGCGCCAGGGACCCAGGTTCAATTCCGGCCTCGGCTCACTGTCCGTGTGGAGTTTACACGTTCTCCCCGTATCTGTGTGGGTTTCCTCCGGCTGCTCCAATTTCCTCCCACAGTCCAAAGATGTGTGGGTTAGATAGATTGGCCATGATAAATTGCCCCTTAGCATCAGGGGGATTAACAGGGTAAATATGTGGGGTTACAGGGCCTCGATAGGATGTGGTCGGTGCAGCATCGATGGGCCGAATGACCTCCTTCTGCACTGTAGGAGTTCTATGATTCTATGATTAAAATTGCGTTGAAAAGTTGCCTACCCTTATGGGTATCTTAACCTCCTCACCCAATTTTTCTCGGTGCCCTGTACCTGAACAATTTAATATGTCCAAGTTAGGAACACAAAAGATCTCCACCAATTGTTGAAAAGTTTAATGACAATATTAAATATACAGACCAATGTTTTATCTAATCTCAAATTCTAAGCAGCAATTTAAACCTGTGCATCTGTTTTCCATTAACGGCAAGATTCAGCTTTCAGTTTCTGCACATGTTGTTGTCAGGCATTTTATGTTGGCATGAGAGTGTTTCAAGATATTTTAATTTGATTTGATTTATTATTGTCACACATATTGGTGTATTGTTTCCATTGAAAAGTATTGTTTCTTGTGCGCTATACAGGCAAAGCATATAGTTCATAGAGTACATAGGGGAGAAGGAAAGGAGAGGGTGCAGAATATACATTATCAGAGAGTTCAAATGAGTTAGAGTATAGTTTCAAAAGCATGGAACGAGAGTAAAAGATAGAATTAGAAGGCATGTTGGCGACAGCTCGGAAGAAGTTGCCACACTCTGGCGCCATCTTGAATACATTTTGAATACATATCTTTATGAATATTTTGAATACATATGAAATTTTTGTACATTAGAAATTTTTTAAATAGACTATGCCTTTTGGTGAGTGACTTGTTATAATCCAGGCCAGAAGCTCCAACGTGAGTTACAAAGTCAACCTAGACCATAAGTTATGCACTTTGAATTTGACACATCTGAGCATAAGAAGTTTCACTCCAGGTATGATTCAAGTGACTCACTAGGAAGCTTTTATCAAACAGAATTTATTTAAGAAAACAGTTAGCATGAAATAAGAAAATAGCAAAAGTATTACTGATTACAAAAGAACACCCATGATAAAATATAAACCTTAAGAGCTAAGTCTCCCGTTCCAAATCAAACAGCCCGCACAAATATACTCCCCATTCTAGGCTTGGCACAGAAAGCAAGTATACTCATGTGATGCTGGACCTTGCAGCTTTCCAGCAGCTGCTGTGGAAATATTCCGTTGGACATTGAATTGCAACTGCTGAGTATCTCTGTGTCTCTCAAGGTGTGCTGAGGCCTTCCCAGTCCTGGGAAGGCCTTAGCACACCTTGAGAGACACAGAGATACTGTTTGCCTCTCACTTCTAGCTGCACCTTACAGACAGCAGAATTTTCACTCCAGAGAGAGAGAGACAGAGAACAATGCTTTTAGTCTGCAGTTCAAAGAGCTTCTGCCCAAAATGAAACCAAAACCTTTGGACTTTTCCTGTGAAAAAAAAGGTGCTGTCCCAAGGTACCACCTGACCTGTTAATCAGGCCCCACCCAACAATTCCAAAAGGGTCATAAAACTCCAGGACATTGCATTAGGCCCAGATTAAAAATAAACAAGATGCCCATTATAATGCTTCAGTGACAATAGAAGACACTGGTACAGACAATCATGATTTTTTTTTAGCCCACACAGGGAGTTGTCAGGATCTGGAATGCTGCACCTGAAGAGATGATGGAATCTAATTCCATGAAACATTTTAGAAGCAAAGGGGTCAGGCATGTAATTGAGAATGAAGAACTTGTAAGGCTATGAGTAAAAAGCCTGGGTATTGGTCTAAGCATGGTTGTTTGCTCAAACAGCCAACATAGGCCCCAGCACCTAGGAATGGCCAGCTTCAGTGCTATAAAAGCACGGTGGCAAAGTGGTTAGCACTGCTGCCTCACAACGCTGGGGATCCGGGTTTGATTCCTGGCTTGGCTCACCGTATGTGCGAATTTTTCCCGTTCTCCCTGTGTCTGCGTGGGTTTCCTCCGGGTGCTCTGGTTTCCTCCCACAGTCCCAAAGACGTGCTGGTCAAGTGCATTGGCCATGCTAAATTCTCCCTCAGTGTACCCGAACAAGTGCCAGAGCATGGTGACTAGGGGATTTTCACAGTAGCTTCATTGCAGTGTTAATGTAAGCCTACTTGTGACACTAATAAATAAACACTAAAACGTTAAGATTTTATTATTGTATGAACATTTCAGGCCAATCACCTCTCATCAGAAGTTAGAGATGTCACAGTTGGTGTACGTGCACAGAAGCAGGAACAAAGGAGGTGGGGAAGAGAGTGCAAAGGTGAAGTTATGCGGATGGCAGGAATAATTACACGACAAAAGCGATGAAGGTGCAAGGTTATATAGAAACAAAGGATGGATCCTGAGAAGGTGTGATTAGTGACAGCAAAATCATTACCATCAACTCCTCTCCAAAAAAATGGGAGTGCTGGATTATTCAGTTATTGAACTCAAGGAGGGAAGACTGCAAAGTGCCTGAACAAAGGTGAGAAGTTGTCTCATGAGCTTGCAGTGTGCTCCACTGAAGAAAAGTAGGACACCAAAGACAGAGAGACCAAAATAGGAGTGGGATGGAGAATTTTAGTGGCAGGGAGCTTGGGGTCATGGTCACGGAATGAAAGGGCATACTCAGCAAAATGATTCAGCAAAGAACAAAGAAAGAACAAAAAAGTACAGCACAGGAACAGGCCCTTCGGCCCTCCAAGCCGGTGCCAATCATGACGACCCCACTAAAATTTAAACAGAAACCTTCTGCCCTTACTCAGTCCGTACCCTTCTATTCCCTCCTTATTCATGTACCCATCTAGAAACCTCTTAAATGTTGTTAATCTGCCTTCTTCCACCACCTCCTCTGGCAGCACATTCCAGGCACCCACCACTCTCTGCATGAAAAACTTCCCCTGCAAATCTACCTTAAACTTTCCCCCTCTCACCTTGAACCTGTGCCACTTGAATTGACACTTCCACCCTGGGAAAAAGCCTCTAACTATCCACTCTATTTATGCCTCTTATAATTTTGTAGGTCTTTATCTGGTCTCTCCTCAACCTCCATCTTTCCAGTGAAAGCAATCCGAGTTTATGCAACCTCTCCTCATAGCCAATGCCCTCGAGACCAGGCAACATCCTGGTGAACCTTCTTTGTACTCTCTCCAAAACTTCCACGCCCTTCTGGGAGTGTGGTGACCAGAACTGCGCACAATACTCCAAATGCAGCCTAACCCAGGTTTTATATAGTTGCAACATGATTTGCCGACTCTTGAACTCGATGCCCCGGATGAGGAAGGCAAACATGCCATATGCTTTCTTAATTGCCTTGGCCAAATGTGTTGCCACTTTTAGGGAACTGTGGACCTGCATGCCCAGATCCCTCTGCAAGTTAATGTTCCAAAGGGTTCTATCATTTATGGCATAATTCACATCTAAATTTGATCCTCCAAAATGCTGAAATGGTGCCGGGTCACCCCAATATACCAGAGTCTCCATTGTGAGTAGGGAATGCACCTCACCAGGTTGGCAGAAGATGTTTCACCAGGATATCATTTGTAGATATCATTTGTAGATATCATCAGTATTTTTTCCATTCATTCTCAGAATATGCAAGTTGCTGGCGAGGCTGGTATTTATTGTCACCCCCTAGCTGAGAAGTTTTGATATAACTGAGTGGCTTGCTATGCTTGGCTGATCAGAGAGCAGATAAGAGTCAACCAGCATGGTGACACAGTGGTTAGCACTGCTGTTTCACAGCTCCAGAGACCTGGGTTTGATTCCAGGCCTTGGGTCACTGTCTGTGTGGAGTTTGCACACTCTCCCTGTGTTTGTGGGTTTCCTCTGGGTGCTCTGGTTTCCTCCCACAGTCCAAACATGTGCGGGATAGGTTGATTGGCCAAGCTAAATTGCCCCTTAGTGTCCTGGGATGCGTAGGTTAGAGGGATTAGCGGGTAAACATGTGGGGTTATGGGAATAGGGCATGGGTGGGATCGTTGTCAGTGCAGACTCGATGGGCTGAATTCTGCCTCCTTCTGCACTTTAGGGTTTCGATGATTTTGATGATTTCATATTGTCATGGGAATGGAGCCAGTCTGGGGCAGATCAAGCAAAAGAAGCAGGCTGCCTTCTTCTACAGGACATAATGAATTAGTTGGATTTTTACATCAGCTGGAAAATCAGTTTTTGTTTCAAGTAACTGATACCAACAGATTGTCAACACAAATTCAAATTCCAGAACTTGCAGGGTGGGATATGAACCCGCTTTGTATGGATTACTAGTTCTGTCCTTTAGATGGCTAATTAATTAACATAACCACTACACTTCTCATTACCAATAATGAAACATCTACAAAAAATTATTCTCAGGGCAATTGCATTGACCAAGTGGTTGTCACTTATTAAAATTGAAATACTTTGATGATAGTATCAGACATCCTTTCATCAAAATTATTGATTCTTAATCCTAAACTAATAGCAATGACAGGTGCAGCTACTAACAAGTTAAATTCAAAGGTGCTTTGCCACAAGTAATTTAATATTGTTGTAACTAACTCAAACTGGTCATCCCATCTTATATGCTGACACTCTTCAAACTTTGGCTATTTTGGCAGGTTATTTAGAAAAGCCACCAATGTGCCTTCAATCAGGGGAATGATGCATTTACATACACTAAAGATTTAATATTAATGCCTTGCTTCAGGGGGTCTTGGGATTTTGCGGAATTGTATTCTTGAACTGTATGTATAATCGCAACTCAAATTATAGCCCTTGTCTGACAACTGCTTCTGGGCTTTCTCTGAGTCATGCTAATTTTACTGATGATGGCCAAGTCATCAAGGGACGGAAGGAAAACTGGCCAGAGAATTAATCAGTTCAAATTTGTCTTGAGCAGTCAGTCGCTACGCAGCATTAATGCTGCCTCTGGAAATTCACGCTGGGATTTTCTGGCATTGGTCAGGAATATTACCTGAGGCCAGGGATCTAACCCTGGGCAAAATATGAAGCAATTAGTAAGGGAACATGACCAATTTGTTGTGAAAGGCAGGACCAGCCCAATCATAGAAACACACTTGGGCTAAAACTGATCTTATAGTGCCTGTTTTTTGCAGAATACAATTGCGAAGTATAGCATCTCAGCCATGGGATCCAACACCCTCAGGCTTTGGTCCTGTTGCCAAATTTGTGTAGCTTCTGCTTAGGCATCCCAGCTGCCAAATCCAAGTTCTAGCCTATTGTACATCTGAACTACAGTTTTCCGCTATATTGTATTTCCAGCCCTGCTTTCATAAAAGTGTTGATTCCTTGCTGGCTACGAAGAGGGGGCTGTGGGTAGCTGGGGCAGCACGATGGCACAATGATTAGCACTGCTATCTAACAATGCCAAGGACCCAGGTTCAATTCCAAGCTTGGGTGCCCTTGTCTGTGGCTGTGCGGAGTCTGCATGTTCTTCCCGTGTCTGCCTTCGGGTGCTCCAGTTTCCTCCCACAATCTGAAAGACGTGCTGGTTGGGTGCACTGGCCATGCTAAATCCTCCCTCAGTGTACCCGAACAGGCGCCAGAGTGTGGTGACTAGGGGATTTTCACAAATTTAAAGAAAACTTCCAAGGGCATTGCTCAGCTTCCAACAGGCCATTACACATTAATTATGCCATCAGGGGACTCTCAGATTCAATATTTTTATTATATATATACATATAGATACCTTGATGGTTTCTATATAAAATTTTAAAAGCTGGAACAAGACCCTTTTAAAATGGTTGAAGCTATGTCTGTCTGAAGGAACTAACAATGCAGCATCACAGAAACTGCTGCCTTGTTATCTCTGAAGAGACTCCAATGACTCCCTGTGGGCTGCAGAGACCAGATTCAAAGAGAATAATACAAAGGTCATCTACATTTCATAAGCCAGGCCAAGCCAATTGGAACCTAATTATTTGCCTGGACAAAGTAACATGCAACTTGCTGTTCAACAGTGCACAGGAGGCTACTTAGCAAGCTCCAACTCCTTGTCCTCATGTTTTGAGTGTATTCAAATAAACTAACCCTCTGAATCCATCCTATCTTAAATTTGCCATGGGGTGATCAGTAGGAAATTGAATCACACCAAAAATGTGTTGGGTTGAAAAGGGAGAAGCAAATCAAAGCACCCTTCTGTTTCTGAACAGGTGGTAAGAGGAAAAATCGGGGCTATTAAAGTTAATTCCCTTCCTGTCACTAACACTTATTACCATGAATTCTCCCCCCACCAAAGCTCCACACATCGGCACCGCGATGAGGGTGTTCCTGAATAGAGACCTTGATTTAATGAGTGACAACTCCCCACATCTTCTCTCCCTGGCTCCTGTGGCAATGTGAGAGTTTCTCTTCCTCAGGGTATAGAAGGAGACTACCTCCTCATCTGACCAAGCATGGCTGGCTGGAGGTCACACAGGAGGTCAGCAACTGTGGGGGTCCTCTGGAAAACCTAGCCGCAGCATCACAAGTGGTTTGAAGGCATGTTACATTCAACCAGGATGAGTACCATATTTTAGGTCTTTGAGGGGAGGGAGTGTCCACTATGTTGGCAGCAATGGGTGGAAAGTGAAGCAATTCCTTTGGAAAGCAATGGCTGCAGCTCTGCCAGAGGGTGTGAGCCCGGCATTGTTGGCCCTTGCAAAGTCACTAAAGAAAGTGATTCAATGACATGTGTATGCCATTAGCCAAAGACGCAGCAGCAAGAGTGCAAAGTGGCTCCGACTAGAATTGTACAGCCTCCTGGAGGTGGGATGCAGGCGGGAGGGTCTGTAAAACTGCATGTCATGGTTTTGGTACGATGTCCGCCTTATATATCCACCCTGGCCCTTATTTTACCAACAATCATTTCAAAATTATGGGAGCCACTATACACAAGTTATTCCTGAAACAAGACCAGCGACTTTACGTTGCTTGCCATCTGCCATTCATAAAACTGAGGCCCAGTCTGATGCCAGTGGGGTCCTGATCCGATGCCATCTCATTCAATTTTACCACTCCCACCCCACCTCCAATGTTGTCAGCTTCTACACTGTAAAACCCCCAGCCTTTTCAAATGTCTATGTGGATATAAGCTTAAGTTTAAGCCTGCATTCCTTTTAGAGCAGTATATTTAAAAGTCTAAAGTTTATTTATTAGTGTCACAAGTAGGCTTACATCAACACTGTAATGAAGTTCCTGTGAAAATCCCCTAGTCGCCACACTCTGGTGCCTGTTCGGGTACACCGAGGGAGAATTTAGCATGACTAATGCACCCAACCAGGATGTCTTTCGGGCTGTGGGGAGAACGTGCAGACTCTGCCACAGACAGTGACCCAAGCCGGGAATCGAACCTGGGTCTCTGGTGTTGTGAGGCAGCAGTGCTAACCACTGTGCCACCATGCCAGCCCTATGATATGAAGTAAATGCGCACATCAAAAAAAATGGACGAAGTGTAATTCAAGTTGACAAGGCGGCACGGTAGCACAGTGGTTAGCACTGCTGCTTCACAGCTCCAGGGTCCCGGGTTCGATTCCCGGCTCGGGTCACTGTCTGTGTGGAGTTTGCACATTCTCCTCGTGTCTGCGTGGGTTTCCTCCGGGTGCTCCGGTTTCCTCCCACAGTCCAAAGATGTGCGGGTTAGGTTGATTGGCCAGGTTAAAAATTGCCCCTTAGAGTCCTGAGATGCGTAGGTTAGAGGGATTAGCAGGTAAATATGTGGGGGTAGGGCCTGGGTGGGATTGTGGTCGGTGCGGACTCGATGGGCCGAGTGGCCTCCTTCTGCACTGTAGGGTTCTATGAAAGCAGAGTAAAGCAATGGAGAAGGAGCTGTCATGTAGTAAATAGATTCAGTCAGGGGCTGGAAAAAATACAGTGGCTGGATTTCGAATTATTCTGCAAATAATTGCATTAGATTCCAAAGCTGCAGGAGATTTATGCTGCTTTATGTGTTGACATTGCAGTAGTGTGACATCCACCCTCCTCTGTAAATCACTTCAGAGTTATGCAGGGCCACATTCATCATGGCAACACAAGCAAAGTCATCAAACAAGCCCCTGGAACGAAAAACCGTTCATGCAGCTCCACTGCCAGGCATGAGAACATTGGAACATTTCATCGCGTTACATTCTCCCACAAAATGGAACTCACATGCAAATGGGTCTGGTCATTGAGATTTAACTTTTTCGGGAATTGACCCTGTCTAATTTCCAGGCTAATTTGTTTTTTGTTTTGCATAACGTGTGCAACTTCGACCCTCATGAAATATACCTCAGTGACCCAATGGTTGGAAGAGTATTGGTGCCATACGAATGGTGAATATGGATAGCTTATATCCAAATGGATATATGGATAGACTCAAATACCCAATTGGATCAACATCGATGAGAGATGGTAAAAGAATTTAGCTTACTGGTGCAGACTGTGATCGTACAATCATTGAATCACTACAAGATGCCATTTGGCCCATCAAGCCTGCACCGACAACAATCACACCCAGGCCATATCCCCATAACGCCACATATTTACCCTGCTAATCTCCCTGACACTAAGGGGCATTTTTTGCAAGGACAATCCACCTAACCAGCACATCTTTGGACCGTGAGAGGAAACTGGTGCACGTGAAGTAAACCCACACAGACACGGGGAGAATGTGCAAACTTCACACAGGCAGTGACCCAAGGCTGGAATTGAACCTATGTCCCTGGCGCTCTGAGGTAGCAGTGCTAACAACTGAGCCACTGTGCCACTCGCATGCACAAGCAGGTCTTATCAGGTTGTGGAACTTCTATACAGATACAAGTAGAATTTGCATAGAATACTTTCAGATGGTAATTAACAGAACTATTTAGGAACTTGTATTCAAATACTAACTTTATTAAGAATACCACAGCATGTGACAAATATATTAAGGCTTCCTGGCACATGTATCTCTTCTTTGTAATAATTATAAATAATCCTTTTAATGGCTATGTGATGACTGGTGTAGTATCTGCTTCTCCTTTGTACGTAGAACCAAATTGTCAACGTCAAAAAGTAATTCAGTCCTTTGAAACTTGCCAACAATGCTTCCATTATAACTGCATTTGAACCCGGTTAAAATGCAGTCCTCTCCATCAAATTTGAAGCATTTTAAATTATAAATAAACTGACAGCCACTTGGTAGGACAGAATTTGAATACTGTTGCCAAAGTTTTTCATTTTGCCCTCATCAGGACAACTGGGAAAAAAAGCCAAATTTCAGACAATTACATTATATTTATACTTCAGGGGAAAAACATGCTGATTGGTTGGCAAGTCAGCACTGATTGGCTGAGGAGTTGCTACAGAGAAAGAAATAGGGAATTGTCAGGGTAATTCATAAAAGATGCAAACTTGAACTTATTCCTTTACTTTGGATAGACAGGTCTCGAAGTTTGAATATTTGTTGCTGTTAGCAGGGTAAATGAGTCCTGTTATGATTTTGATGGATTATATTAAATTGTTAGTAAGTGTAATTAGCACACTCTGGATTATTCAGCATGTGTCGCCCCATCACGGAATCCCATCTAACAGTGAATGGTTTCTTTTGGGTTTTGCAAAAATGGCCTATGATCTATATTCAGTTTATTATGAAAAGCCAAAGGAACATGTTTTATCAGCCAGTCGCTGGGAAATAAAACCCATGTACGTAAAATAACATCGGCACCAAGATTTAGACATGCATCACTCAATTGTGTGATGGGCAGAACACCTTTCTGGACTGATGGCAGCATCCTATTAGAGGAAATAACCATTCACTTTGCAACTGCATAGTAGCAACGTGAATGGGGTTGCTTAACCTTGTGCAAACCTTTGAGATACTTAGCCTTGAGGAAGACTGTGCACCTTTCAGGTCTGACAAAGGTCGACTTTGCCTCATTTACAAGTTTATATGATACCCAGTGGACAATGACCTGATGAGAATAGTCACTGTACTGTAGGATGGCTTTGATGATCTCTATTTCTGCATCAAGCTCGCAAGATGAGCAAATGGCTCAGGCTTTACTTATGCAGTTGCTGATCAGGCCCAATCTTATAATACGTGGCAGGTTTTGGATCCCGATACTGACCAGTGAAGATAAGCTTGCCAGAAGTAGTAGTGGAGAACTCATTAACTGGACTTCTCAACCAGCATTTTTAGGAAAGGGAGCATGGTGGACTGCTTCATCTCAAAAGTGAATTGTTGTAAACTCTATAAATATACTAAACAGGGTAGATTTTCTGCTTTGGACGTTGTTGGGAATTCTGGCACAAATTATACCCAAAATATTGCCTTCTTGTAAAGTGATTATTTCACCTTCCACCCATTCCTTTCCCCCTTCCCACTCCAAGTTTATCCCTCTTTTTTGGCCTGTAACTTTGGCGAAATAACATTCTAAAGTTTTCGGTGATTACATTTCATACACAACATTTGTGTTTTGTCAAAAATATTGTTGACCACATGAACTGCATCCATTCTCTGCTGCCATAACTAAACCAGCTTTTCAATTATTCTCCAGTTTGTGTCAATATTTACTTCTCCTGAACTAAACCAAATGTAGGTTGTTAATTTTTACTACCTTCTGTCTTATTACGAGAGGTTAACGGTGCGCTGGAGTTTAAATCATGATTTATGCTTTTGTGAGACAGATGCAGGACACAGTGTGATGTCACTCCATTTTAAAGCAATCTTTTAACTAAAGAACTTCATTTTTTAATGCCAAATTGTCAAGGCTCATGGCAGATTTTGCATTTGTTGATGTGCAAATGAGAAAGTTAGGGGCAAAATAACCTGAAATTCCCCCATTTTTATTCTACCTTTTCATAAAATATAAAATACTAATTTCATCATTGTAACATTTTACGACTTTGATGTAGGAAACATAAACAGCTGTTGCAAGCAAAGCTGCGGATTAACTCAGCGTGAAGTAATTGGCCGGGATTTTATGGTGTGCATCTGTACCCAAGACCTTTCTGCTATTATTCAACTGCCTTTTGATTTGACTTGAATTGATTTATTATTATCACATGTATCAGTATACCGTGAAAAGTATTGTTTCTTGCATGCTATAGAGACACAGCAGACTGTACATAGGGAAGGAAACGAGAGTGCAGAATGTTACAGTCATAGCTCGGGTGCAGAGAAAGATCAACTTAATGCAAGGTAGATCCATTCAAATAGCCTACTCTTATTTCCAATGTTCTGGTGCGAGGAGTAGATGATTCAGACTCTTTTGCCATTCAATGAGAGCATAGCAGATAACTATTCTAGCTCCACCTTAGCTCCATATCCATGCTCAGCGGGAAGAAAAACCCAGGTTTAAAATTAATTGAACCAGCTTGTTGTGGGAGAAATTTGGACACTTATGTTTCTTGATCCTGGTATCATAGGTAACTTTAAAGGTATCCCATGGTCATTAATATGTGACTGTGCATATTATTCTTGGTGGTCAATTTTAAATGACCAAGCAGCAAATCTTTTGTCTTTAACAAGGAAAAGGTTCATTGATTTTATACCCTTGGCTTAGCAGTTAAGAAACTATCCATCACTCTTCTATCACACTCACACCCCAACTCGGTACAGAAGGTAAAAAAAATACTTATAGAAACAGTTGTCTGGCAGTACAGAACTTGAGTATTGCTGAAAGAGAGACATTTTTGTCAAAGATTTTCATCTTCCACTCATCAGGGGGACATTTGCATTGATACAACACAAGGGAAAATACCAAATCTATATGGTAGAAGAGAGTGCTGGCTCGGATCATTGCCTTTGTGGAGTTTACACATTCTCCTCTTGTCTGCGTGGGTTTCCTCTGGATGCTCCCGTTTCCTCCTACAGTCCAAAGATGTGCGGGTTAGGTGCATTTGCCGTGCTAAATTACCCTTTGGTGTCCTAGGATGCGTAGGTTAGAGGAATTAGCAGGGTAAATTTATGGGGTTACGGGGATAGGGCCTAGGTGGGATTGTTGTCAGTGCAGACTCGATGGGCTGAATGGCCTCCTTCTATACTGTGATTCTATGATGGCTGTTACTTGTTGGTTCCTCTCTCCCTGTGTCATGGCGCTCCATCTGTTTGTGGCAGGTTGTTAGATTTTTAAACAAGGAACAAAGATGTCTACTGTATCATGTGACCATATGCCAAGTAATCTTCCAAATAAGAAACAATAATCATTTCAATTGCAGTGTGAATCCTTCTCCCATCTGCTGGTGTGGTTTTTCACATCGTAAAGTTTCTTAGCAGCCCATGTCTTTGTGTGTGAAGAGAAACCATCAAAGTCGATGGTGTCTATTTATATTTGTCAAACTCTGCTAGAAATCCAAATGTATTTCATTAATCAAATCAGCCCTGTCATATTCCACAGAATACAAGTCTAGTTTTGTGCACTCTCTTCTCACAAGCTAATCCTAGGAGCCTTGATAGCATTCTGTTAATTCTCCAAACCTTATCGAGCAATATATGTAAAAGTTGATATATCAGTATCACAAGCAGGGTTACATTAACTCTGCAATGAAGTTACTGTGAAAATCCCCGAGTCGCCACAGTCTGGCGCCTGTTCGGGTACACTGAGGGAGAATTTAGCATGGCCGATGCACCTAACTCTTTTGGACTGTGGGAGGAAACCCAGGCAGACATGGGAAGAACGCGCAGACTCTGCACAGACAGCGACCCAGGCCAGGAATCGAACCCAGGTCCCTGGTGCTATAAGGCAGCAGTGCTAACCACTGTGCCACCGTGCCGCCCCTTTAAATATATATCCTTTCAATAAGGCAGTGTCCAAATGATATTCCGAAAGTCGTCTCACCAGGGTTTGTTATACCTCTAGTTATGAATTAAAACAACATCCCATGAGCCTTTTTGGATTATTCTTTATATCTGATATGGATTACATTTTAGTGATCTGTGTACATGGGTCCCCAAGTCACTTTGGACCTCAATGACAAGTAATTATTCGATAAATATATGCTTAGACTTTATTTGATACATAGAACACTGTCCCTTAAGAAGTATAGTCCTGTATTAAGCCCAATTGTTTTTGAACATTGCTCACTTTTCACCTGTAGTGTTACCTTATTATATTTAATAGGGCCCGATTTTATCATCAAGTTGTGAAAACTTGGTAAAGTCAGGTGTGAGGCGAGTCGCACGATCCGTGAGCGCTTCCGTGCCAGTTCCCCCTTTATCAATGGCTGAAAATGGCCGATTGGGACCACGCCCAAAATGGGCGCGAAGGCAATTTAAATGTATTTGAATGCATTTAAATTGAATTAATGAGCTGGACGCCCAACTTTACCGGCACCTCCCCCTTTATCGCCACGTTCGCCAATCGGGAATCGGCGCGAAACAGACATGCTCCATAAAAGTCTGATTCGGGCGCTCCATCAGTGAGGGTAAGTGAGGTAAGTGCCGAGCATCCGACGGCTCTCTGCTGCTCACGGGTGTCCTGTTGTTGCAGCAATTTTCTGTCCAGGGTCGATGGCGGCTCTGCGAGTCTGTGACGGGGCTGTTGCTCTGCAGGGTCTCCAATGTCTGACTTGCAGCACGGACCCAGGTCTCAGCACTGACCTCGGTTCTTGTGGTGCTGCTGGGTCCTAGTGCACTCAGCTCACGTCCAGCTGAAAGATGTGCACAAAGTCCTTGCAAATTACACTGCTGCAGCCTCTCAACTTTTCAAGCAGCTGTGATTGTGGGGAGCATGTGGCTGGGGGAATTGGGGGGCTGTGATTGTGGGGAACATGTGGCTGGGGGAATTGGGGGGCTGTGATTGTGGGGAACATGTGGCTGGGGGAATTGGGGGGCTGTGATTGTGGGGAACATGTGGCTGGGGGAATTGGGGGTTATGGACAGTGACTGTTGATGTGCTCGGGGCAAGCAGCATTCCATAACCTCTACATGTGTCCCTCTCCATCTCCAACCTCCCCCCTGCCACCACCCCCCCCCACCCCCACGCCGCACCCCAGCCCTTCAGAGTGACAACATGCATTTTTCTATGCAACCAATAGATTTAGCTGTTCTTTTGGTTGCTGCTGGAGCTGAGGAGGAGGAGCTGGGGGAAGAATTGCGGGCACAGGAGGCCCTGGACTCACCACTTGCAGGACCAGAGGGAGACGACCACCAGAGGCAGGAGGTGGCCACCATTCACCCGGGAAGGGAGGCCGGGGGTGGCGCAGGAGGATGAGGGAGCAGAGACCCCGGCAGTTCCGTGCACGAGTGTCCTTCAAGCAAATGTTGGACACAGTGTGCTGCCGACATCTTTGAATCCGAAAGGAGACTGTGCAACACCTGTGCAACCTGTTGCAGGACATGGCACCTAGAGGCGGGGGCGGTGGCTGTCAAATTGACGGCCGCTCTAAACTTCTATGCTATTGGTTCTTTCCAGACCCCGAATGGAGATGTCTGTGGCATCTCCCAATCTGCCATGCACAACTGCGTGAGGCAGGTCACTGAAGCCCTGTCCGCCCGGGCTGGCCAGTTCATCAACTTCATCCTGTACCAAGCCCATCAGGAAGCCCAGGCTGCAGGATTCGCAGCCATTGCGGGGATGCCTAATGTGCAGGGAGCGATTGACTGCACACACGTTGCTCTCAAGGCCCCCATACAGAATCCGCGGAGATTTGTAAATAGGAAGGGATTCCACTCCCTGAATGTTCAGCTAGTGCGCGACCATAACATGACCATCATGCACGTCTGCGGCAGACATCCAAGGAGCGTGCATGACAGCTTCATTGTCAGGAGCTCGGACATCCCAGAGACATTTGATGAGGAGCCCAGGCTGCAAGGTTTGCTCCTGGGTGATATGGGTTACCCACTTCAGACATGGCTGATAACGGCTGAGGCGGAGACCCGCTATAATGAGGCCCGTGTAGCCATCCGCACGATAGTGGAGAGGTGCATTGGGTTCCTCAAGATGCAATTCTGGTGTCTGGACTGATCTGGCGGGGCCCGACAATACAACCCAGTGATCTGTTCCTGCATAGTGGCGGTGTGCTGCACCCTGCACAATCTGGCTCTACAGAGTGGTGACCTATTGGAGGAGGAGGAGGAGGAGGACGTGGAGGCTGACCAGCCTGACATCGCTGGGGAGGCCGCCCAGCAGGAGGAGGAGGAGGAGGAAGATGAGGAAGAGTATGCTGAGGAACACTAACCAGGCGCTCGAGGGCTGGCAGTCCAAATGAGGCATGTGAGGGTGGCAAGGGAGGCCCTGATCATCAGGTGGTTCACTCGCTAGGGGTTTGTGTCGATGGGTTCCATTCTTCCCCTCCCCAAATTCCTTCTATATGCTGCAATATTGTCACAGCAGAGTGGTGGGCCTGGGTACTCTGCATTAGTGAGTTTTTTGGCAGGTAGGAGGGTGATGACGACTCGCTAAGTGCCATTATGATGATGCCCTGGTGCAAGCTAGTCTGACTCTTATCTGAGCTCCGCATGCACGCTGGCACCTGGGCCCATGTCTGTGTAGTGGGTAAGGAATCTGAAACCCCCATACTGTGCCCTGGGGTGAGTGGAGTGGGGAACAGATGGGAATCACTCGTGGGGTCTGGGGAAGCAATGCCTTCCTTTTCTCAGTGACACAGCTTCGAGGGGCCTCCCCAACTGACATCAACATGAAGCATCCCTTCGGCGATTGTCAATGGAAAAGGATTCATAATTGAGACAAATTAGTCACAACTAAGTGGTGAAAAAACATTTATTTACAATAAAGGTGTTGAAATAAGACGTTCTAGCATAAAAACCTGTGTACAGAAAACCTTAAAGATCTATCTAACTAGTGCAGCCCTTCACCCGTGCCATCTCAGTGCAACTACAACTTCCTAACCTTACATGGCCGATCACTACGTCTCAGTGACTCCCCAAAATGTACATTGAAGGTGGAGGGGGCCAGCTGCCTACCATGCCCCGTGGCCTGTGATGCGTGTGGCGGGCGTTCTCTGGAGACCCTCGACCTTGAGGGCCCTGGCCAGCTTCCAGCTGTCTGAGACGTTTCCATAACGCCCTCTTCTTCCCACTGCTCCTGAGATGCCCCAGTGTCAGGATGGGGGGAATGAGAAGGTTGTAACCACAGCCACGGTCTCCTGGCTGGAAGGCCCCGGCATGGGCTCAAGCCCTTCCTCCTCCCTTAGGGTTCCTGTGGGTCCCTGGCTCATTCCATGGGACTGCGGTGCATCTGTCATGAGCTCCAGAAGCTCAGGCATCACCTGGCCCTGCCAGTCCTGGTGGACCACCAGCGTCCTATCCATGGTGGTTGAGCCCTCCGCGATGGCCACTTGAGTCGGGGGCCACCTCTCAATGGCCGCAGTAAGTGCCCTCTGAGACTGGGCCACACTCTGCAGTCCCTCAGCCATGACCATTTGTGACCATCAGCGGATGTGTCGTGCTCACCAAAGAGTGACCCAGAAGCCTCACCACTAACTGGACCCACCGACTTGTCAGTATCTGGGATTGTGAGGTGGAAGCTGACGCCAAAATGGTGCCACCCTCAGAGGGCCCTTCACCCATATCCTCCGTGGACTCAGTTGGCTGGTACAGGATAGGCGGGAGCGGCAGTGGAGGCCATGATGCCAGATGGCTCCAGGGCGCCCGGTACTGTTCCTGCAACAAGGACACAAGGTTAAGTGCAAGGGAGGGAGAGGAATCCGGGATGCAAAAAACTTGATTCACATTTCTCCATTGAACATAGAACAAAGCACAAAGAAGATTACATCACAGGAACAGGCCCTTCGGCCCTCCAAGCTTGCAGTGACCAGGCTGCAAATCTGAATTGTAACCCCCTACCCTTCCGGGGAGCATATGCCTCTATTCCCACACCATTCACGGAGCTATGAAGACATCCCTTAAAGGTCATTCGCGTATCTGTCTCCGCCACCTTCCCCGGCAGTGAGTGGCATCCACCACCCTCTCTGTGCAAATAAACATGCCTTGTAATCTCCTTTAAACCTTGCCCCTCGCACCCAAAACTCGTGCCCCTGAGAAGTTGCCTCAAAGTGAGTGGAGGAATGACAGGTTCTCACATCTTGATGGCAGCCCGACCATGCTGTCACTGACAGCCTGCATCTCCCCTTCTCTTGAAAGCTCCAGTGCCCGCTCTTCAAAGGGGGTGAGGACCCGGGAGTCTGGTTCACCAACCCCTGTCTTCACCCTCTCAAGGATGTTATGGTCGATCTTCTCCTGTGGAGACAGAAGGAGCCATGAAAGAAATAACGGCGTGACTCCTGCAGAGTATCAGGTGGTGGCCCTTAGACGTCAAGCAGTGGGGCTCATTGGGGGGATAGGAAGGAGGTGCTTGGGGATCAGGAGTTGGAAGCATGCAGGGTGCTGGGGATGGGAGGATCTGGGGGAATTTTGGGGGAAGATGCAAGATGGGGTTCAGCACTCACCCTTGCTGCATGGATGAGGTCATTGACATTTTCCGGCACTGCTTCCCGGTTCGGGGGGCCAGTGCCCTACACTGACCGAGGCTGTGAATTCCTCCCAGGCCACATTTCCATCAGCCCTCCTGGGTCTGCATCCTCCTGGGGGGAAGAGGGTGTCCCACCTCGCCTCTGCTGCATCCCGTAGCCTCCCCAGGTCACCCTCAGAAAATCGGGGGGCTGGTCATGCGGACATTTTGTGCAGGAATCCCTGCCTGCCTGTCCATTCCTGACTTTTATGGAGCTGCCCCTTGTTAGGGCAGATCAGCTGCAGGCAGTTTGGCAGAGCATTCCAGCAAGTTCCATGCTGTTTGCTTGTTAGCATTGAGGGGAAGGCAAGTGAGTACTTGCAGATGTGCTGATGGGAACGGGGGGGGGGGGGGGGGGGGGGGGGGGGTTGGGTGGTGGATCAGCGCCTCAATGATTGGGGACAGGGGAGAGAGAGGGAGGTGTCACACAGCCATCGGAGTCCGGAGGAGATGGGGGCCTTGTGCGGGAGAGTCCGGGATGGGGGTGAGGGGGATCATTCTGCCTGACATCTGTAAGGTGGAGGGGGGAGGGTGGATCTCTCTGCCCTGAGATCAGGGGGGGGCGGTGGGGGGCAGGGGGGTCTGATGCCGCTCTGCCTGAGATCGTTGGGCAAAGGGGGGTGGGGCCCGCGATCGGTCTGGGTAGCGGGCAGGTGAGGGGATAAGGGGGTCAGTAATGTTGTGGGGGTGGGGCAATATCTGTGGGGGCTGGGAGGAGGCATTATCCGGCCCAGGAGTGATGTGGCAGGGGAGCGTTCGTCTATCAC
This sequence comes from Mustelus asterias, assembly GCF_964213995.1. Lineage (NCBI taxonomy): Eukaryota > Metazoa > Chordata > Chondrichthyes > Carcharhiniformes > Triakidae > Mustelus > Mustelus asterias. The sequence goes on from NC_135813.1 coordinate 38,140,175, forward strand.
CTTTTTATGCATGCGCAGTTGGAGGCGCCAATCGGAGCTACAGGGTTACGGGCATGATAAGCCCCGGCCACAGGCTTGTACAGCACGATTCGGAATCGCTGATATTTTTTCAGGCAGAGTGCGTATGGGGGCGCCTGAGAACGGGTCTAAAAGTCTGATCTGAAACACTCCCAGATTCAAGTCCATCCGGCACTTACAATCAAAATTGTAAAATCGGGCCCTTAGTGTCACAAACAGTCTTACACGTAAGCATTAAACACTGCAATGAAGTTACTGTGAAAATCCCCCAGTCGCCACACTCCGGCGCCTGTCTGGGTACACTGAGGAAGAATTTAGCGTGGCCAATGCACCTAACCAGCATGTCTTTCGGACTGTGGGAGGAAACCGGAGCACCCGGAGGAAACCCATGCACACACGGGAAGAACGTGCAAACTCCACATAGACAGAGTAACCCAAGCCAGGAAGTGAACCCAGGTCCCTGGTGCTGTGAGGTGGCAGTGCTAACCATTGTGCCACCGTGCCGTCCACCATGCCGCTTCCCGGCATCATTACATTTTTGCACCATATTATGGTTGCTGGTTATGCATTGGAGTCAGAAGTACATCCGAGAGCAATTAAATGGGCAATTAAACCCATTAAAACGGCAATTGTCTCCAAATTTAAGCAAGTTCAAACAATCGGTTTGATTTTGCAATCAGCGCAGGGGCTACACAGATAGATGGCCATCTCGCTTCTAGTTGAAGTTCAATCCAGGGTGTGATAACAGCCGTAGCATTGTGTGCAGGTAGAAGTTTAGGCCAGTTGGTTGTCGGTGGTTTTCTGATAATTCATTACATTCCCTGTGTTTTCTGGAGGACTCATTGGCTTACAAACTTTCTTCGAAGCTTTCTGATGAACGCACCCTTCAGTGCACTAACTTTTTGTGTCTGCATTTCAGTAAATGGGGATTGTCTTCTCTGCTGAAGGGAATGTCCTCCTCAGAGGAGTGGGCCAGAAGGAAGAGGAGGCTTTGTGTCCACTGGCTTCGCAGAGAGCAATCTGTGAGAGACACACACAGACAGAACGCTGCAGGGCCAACAGTAAGTGCAAGGCCGAAGGGCTCGCACTTATCCTGCAGACAGAGTCTAGAGGCAGTCAAGTTACCTCAACGTGTCTGAAGTCCAGTGCTGAAGGAGGCACCCCCTTTCTGGGGACATTGTGACCTTTAGATGATTGGTCCAGAGATTGTCTCAAACTGTTAAGGTGGCCACACTATGCCAGGTGGCCCTTACGTTTACAGTGGTCCTGAATACCTTTGTCTCTGGTTCTTCACAGGGGGCAGTGGGGGATCTATGTGTTGTTTCCCAATCTGCTGCCCACAACTGCGTCAAGTTGTGGTAACTGTCGCTCTGTTCAGATGGGTTACGAACTTCCTTCATCTCCGGACGATACAACCAACCAGCCTGCGTGAGCCAGAAGCTTCGCTTCAGTTGCTGGCTTCCCCCACATCCTGGGCCCCATAGGTTTTATGTATGTAGCTTTAAGGGCACCAATGGGTGGGTCAGGTGCCTTCATCAACAGAAAGCGGTTCCACTCTCTGGCCGTCCAGATTGTTTGTATACTATGCCAGGTCTGTGCCAGGTACCCTGGCAGCTCCTACAATGTGTACATCCTGTAACAAACCCAGGTGCCAAGGCTCTTTGTCAATCCAGCTCAGCTGAATAATTGGTTCCTGAGTAACAAAAGTTATCCTATGAACAGGTCGCTCATGACACCACTCAGACAGAAGCGGAGGAGAAGTACAATCAAAGTTGTGCCTCTGCAACTTTTACAACTCATCTTGTGTTTATAGTGCCTTAAACTGCAGCTTGCGAGTGCAGCTTCTTGGTGCGACCCCATTCCCATGCTGACAACAGCACTGGTGGCAGCTTGCTGACTGTGATGTCCTGTCAGCCTTGGTGACCTTGGCAAATGTCCCCTGGCATGTGGTGTTTGCTTAGGCACCGCCTGGCAGGTGGCATCCAGTGCCATGCCTGGGCACTCCTCAGTTATTGCAGCCTCATCAGATGCAACCTGCCTTCGTCTGGAGCACCCTGGGAGCAGCCTGAAAATGCTCTACCACCAGCGTGACGTTGATAACCTCCCTATTCAGGTCGCTACCTGTGCCGGTGTGTGGGTTTTAGGTCCCAGTGCACTGCCGGAAACTTCTGATTCTATTCCTGTAGGATTCTGTTCAATGGAGGAGTCTGTGCTCTCAGGGTTCTGAGTCAATGAGAGTGCATACTCTGCATGGCCTCTTTCAAGACTCACCTGATGAAGGGGCAGCGCTCCGAAAGCTAGTGGCTTGTGCTACCAAATAAACCTGTTGGACTTTAACCTGGTGTTGTGAGACTTCTTACTGTGTTTTCCCCAGTCCAACGCCAGCATCTCCACATCATGGCTTCTTTCAAGACAGACACCATGGCACACAGACCCTCAAGGGTCTCCGCCAGACCTTCACATGCATCGCGCTGGACATCCAACATCTGCCATCTGATGGACAACTGTGGAAGCACATCAGCTGCCTTGGACTCAGCATGGCTCTGGTCTCTGGCAGTCCTCTGCTTGCTGGCATTCTGGGCACTTTGCCTCCGCCAATTCCTCACGAGAGTCCTCGCCACTGTGCACTACCAATTGAGCTTAAGTGCTGTTGCGAACCAACACGCTACTGACTACTGACGTGCCTGCATCTGCGGTGGTGTTTCCTACAGAGAGATAATGTGACCCGGATATATTTGTCTATGGCTCCCCCTCAGGTGTCAAAGGCGGTTCCTGGGGGTCTCTCCAGCGTTGTGAGGATGGTTCTTCTGGAAGAGGAAGGGAATATCTCAATTGTTTAAATCATTAGAAAGTGACAGTGTGTGCACAATGGTTGGTTGTCACAATGGACGTCTGCCTCACTGGGGGATTGTGATTGGATGAGGAATGGTGACTCTGATTTGAACTTCTCATTGGAGATGTTATGAACAGCCATTCCTTACACACTCCCCCACTCTCTCACCTGCTCATTGAACTCTTACCTCCCTCTGAGATCCCCTGCCTCTCCATGACCATCAACTGTATTCATGAGTTTACCCTGTACCTGCAAGGTACCAGCCTCGCCTTGGAGTTTGAGGTGCCTGTCAGATTGGCAAACTTTACCCTTCCATACACCAACATCAAGCAAGTATATGTACCAGCCTTGGCCGATACAGGGATGTGTGTCCTTTGGCAGTCTGCATCTCATTGCAGGGTGCCACAAGGAATAGCATTTCCTCCAAGACATCTATACAAAGTTTCATGCCAAACCTTTACTCACCTGTGCGGAACACAGAAGATCATCGAACCTATATAGGCACTGTATCCATGTGCAGCACACAACATCATGCCCACTCACCTGGGCAGCCACCTTCATCCAGATTTCCTCCTTCTGGTGGGGTAGCCACCTTTTGCTATCCTGTCGAATAGGGATGTCATGCCACGCACTCGCTGCCTCCATGAGAGAGCACAGACACTTGTTAAAGAAGGGGGACAGGGTACCCACCAGCATTGCCCTCCCTCTTGGCATGCCCAGCGAGTGCTGAGGCCATAACTCCTGCCCACTAGAAATTCTTCAATTCTCTCTTGGACTGCTCCCCAAGGCTCCTCACCAACTGCTGGCAGCCCTCAGGGAACTGCTTGTTCTCTTTTTAAGTTGCTCTCCAGGTCCTCATTGGACCCAGTGCCCTTCATATTCCCACTGGCTGCACTGAGCCACTGTGAGGACACCTTTCACTGCTGAATTGGCCAATCAGCATGAAATTGCTTTTGGGCTGCAATCGAGCACAAATATGGCATCCGCATCTGGGCCCATCGAACGCATATTCACCCAGAGGGCAAAATTCAGACCATAATCTTCTGACTTAGAGGCAAAGGTTTTTTTATTCATTCTTGGGACATGGGCATCGCTGGCTGGCCAGCATTTACTGCCCATCCCTAGTTGTCCTTATTCAGAGGGCAGCTGGGAGTCAACCACATTGCTGTGGCTCTTGAGTCACAGTGGCAGTGGTGTGGATCTGGGGAGGCACGGTGGCACAGTGGTTAGCACTGCTGCCTCACAGTGCCAGGGACCCGGGTTGATCCTCAGCTTGGGTCACTGTCTGTGTGGAGTCTGCACGTTCTCCCCGTGTCTGCGTGGGTTTCTTCTGGGTGCTCTGGTTTCCTCCCACAGTCCAAAGATGTGCGTGTAAGGTGGATTGGCCATGCTAATTTCTCGCTCAGTGTACCTGAACAGACACCGGAGTGTGGCGACTCAGGAATTTTCACAGTAACTTCATTGAAGTGTTAATGTAAGCCTACATGTGACAATAATAAATAAATTTAAACATGAACATGTAGGCCGGACCAGGTAAGGATGGCAGATTTCTTTCCCTGAAGGACATCAGTGAACCCAGATGGTTCCAACCACAAGAATTCCAAAAATGTTGCTTTGGTGAGCCTAAACTTGAGCTTACTGATTCCCGGACAAGGAAAGACTGAGCAAGGCAAGGAATTAGATGGGAATGATCAGGAAAGGCACTATTAGACAGTACGGGCTGAGCAACTAAGGAAAGATCAGCAGCACTTTCACAAGCTCAGAAAATGCATGCACAGAGTGTGAAGTATATGCCCAATATGTTAATATGATCCAGATATCGGGAATATTTAATTATCAGAAAGTGGAAAGAAGGGAGCAGTTCATTACATCAGCAGTGTTCAGCATCTCCAGATGTCCCATAAATCTCACATCTTCACATGAAATAAAACACCCTGCAAATGAAGGATCACATGCTATCCACGTCATTTTTAATCATCAGGGTTGTCACAGATGTCAACTTAAGGTCAGCATCAAGGACGATCTTTTGTGTGGCTTCCAATTCTTACCAAATTTTATTTAATTTTATTTTTTTTTGAAATGATACCTCTAAGCAAAGGCTCCTCTAAGCAATTTATTTGGGAAATATTGGTTTAAAAAAAAGATAGAGAAATGCAAGAAAATGATGCTTATAAAAGTTAAACTTTGATTGATGGTAACTGTTTCTAAACTGATGTAGCGCTTCTGTTCAATGCATAATTAAAGAGTGATTACAGGGCACTATATATACACATTCAGAGTACTGAATGCAAATCACTATGCGCTGTTAATTGTCACAGACAGCTACTGCACAAATACAATCTTTATATTGGTGAGAAAGAAATTCCTCATCATACGTGCTGGATCCAAATTGGCAAGTGATCTTCGGGTTAACTTGTTAAAGAATTCTGAGCCACATTCACTGAATGCTCCACGAATTCCAAAAAACACTTATTTGCCACTGCCAAATTGGCCCAATGGTAGCACTCCAAGTCAAAAGGTCATAAGTTCAAGTCCCACATCAGATGCTTGAAAACATAATTTAGGCTAATGCATTTTTAAAGTTTATTTATTAGTATCACAAGCAGGCTTACATTAACACTGCAATGAACTTACCGAGAAAATTCCCTAGTTGCCACACTCGGGGTGGCATGGTGGTTAGCACTGCTGCCTCACAGCACCAGGGACCCGGGTTCAATTCCGGCCTTGGGTGACTGCCTGTGCGGAGTTTGCACGTTCTCCCTGTGTCAGCGTGGGTTTCCTCCGGGTTCTCCGGTTTTGTCCCACAGTCCAAAGATGTGCGGGTTAGGTTGATGCTAAATCATAGAATCAACAGTGCAAAAAGAGGCCATTCGGCCCATCGGGCCTGCACCAAGCACAATCCCACCCAGACCCTATACCTGTAACCCCATACATTTACCCTGCTAATCCCCTGACGCTAGGGTCAATTTAGGGATCCCATTGTATGGTTCTATGGCACCTGTTCCAGTACACTGAAGAAGAATTTAGCTTGACCAATGCACCTAACCAGCACATCTTTAGGACCGTGGGAGGAAACCAGGGCGCCCAAAGGAAGCCCATGCAGACATGAGGAGAACTTGCAGACTCCACACAAGCAGGGACCCAAGTCGGAAATTGAACCCGGGTCCCCGGTGCTGTGCGGCAGCAGTGCTCACCACTGTATCACTATGCTGCTCTTTGCTATGGATTGGATTGTTAGACTTTATATAACAAATCTTCCCTTCCCAAAAAGAAAATGAGAAAGATAAGATAATATCGTATAATAGGTGGGAGTCTCCAGCCATTCATGCCGGTGGGATTCTCTGCTTCCCACTACAGCGAATGGAGATTTGGCTGAGAGTCAAATTCTAAGTCCTTGCTTGCAGCAGGGGAAGGTCTTGAACGGCTGGAAAATTCCAGCCCACGTGTCTCGGTGGGCTCAACTCTTTGATTGACCTCAACCCAACCTACTTTAAAATTCCAAAAGTCAATCCTTCTCAAGAAACAACGTAAATTGATTCTATCATTTTCTAAGATTTATTACAAAGCGCCTCCTTAATTGTCGATTCTATAAGACTAATTTGCCTTCCTAATCACAGTCTGAAAGACGTGCTGGTTAGGTGCATTGACCCGAACGGGTGCCAGAGTGTGGCGAATAGGGGATTTTCACAGTGACTTCATTGCAGTGTTAATGTCAGCCTTATTTGTGACTAATAAATAAACTTTAAACGTCAATCTTTCATTCCAGCTTTTCTGGAGTGTCACATCGAAAAGATGTACCACATCACTCTTTCGACCATGCATTCAAACTCATGGCCTCTACCAAGAACAAGGGCATCAGCTACTTGAGAACACCATGACCTTCAAGTTCCCTTAAGAAAGAAAGATTATTAGTGTCACAAGTCGGTATATCAACACTGCAAAGTTACTGTGAAAATCCCCTAGTCACCACACCGCGGCGCCTGCTCGGACATACTGAGGGAGAATTTAGCATGGCCAATGCACCTAACCAGCACGTCTTTTGGACTGTGGGAGGAAATCGGAGCACCCGGAGGAAACCCACACAGAGAACATACAGACTCTGCATAGACAATGACCCAAGCCAGGAATCAAACCCAAGCCCTTTGCGCTGTGAGGCAGCAGCGCTAACCACCGTGCTGCCACAAAGGTGTTTGTTGACGGGAGGAGGGGGGTGGGTAGGCTGGGGAATAGAAACATTAATGGTATTACTATGGTTATGCATCACCCTGAACTGGATATATATTGTTGATGCTTCATTTTTAGGGTTAAAATCCTGGAAGTCCCCACTGAACTGTACTGTAGGTGTATCTACACCACACAGACTCCACCGGTTCAGAAAGGAGGCAACAAGGGCAATAAGCGTTGGCCTTGCCAGAACATTCACATTCCGTGAATGATTTTTTTTCCAAAGAAATCGCAGCTTTCACTGTTTGGCAGTTTCATATTTGTGAGTCCTCTTCATTATCACTAAGATTTCAGTGAAGTGAATTGTAAAATGTTCTGAAGCCAATTTTTTTTTACCCTCCTCTCATTTTAACAATGTTAATCCCCATATAGATGGCAGGCAACCAACTTGCCACCAGCCACCAACAACCGTTGCCAATCATTAGGGAGCGCCCAAAAGTGGTTTTGTGGTGCCTCACTCATTATTTCTTCTCTTCTGATGTGGGTGTCATTGGCTTCCAGTCAAAATATCTCTGTCTGGTGACAGCGCCACAGTTGTACATATGGGGAACATTGGTACAAATCCATTACTGGCACAGTCGACTGGAGCCCTGTCTTGTGAGAGAATCTTTATTTTGTAATTGTCTCCCTTCCTTCTACACTATACACTCATACCTGTCACAATTTATTAATTTGTCTATTGAATTCTCAAGTTGATCTAATCATCACAGCTATTAATTAATAAACAGACAAGAAGCATGCTTCAATCTGTCCATTTGTCTGGGTGACATGGTGGAACAATGGTTAGCACTGCTGCCTCTCAGTGCTAGGGACCTGGGTTTGATTCTCAGCTTGGGTCACTGTCTATGCACATTCTCCCTGTGTGTGCATGGGTTTGCTCCTACAGTCCAAAAGACGTGCTGGCTAAGTACATTGGCCATGATAAATTATCTCCCAGTGTACTTGAACAGGCGCTAGAGTGTGGCAACGCAGAGATTTTCACAGTAACTTCATTGCAGTGTTAATGTAAGCCTACTTGTGACACTGATAAATGAAGTTTAAACTATTTTTTCTTGTTCAATTAGGAGTTCATGTTCAATATTCCAGCCCATACGATACTCAAACTGCTTACACAGATACCAAATATGAGAGCCAAAAGAATCATAGAATTATAGAATCCCTCCAGTGCAGAAGAGGCCATTTGGTCAATGCGTCTGCACCAACTCTCTGACAGAGCATCCCACCCAGGCCTGTGATCCTACCCTATCCGTGTAACCCCACACCTTTCCCATGGCTAATCCATCTAACTTACACATCTTGGGACATTAACCTGCACATGTTTGAAAGAAAGAAAAACTTATATTTCTGGAGCACCTTTCACAACCTGAGTATGTCCCATGGGGCAGCAGATACATGGGAAAACCACCACCTGCAAGTTCCCCTCCAAGCCACTCACCGTCCTGACTTGGAAATATATCGCCGTGCGTTTGCAGTCGCTGGGTCTAAATCCTGGAATTCCCTCCCTAATGGCATTGTGGGCCAACCCACAGCACATGGACTGCAGTGATTCAAAAAGACAGCTCACCACCATCTTGTCAAGGGCAATTAGGGATGGGCAATAAATGCTGGCCAGCCAGCGATGCCCATGTCCCACGAATGAATTAAAAAGTGTTCACAGCCATTGAAGTCACTGATGGAATGTAGTCATCAGCTACAAACCCACGACTGAGTTACAAACATCACTGAACCAGATTTATTTTACACGTCCTTTGTACTTTCCTGCTCTCTCCTCCTGAACATTCTAGCTCATCATTATTGCAACCCAGTTCCATTCATCCCTTTCAGTGCTCATCTGCAAACTTGCTCAATATTTAAGCCATCACAAGTGAAGTCACATGAACTGCCCCAGCGGAGCACATTGGCTAATGTTGACAAGCTGATAATTTATCCTTCCTGGCCTGCAGGTACACTTTGATGCCTGACAGATGCTGAAATGAGCCAGTTCAATACACATGCGGCATCACAAGATCCCTATAGTGCAGAAGGAGGCAATTTGGCCCATCGAGTCTCTACTGACTCTCTGATAGAGAAGGCCCTCTCCCCCCCCCTATCCCAGTAAACCCACACATATTTACTGGATAAAAACAAATTACTGTGGATGCTGGAATCTGAAACCAAAAGAGAAAATGCTGGAAAATCTCAGCAGGTCTGGCAGCATCTGTAAGGAGAGAAAAGAGCTGACGTTTCGAGTCCAGATGATCCTTTGTCAAAGGTAGAGAACAGTAAAAAAATAAATAAAATAGAATGAAAACAAAGGGGTCGAGGTGGGGTAGAGCAAATCATCTGAAGTTGTTGAAAGTGGGAGATATTTATACTGCACGGGGAGGGAATGAAAGATGAGTCATAGCCACAGAAACCAGGGAAACCAGCTGTCCACAGAGAGAATAAAGGGTGTGAACAGTCAAACGGCAGAGAAGCTAAAATGAAGATGTTGGGGGGGGAGGGGGGAAGAAAATGGATGGGACAGAGGTAAGATTAAGAAAATGAGAAGCAAAGGGGGAGAAAAGATAAGGGAAGGGGCATAAAGTAGGGGGAAAGAGTGGGGGGGAGGGAAAGAAAAATGAAGAAAGACAATAAAGAAAATAAAAGGTAGAGAAAAAAATAAATAAAATATAATGAAAACAAAGGGGTCGAGGTGGAGTAGAGCACTGAAGTTGTTGAATTCAATGTTGAGACCAGAAGGTTGTAATGTGCCTCGCCGGAAGATGAGATGCTGTTCCTCCAGTTTGTGTTGAGCTTCACTGGAACATTGCAGTAGGCCAAGGACAGACATGTGGGCATGGGAGCAGGATCGTGTGTTAAAATGGCAAGCAACCGGAAGGTCAGGGTCCTGACTGCGCACAGACTGAAGGTGCTCATCAAAGCAATCACCCAGTCTACGCTTGGTCTCTCCGATATAGAGGAGACCACACCGGGAGCAGCGAATGCAACAGACCAAATTGAAGAGGTGCAAGTGAAACGCTGCTTAACCTGGAATGAATATTTTGGACCTTGGATGATGAGCATAGAAGAGGTAAAGGTGTTACGCCTTCTGCGATTGCAAGGGAAGGTACCATGAGTGACAGGAGAGGTGTTGGGTACAGTGGAGGAGTCGACTAAGTTATCCCGGAGGGAACAGTCTCTGCAAAATGCTGACAGAGGGAGTGAAGGGAAGGTGTGTTTGGTGGTGGCATCACGCTGGATTTGGCAAAAATGGAAGAGGATTATGCTTTGCATGCGGAGGCTAGTGGGGTGAAATGTGAGAACAGAGGGTACTCTATCCTTATTCTGGGAGAGAGGGGAGGGGGTGAGGGGAGGGGGTGAGGGTTGTGGCACGGGAGATGGACTGCATGCTGTTGAGGGCCCTGCAGTACAAATATCTCCCACTTTCTATGCCTTTTAGCTTTGATAGAGGGTCGTCTGGACTTGAAACGTCAGCTCTTTTCTCTCCTTACAGATGCTGCCAGACCTGCTGAGGTTTTCCAGCATTCTCTCTTTTGGCCATACATATTTACCATGACTAATCCACCTAACCTACACATCTTTGGACGCCAAGGGATAATTTATCATGGCCAATCCACCTTAACCTGTACATCTTTGGACTATGGGAGGAAACTGGAGCACCCAAAGGAAATCTATGTAGACACGGGGAGAACGTGCAAACTCCACAGTCACCCAAAACTGGAATTGAACCCAGGTTCCTGGTGCTGTGAGGCAGCATCAGCTGGGAGCTTTCTGATACAGAATGCTCAATATCCCATTGACTGTTGTATTTATAGATACGGGGCCTTGTTTACACCATCTGTCTAATTTTCCCTCCTTCTTTATGTAACATTTACTCTTCAGTCTTACATCCTAATGTAAGGAACTGGGTGATAGTGAACCACCCAACACAGAGAATCACACACTCTTACTTCAATTCTCATGTCTAGGGTAATGTCTGAGAGCATTGAACCTTCTAATCTCCTCCATTATTCATGCTATTAATACTTTGTTAATGGACCCGATGACATCTGCAACAGATGCTTATCCCCAGTTCTATTTTGTTCACTTGTTGCCTGCACGATTTACGGATGTTGTAAACATTTTTAAAAATTGCTTTAAGACTAATCAGAGCGAGATGATTTCAGTAGAAAGTGCATTTTAATGATTGGTGCTTTGAAGGGAAAGTGAATTAAGTGCCATGCTTTGACTAATCATACTCATTAATGAGATAAATAGCCCTGAATTACGAATTCCTGGAAAGAATAAAATGAGGTCTATTTACAATCCTGAGAGTCTAAAATCAAACATCATCCACTCCGATATGCCCACTCTTTCATTGTCTTTAGATTGTTTATAAAGACTTGTTCGGTGCACTGCTTGGTAGAATATTGAAACCCAGTTGACTGTGCTGAGTGTGATGATCACATTCAAGGTATGTTGAGGTGCTAGGTTTGCCTTCACCTCACCTGGGGGAAAGAAAGATGCACCAGCCAGAGTTCCTGCATAAAGAAGGATTCAGGTTAAGGAAGCCTTGCCTTATCTTGGTTAAAGAGGGATTATTGGAACAGTGAGGAGGTGATGGCCTAGTGGTATTATCTAGACTATTAATCCAGAAACTCAACTAATGTTTTGGGGACCTGGGTTCAAATCCCACCATAGCAGATGGTGGAATTTGAATTCTGTAAAAAATATCTGGAATTAGAATAGAATAGAATGAATACAGTGCAAAAGGAGGCCATTCAGCCCATCGAACCTGCACCGACAACAATTTACTTGAAACCATTGTCGATTGTTGGAAAAACCCATCTAGTTCATTTACGTCCTTTAGGGAAGGAAATCTGCCATCCTTACCTGGTCTGGCCTACATGTGACTCCAGAGCCATAGCAATGTGGTTGACTCTCAACTGCCCTCTCCGTTCAAGGGTAGCGAGAGATGGGCAATAAATGCTGGCCAGCCAGCGATGTCCTTGTCCCACAAATGAATAAAACAAACAGTTCCAGGACATTTCTGTCAATGACATCATGTGGAAAACAGATGCAGCAAGTTGATTGAATAGTTTATGAACACATTGGATATACATCTTAAGCAGAGAGAGAGAAACTGGCTGAAAGACTGGTGGCGCATTTATATTTTCTTTCATGGGACGTGAGTGTTTTTGGCAAGGCCAGCATTTGCTGCTCATCCCTAATTGCCCTCAAACTTGCCTGGCCATGTCAGAGGGCAATTAAGAGTCAAACACATTGGTGCGGGTCTGGTGTCACAACAGGGCCAGCAGATTTCCTTCCCTAATGAACATTTGTGAAATGGATTTTCAGAATAATTTATTTGTAACTTTATTAGTGTCATAAGTAGGCTTAAATTAAACATTACAATTAAGTTACTGTGAAAATCCTCTAGCCGCCACACTCTGGTGACATTTGGATACACTGAGGGAGAATTTAGCATGGCCAATGCACCTAACCAGCACGTCTTTCGGACTGTGGGAGGAAACCCACGCACATGTGGGCAGAATATGCAAACTCCACATAGACAATGACCCAAGATGGGAATCGAACCCAGGTCCCTGGGGCTGTGAGGCAGCAGTGCTGACCACTGTGCCACCATGCCACCTATTAATGAGGTTTCAAGGTCATTTTTGCTAAGATGAGCTTAACTTGAGATGATTCCTTAACTTGAATCCCACCAGAGCAGGATTTGAATCCATGTCTCCAGTCTATTAAGCTGGGCTGTTGATTTACTAAGGCCCAGTGTCAGGACCACTAGAGGACCATCTTCAGCAAAGAACCAGTACTGATAAGAAGAACTGAATGGCCTCCTTCTAAACTGAGTATTTCTTCCATTAATACTGAAAATCACTTTGCAAAGTGCACTTTTGTTTCAATATAATCGCCCCAATGATGTGACAAAACAAATTAGGACTGCAGTGCATTGGGTAGAAGAGGTGGGGTAAAGGCTTCTCATACTCTCTTATCTCAGCACCGGTATGGAAGGCGCCAAATTATTGGTAAAGTGGTAGGGTGACACATTTGTAAAGTTTGTGACTTGAGACTAAATTCATGTATCTGCCACGATCACAATAAAGAGTGGTATTGTCAGAGCTTCATGGAGTAGGTTGCTTGTCATTTGAAGTGCATGGTTAGTGTGGAGAAGCAATGGGAGAAACTATTTAGGTTGGAAAACCAGATGTGTCTTGGTTGGTGTACCAACTTTCTGAATGAGAAAGAGGTTGGCTTGGGACACAGGAAGGGCAAGTATGGCAGCTTAATTTCTCATCGTGTTTTTTCTCTACTCGTGAATAATAATTGAAATCTTTGATAACAAATGCCTTGATAGTTAGCACTGCTGTCTCACAGAGCCAGGAACCCAGGTTCGATTCCCAGCTTGGGTCACTGTGCGGAATCTGCACGTTGTCCCTGTGTCTGCGTGGTTTTCCTCCGGGTGCTCCGGTTTCCTCCCACAGTCCGAAAGATGTACTGGTTAGATGTATTGGCCATGCTAATTTCTCCCTCAGTGTACCCGAACAGGCGCCAGAGTGTGGGGACTGGGGGATTTCCACAGTAACTTCATTGCAGTGTTAATCTAAGCCTGCTTATGACAATAATAAATAAACTTTTAAACTTTGACATTATTTTGCACAAGGCAAACTGGGAAACAGAAGAGCTTTCATATTACAAAGTAAATATTTAGCTCCAGGTTAATTGTCTTCACTTGACCTCCCTCCTCTGCAAAGCTGCACTGTTTAGTCTGTACTAGGAGGCTGACAACTTCTGTAAAGTTAGGGATACCTTTAGAGTAATTAAGTCAAATGTAAAAGCCAAGGTGTTGGTCTCAGATCCTAGCAAATGACTTACTTCAATGACACTCCAACCCCATTGTCATAACCCTTCTGAAGTGTCATTTGGTCAACCTGCAACATACCCATTCCACTCTCCCAAATCCATATGATTTTCTTCAAAGACATAGATATAAATGGAAACTATCAAACATTTGAAATGAAATTGCAACTGTATAATTGGATATTGTGATTCTTTTGAAGGAGATCCTTGTTACATGAAGTTTATTTATTAGTGTCACAAGTAGGCTTACATTAACACCGCAATTAAGTTACTGTGAAAATCCCCTAGTTGCCACACTCTGGCGCCTAATTGGGTACACTGAGGGTGAATTTAGCATGGCCAATGCACCTAACCAGCACGTCTTTTGGACTGTGGGAGGAAACCCACGCAGACACGGGGAGAATGTGCAAACTCCGTACACAGTGACCCAAGCCAGGAATCAAACCAGGGTCATTCACACTGTGAGGCAGCTCTGCTAACCACTGTGCCACCGTGCCGCCCTTGTGAAGGAACATGAGTTTTGATTTAATTTAAATTGATCCTACTGAATAGCATTTTCTTTCACTTCCAAAGGTGGAGAAAACAGTTCCCTGTTAACACTGCCTCCCATTCCCCCAAGAATGCTAAATATGTCCCACATATATTTATTTCCACCTGTTTATTTCCTTGTGCAGAAATAATTACATTTGTTTTTTTCCCATATTTCACTGAGGTAACGTTTAGAGCAGAGTTACCATCATGGTGGACTGAGACTTTAATTGTTAACTGTGCAAATAAAGGACAGGGAAAATAATATATTAAATGTTGAATTTCCTTGACATTGTTCTTTGACATGTGATTCTGCATTTAGTAACCATTCTGTGACTGCTGATGAAAACAGAGCGACAAACTGCAGGGACTTACTTTTAATCAGTCATTATTGGTAGGAGACTCTCTCACTGTATATTTGCAGTTTAATTATTATTCAAGGAACCAGGAGAAAAAGAAGAATAATACTAAAACATCAGGGCCTATTGTGCTACGTGGAGACTGAGGCAATAGCAATGGCCGGGTGGATTGTAGAGGGATTGGGGTGAGTTATGTCGGACAGGGCAGCATTAATCAACTCCTCTTCCATGTGGGAGGAAATCCTGCTGCAGCCACTGGTCTATCTAATTGGCCAACAACCCTGTCATTCCAGCAACACCAGGAATGAATAGCACCCACTGCTGGGACTACCACCAGTCGCTGAGGAAGAAGACCGAAGGATCCTGGACTTCAGAGTAGTCAGGGGATTTTGAATGGACATGCCCGGCAGATAGACGACGTGGTGGCACAGTGGTTAGCACTGCTGCCTCACAGCTCCAGGGACCCAGATTCAATTCCAGCCTTGGGTCACAGTCTGTGCAGTGTTTGAACATTCTCCCCATGTTTGCATGGGTTTCCGCATGGGTTTCCTCTGCATGCTCCGGTTTCCTCCCACAGTCCAGAATGTGCAGGTTAGGTTGATTGGCCATGCTAAATTGACCCTAGTGTCAGGGGGTTTAGCAGGGTAAATGTGTGAGGTTATGGGAATAGGGCCTGGGTGGGATTGTGGTCAGTACAGATTCGATGGGACGAATGGTCTCCTTCTGAACTGTCGGGATTCTGTGATTTTTATGATACATTGACAATGTTTTAAAGACTGAAGGGAGGCTTAATGGAGGTTTCAATGGGCTTAAGCCCTCCCCACCCCACCCCTCATCCCTTCCTGCCCAGCGGCAGCCTGCACAGTGTAAAGCTGTCA
This sequence comes from Mustelus asterias, assembly GCF_964213995.1. Taxonomy (NCBI): domain Eukaryota; kingdom Metazoa; phylum Chordata; class Chondrichthyes; order Carcharhiniformes; family Triakidae; genus Mustelus; species Mustelus asterias. The sequence continues at coordinate 38,155,855 of NC_135813.1, forward strand.
GGCTGTCCGGCTTATTTCTGCCTTTTAGGGCACACAGTGCAGTGGTGCGGGACAGCCTTTACCCGCCCACTGTAATACTGGAGACAGGTTAGGGATGGGTGGGAAGGCAAAGGACAGGCTACCTGCTTTATTTTATGAGCCCCCAACCATCAAATATTCTGGATTTTGGCTGTAAAATTCAGCCCAATGTGTCCCCAGCTGCTCGCAACTTGAATTCATCTCCCAGAAAGGACAGGTTGCAGGGACAGCTGGGATAGATTGTAATGGGCATTAGGCCTGACTCAGAGACAAGAGCGGTTGGTTTAAGGAATAGTTCCTCCCTTTCACATGAACAGTTTACATCTGGAGGAACACTTTTTCATTTAATAAGGAACGTATGTAGGAGCTAGCCAAACATAGACCAGAATTTTACCGCCTCACCTGCCACGGGAGTCGAAGCGGGCGAGAGGCAGAGCATGGGAAGGTCCGTTGACCTAAGGCGGGATGTTACGGTTTTGGCCAAGTGAGGCTGTAAAGCCCTGCCCATAATCGCTTGACCTTTGGTTTTTAAAAAATATTAGATGTAGACTTTTGTGTCAGATCTGAGGCTTTGATAAGATGGAGTCGATCGGTAGCCATAGATTTGGATAAAGCCATCAAGGTTTCGGTTCCTGAGGGCTATTTTCTTCAGCTCCATTTTTGGTTTTTTTTGCCTTCTTGAATGTGTTGGTTTAAAGTTTATTTTATTAGTGTCACAAATAGGCTTATATTAACACTGCATTGAAGTTACTATGAAAATCTCCTAGTCGCCACACTCCAGCGCCTGTTCGGGTACACTGAGGGGGAATTTAGCATGGCCAATGCACCTAACCAGCCCATTTTTCGGATTGCAGGAGGAAGAAACCGGAGCACCCGGAGGAAACCCACGCAGACATGGGGAGAATGTGCCGTTTCCGCACGGAGAGTGACCCAAGCCAGGAATTGAACCCAGATCCCTGGCGCCGTGAGGCAGCAATGCTAACCATTGTGCCACCATGGTGCCCATGCACCACCTCTGCACTCAAGTAGAATTAATTTGATTTGATTTATTATTGTCACATGTATGTATGTCACATGGCCCTGGCAAACAGATTGTAGTTTGTGCACCATTTTAATGCTTGGACTAACTAAAGGGAGGGGTTATTTACAAATTTGGAATGCCTAATTCAACATGCACACATGTCAGAAAGGATTTAGTCAGCAATACTGATTGTCCTTTCATTGTATTCAGTGTACCTGAGCAGGTTTGGGCGTGATTTTCAATAGGTTGATTCGAAAACGGCCTTAATTTCTCAAATAATTTTTCTTTGAAATTGTATTGTTCAGGATATCGAGGTATTATGCCTGTGCAACAATCACAGCTCCCCATAAATTATCTCTTTTCATTCAAAAGACTGTCACATACCTGTGAAATACCCAGCTAATCCCTTCCTCCAGTGTCATTAAGTTTTTGGTTACTATGTATGTTATAAGTATGCCATTAAATATTGCCACACTCAATGCATGTTGCTTAAGTCAACATTTTAGGAGGGCTGCCATGAATTTCCTTCAGCAAATAATTGTGCACAACTGGCCGTTCCTACTTGATTCTCCAAAAATGCCCCACTGAGGCAAGATAGTCCTTCAGAAAAAATGGGGCAAAATACAAGCACAGTTAATTTGAATAACATGCACCAGGGACCTGGGTTCGATTCCTGGCTTCAGGCACTGCCTGTGCGGAGTCTGCACAGTCTCCCCGTGTCTGCGTGGGTTTCCTTCGGGTGCTCCAATTTCCTCCCACAGTCCAAAAGCCATGCTGGTCAGGTGCATTGGCTATGCTAAATTCTCCTTCAGTGTACCCGAACAGGCACCGGAGTGTGGCGACTAGGGGATCTTCACTGTAACTTGATTGCCGTGTTAATGTAAGCCTACTTGTGACAATGATAAACTATAAACTTAAAAAACAGTCATTTGTTAACAAACATACATTCAAATTGATGGAGTCTGATGAAGAGTCATCCAGACTCGAATCATTGGCTCTATTCTCTCTCCACAGATGCTGTCAGACCAGTTGAGAGTTTCCAGTATTTTCTGTCTTTGTTTCAGTTTCCAACATCCGCAGTAATTTGCTTTAATTCAAATCCTTCTATTGGCTTTGCTCTGAATGCAACAAAGTGGTTAAAACCCACAAAATTCCACATCTATAGTCAGCAGTTTGATTGACCAAACATTATTGATCCCCAAAATAGAGGGGATGGAAATCGAAAATTGATACAGTTTCAGCACTGAATGTGCACTCCTTAAAAAAAGTATGGTTATCGCTTGAAATGTTAGGAAAACAAAGGTAGTTTTAAGGGTTTTTGTATCTGTATTGGTAAACATTAGAAACATGGTATAATTTTAAGTGGGTTTAATTCAATATTTTTTGTGCCCGGAAGGGTAAAACCTACAGTTAGTTTCATGCTGGACAAAGGTCTTTTTATGTGTGGAGGTTGGTTCAGTTCCAATTGTGTTTCCATTGTGCTTAGAGAGGACTATGCTGTAAAGAGTAAATAAACTAGAAATGATTGCTTAGCAACAGGGGTCATTTTCCAGAGGGAAGGGATTTTCTTTGTTCTCAGTTTTAGCTGAATTTGTTGGCAGCTGGAGGGAGGACCCCAGGGAGTGAACATCTCTCAACTCTGCCAGGCGAAGCTGGGTAGGACAAAGGATTTACAAAGATGCAGGCTTCCTAAAGAATATCTTAAGACAACAGAAGTTAAGAGAACAGAGACCAAGGTCTTGTCCCAGAGAATTCAAGGGAGAATAATCTGTGTTCTGAAACAATTTTAGTAACCAGATTTAACGTGGGAAAGTAAACTTCAGATGTAACTCAAAAGGTTGCTTCCATTTTAATAGTCTTCAAATTGAGAGTTAAAGCAATTATGAACAGTTTGTGCAGCAGTCAAGACAAAGAAATCCTAAAGGGATGGTGTAAAATCCTGGACGGGATTCATTGTTAAAAGTGAAGATTTGTTTAAATGAATCATTTCGAAAACCTGGCTGGGTTTCAAATTGCAAATTGCTCATTGCTAAGAAATGTTGCGAAAGAAGATATTAAATTGCATTTTGGGAGCTTGGAAACTCTCATGTGCTAATCATCTGGGGGGGATTCTGAGGCGAGGTTCCCACACACTTATCAGAATTTTGCTGCCTCGTCCGCCCGAGGCTCATAAGATCCCGCCCGAGGCCAACGGAGAATGCCGTTCTGCGAGTCTCGCCCACCCTGATTTCGGAGCGGGCAAAATTCGTAAAATTCGGGCCGCTATCTTGGGTTCAGAGCAGAACTTGTGTATTTGACCACACTGTGCTTAAAGGGACTTTGCATTAATGAGACCATCGTAGCTTAAGACATACTTTGCATTCTGTATTCATCCTAAAATCTGGGGGGGTATTTGATAAGTTAATGGGGGAGTAAAGGAGTATTTTATCTTCATCCAATATTTCATGTTTAATGTTTTTTATTTGTTGTTAAAACTAACTGGCAGTCCTGTGACTCGGTTCCTTCATGTTTTTTTTTAAAACGCAGAAGTTGTGTTTTTTTGCTTGGGTTCCATTCTGGAAATTTCCCGTTCAGTTATAACACCAACTGGGATCATAACAGGAGAATGAGGATAGGAGAAGTGTAAGGGTATATGTGCCTCCACCAATCCTGGACGACAGGGGTCTACTGGTGTGAAATGGAAAGAGTAATGTGAAGACACAAAATGGTGTGGTTTTTTTTTGTTTGCCACAAAGCTATTGTAACATTGTGAGAAAGATGCCAGGATCAAAAGCAAGAGTTGGCCAAGAACCAAAGGTCTAAATCTAGTACCAGTCACTGAAGCTATATTCTTCAATGGCGCTCCATGATTGACAATGTAATGGCTTCCTACCTTTCACTATCATGTAAAATGAACCGCATGTTTGATAGATTATGCTAACAGTGTGTTGTGTATGAAAACAGGAGATATTCCCAATTCCACTACCCCCCAACCCCCCGACAAAAAAAAAGCTTTAAATAAACAAGCTCTCCCATAAACACAACGCATCAGCGACAGGATTAATAAATACTCTTTTCTCTTTTATTTAGTGTTTACTGTTCTGGTACTGCTGTGACATGATGAGAAGTCAATCTCTATATATTTAGTACGTACACTGTAACACACTGCCAGCTATTAGAAAACAGTTTATTGAAGCATACACATCTTATTGTTGCCATTTTCATTTTTTTTTCACATATTAACAGCACTGTGGAAAGTCTCAAGTTTGCTACATTAAAAGATACAAACACGTCACACCTCCACAGGATAAGAATTAAAAAGCTGAGTTGACGGACAGACAACATCCACAGGCAGTTTTATTTTTGTATTCAAACAGGTTAAATGATATCCAGTGATGTCATATACCAGTTCTAAGATATTCAAAAGCTCTTTAATCCCTCTGTAAATCCAAAAACAAATCACTGATTCATTCAAGACACAGTTCTATCTCTCTCCAAATTAGTTTTGTCCAGCTACAAGTGTAAGGGGTTAATGAACAGTAAAACAGTAAAACAGGGAGTCCAGAAATGTGAAGCTGCAATGATTGGATAAAGCAGGATTTATTTTTCAAAATGATGGTTAAGTTGTAAACGGTAACTCAATCTTGTATTGTTTACGTTCTCCCTGGCTCTATCTTCTTCCCAATCCCTTCTGTTACAGGGCGAGACATATCCAACACCATCAACACTGTTAACCAGGTCACTCATGAGAGGATTATCTAGAATTAAGCAATCAGAGCACCAAAGCGTGCTGACTTGCTTCTTACCAGGCCATGCATGTATGTTACTGAGCTGGCAATGCCCGTTCCTGCCAACACTCCGTTCAGTAACCCTTGCAGATGGCATCAGCTCCTTTTGCGTTTCAATGTTATCAATTTAACCATACAATCACATTAAATACAATACTCATGTCTGTTTATCTGTAACGTTGCTGTGAGCAGTTGCACACTTGCTATCTGTTCAGGCGGAGGCTTGGGTTTAAACCACATGCTTCTTTTGATGACTATTTTGCTGGCAGCTTGACACTGGAAAACTGTGACGATATGTCATTTGTTACAGAATCATTTATCATGGATGCTTTTCTTTTGTACTTCAAAAATGGCAAAAGATCCTTTTGACTTCCAAAGAGTTTTCTCCGAAGCCCAGTGACCCTCCAGCCAATGTTTTCATCAATGAATGTTGGCAAGTGTTCAGGTGCGTGATGGGACACAGCCATGATGGGACTTTGCATGGCATCATTGTTAAAATGAAAGGGAGGCATTTGCAACAGGGTTTGGGACATAAATATAAAATAGTCACTGAGGGCAACTGAGGAGCAACTTCTTGATCCGGGGGGGGTCATGAGATGTGGAACACAACACCAAAAGGTGTGGTTGAGTGCAATATCATAAATGCATTTAAGGAGAAGCTAGGCAAATACGAAGGAGAAAGGTAGAGGAAGTTATGTTCCTAGGATTGATTGTAAAGAATGGGAGGCTACTTGTGCGAAACATAAACACTAGCATGGTCTATCTAGGCCGAATGGCCTGTCTCTGCAGGAAATTCAACTGATTTCATTGAGAGTGGCATGGTGGCACAATGGTTAGCACTGCTGCCTCGCAGCGCCAGGAATCTGGGTTCAATTCCCGGCTTGTGTCATTGCCTATGCGGAGTCTGCACGTTCTCCCCGTGTTTGCGTGAGTTTTCTCCGGGTGCTCCGGTTTCCTCCCACAGTCCGAAAGACCATGCTGGTTAGGTGCATTGGCTATGCTAAAGTCTCCCTCAGTGTACCCGAATGGGCGCCGGAGTGTGGCGACTAGGGGACTTTCACAGTAACTTCATTGCAGTATTAATGTTAGCTTGCTTGTGACACTAATAAATAAACTTAAAGAATTTAATACAAAAGCCAGAGCCGTCAGCAATTTTCTCCTCATTGCTCCAGACCAATCTGTAAGATAGATTATGTGTGGCTCCTGTTTCACTGTGCAGCAATGCCAAAGAGTTAACAGGTTGGTTCATGTACAATGGCTTCAGGTGATCAGCTTTAGTCATTGAGAAACTGCACCGTTCAATTAACAATCCATTTCTCATGTCTCAAAGCTGGCTCTTTCAAGTGTCATGTGCAGCAGCCTTTTCGAATCACAGTTCTGTTCTGACTTACTGAATGAGCCAATGAGAGATTTATAAATGCAAGCCACATTTCAGATGCTGAACAAAGTTGCCCACTTGTTTCAAAAAACGAAGAATACCTTCTAGAATTGATAGGTAATTCTCATTGATATGAAATGAGAAACCTGGACACTGGATGAATGTCTCTCAAGGCCCCTTTAAGAACAACGGTCAGAGCAATCATTGGCAGGAGATATTTTGTGTGGGCATCACAAGCAGCTGACTGCACTCTCCATATAAAGATGTCACAAACGCTGATGTCCGTGAGCCCACAAAACAATGCGCTGGACAAAAACAGAAAATGCTGGAAAATTGCAGCAGGTCTGTGGACAAACTGTCCACTCCCAGCCCGACTCTAGGCAGCCAGTGCAGAGGAGACTGCATCACCAGTTTGTAATTATATTGCGCATTTCATGTAATGAAACATCGCAAAGCACCTGACAAGCATTACCAAACAAAAACTTGACACTGAGCAACGTCAGAGGTTATTAAACCAGAGAACCAAAAGCTGGGTCAAAGAGGTAGACCGTAAGGAGCATTGTAAAGGGGAAAGAGTGTTAAAGAGGCAGAGGGATTTACAGAGGAAATTTTAGAGCTTTGAGCCTTGGCTGGTGATGGCACAGTTGCTAATGGGGAGCGATTAACATGGGGAATGCTGATGAGGGCACAATTGGTGTAATTGGCGAAATCACAAAGTGGGGTAGGTGGTGTTGTTTGGCTAGAGAAGGTTTTAGAGAGAGGGGGCAGAATTTTCCTGTCCTGCTCACCATTGAGTTCATAGCAGGCTGGGGGCTGCTGGGGGGGGGGGGGGGGGGGGGAGGGATCGTGCAAAGGTCTGTTGATCTTAGGTGAGATTTTCTGGTTTCGGGGCAAGCGTGGCTGGAAAATCACGCCCCGGGAGTCGCAAGACCATTCTGGGATTGGAAAACAAGGATGCAAATTTTAAAATCGATATGCTGTTTAACTGGTAATTGATGTAAGACTTTGAGCACAGGAATGATAGAACATAGAAAAACTACAGCACAAACAGGCCCTTCGGCCCACAAGTTGTGCCGAACACATCCCTACCTTCTAGACCTACCTATAACCCTCCATCCTATTAATCTCCATGTACTCATCCAGGAGTCTCTTAAAAGACCCTATTGAGTTCGCCTCCACTACCACTGACGGCAGCCGATTCCACTCGCCCACCACCCTCTGTGTGAAAAACTTGAAGATGCTTCTTTTTCTCATTCTTCTCTTCCATAGAATCACTACAGTGCAGAAGGAGGCCATTCGGTCCATCGAGTCTGCACCAACAACAATCCCACCCAGGCCCTATCCCCGTAACCCAACATATGTCCCTGTCTAAAGGGCAATTTATCACGGCCAATCAACCTAACCCGCACATCTTTGGAGTGTGAGAGCAGCCGGAGGAAACCTACGCAGACATGGGGAGAACGTACAAATTCCACACAATCACCCGAGGCCGGTTTGGATCCAGGTCCCTGGCGCTGTCAGGCAGCAGTGCTAACCACATTGTACTGCTCTGTATTAAACAACCCCTTTAAGCAAAGCTTCTCTTTAAACTAGTCTTTGAAAATGAAAATCATCACAGCATCCCCCAACTTCTCTCACTTGGACTGTGCACAAAATTAAAAAAAATCCCACGACAGTCATTTAAGTTTCTCTTGCTGATTGACAAGATTTGAAATTGCCAATCAGCAATTTTCTTTTCAAAGGAGTGCACACCATTTTAAATATCGCAGTGGCCAACTGCGGTATCTAGTTACTCTTTTTACTACGTGTGATTTTTAAGTGATGATTAGTTTCCAGTGGAGTGCTTCAATTGCTCACATGCCTAATGATAGGGGACACACCATCAATAATTTAACCAGGATAGTTTTAATATAACTGAAAATGATCACCACAAAGTGAATTATTATTGACTGAAAAAGAATTTTGCTGTAGCAAATAACGTGTCTTAACTTCACTCAAATTGGCTGAAACTTTTATAGGGATTATAGGCATCCCAACAGTGTAAAAAGAGGCCATTCAGCCTATCAAGTCTGCACTGATTCTCCCAAAAGAGCATCTCACACAGGCCCACCCTACTACTCTATCCCCGTAACCCAACTGACCAAGGCTAATCCACCTAAGCTACACATCTTTGGACACTGAAGTTAAAGTTTATTTATTAGTCACAAGTAGGCTTACATTCACATTGCAATGAAGTTACTGTGAAAATCGCCTCGTCATCACACTCCGGCGCCTGTTCGGATACACTGAGGGAGAATTTAGCATGGCCAATTCACCTAACCTGCACATCTTTGGACTGTGGGAGGAAACCGGAGCACCTGGAGGAAACCCACGCAGACACGGGGAGAACGTGCAAACTCCACACAAACAGTGACCCAAGCGGGAATCGAACCCGAGTCCTTGTGGCAATTCAGCATGGCCAATCCACCAATCCTGCAGATCTTTGGACTATGAGAGGAAACCCATGAAGACACGGGAAGAACATGGAACCTCCACACAGACAGTCACCCGAGGCCAGAATTGAACCCGGGTCCCTGGTGTTGTGAGGGAGCAGTGCTAACCACTGTGCCACCTGCATAGAACGGATTCTGTGAAACGCTTCCAACCACAGAACGAAAAGATTTGCTTTCATATATCATCTTTCACACCCCTCCTTCATCCCAAAGATTTACAGCCAATGAAGTATTTTTGAAATGCAATTTGGGCTGAAGGGTCTGTTTCCATGCTGTAAACCTCTATGGCTCTAAGACCACAATTGCTGTTGGAATGTAAGAAAAGGTGGCAATCCAGTTGCACAATCTCTTGGAAACAGCAATGACCAAATCATTTTTTTCCACTGGTCTTGTTTGAAGGATTGATATTGGCCATGACAGAGGGAGTAACTTCCTTACTCTTCTTCTAAGTCACGCCTCACATTCCTTTTAAGATCCACTTGATAAGGCAGATAGAACCTTAGTTTAAAATTACATCTGAAAGGCCTTCTGAAGGGGCAATGATGGGTGGACAATAAATGCTGGCCTTGCCAGCGATGCTCACATCCATGAATAGGTTATTAACAAAACCAACAGTGCAACTCTCCTTCAGCACTGCACTGGAGTGTCAGTTTAGATTTTCATCTGGAGTTGGACTCAAACTCACAACCTTCTGACTTGCAGAGAAGCATGCCACCAAACGCATGGTGCTGTAATTGAAGAAGTCCAAAGATGTGCAGGTTAGCTGGATTGACCATGCTAAATTGCTCCTTAGTGTCCCGGGATGTGTAGGTTAGAGGGATTAGCTAGGGTAAATGCATGGGGTTATGGGGATAGGGCTTAGGAGGGATTGCGGCCGGTGTCGACTCGATGGGCCGAATGGCCTCCTTCTATTGTAGGGTTCTATGAAGTCATTTCCAAATTGGTTCTACTATTCTCAAATATAAAAAAGAGCACAGAAAGTGCTGTAAATACTCAGCAGATCTGGCAGCGTGGTGGAGAGAGAAACCGAGTTAACATTTTGAGCCCAATGTGACTCTTCTGGAATGGTTATGCTCAACTTGAAGTGTTAACTCGGTTTCTCTTTCTTAGATGCTGCCAGGTCTACTGAGTATTTTCAGCAGTTGCTAGTTTAATTTCAGTTTTCCAGCATCCGCCGCGTTTTGCTTTGATTTTGGTTTTACTATCCTATTTTTAAAGGGCCATCATTCTTTGGTTGGCAAATTATTTCAAGCCATGCATGAAAGAGAACGGGCTTGAAGGAAAAAATCAGATACCACAATAGAGAGCCCATCATCACTTTTGCACAGGTTAGCCATGTGAAATTGTTTTGTCAAACCTTTAAATAATAGCTTGATGTGGCTCCTGCTCTGACCAGGCGAGAGATGCAGAAGTGTCCAGAGGGGCAATTTTGTTCACACAGAGGGTGGTGAGTGTCTGGATTGAGCTGCCAGAGGTAGTAGTAGAGGTGGGTACAATTTTGTCTTTTAAAAAGCATTTAGACAGTTACATCGGTAAGATTGATTTAGAGGAATATGACCCAAACATGGGTAATTGGGGCTAGCTTAATGGTAAAAACTGGGCGGCATGGACAAGTTGGGCCGAAGGGCCTGTTTCCATGCTGTAAACCTCTATGACTCTAAGACCACAAGAAACTACAAAGGGTCATGAACAAAGCCCAATCCATCACTCAAACCAACCTCCCATCCAAGCATAATCAAGGACCCCACGCACTCTGGACATTCTCTCTTCCACCTTCTTTGGTTGGGAAAAAGATACAAAATTCTAAGGTCATGTACCAACTGACTCAAGAACAGCTTCTTCCCTATTGCCCTCAGACCTTTAATGGACCTACCTCATATTAAGTTGATATTTCTCTACACCCTAGCTTTGACTGTAACACTACATTCTACACTCTCCTTTCCTTCTCTATGAATGGTAAGCTTTGTCTGTATAGCGTGCAAAAAACAATACTTTAACACTGTATACATGTATGTGACAATAATAAATCAAATCAAATCAAAATCAAAATTAAATTCAAAGCAGATGAAGGAAGTGAAATGGCAGAGGACATGGCAAAGTCACAGGTGATGGCTGCCGTGACGCACATACTTCTTATGAAGCAAAGAGGCATCTCACTGGATACCTAAGCCCTCGAGGAGAAGCTTGCTCAAGTACTGAATCAATGCCAGGTTCCTCTCATTAGTCACTGTGTGGGTAGAACATAAGATTTTCCTCCTTGCTTTGAACACCGAGGCAGCCAACTTTCACCACTGAGTAAAATTCACAGCCCATTTATTTTGCAACACCACCATCACCCTTTGAATACATTGCTGCAATACAAGGGAGGTGCCAGAAGCATCTCCAAGCACAAAGATCACCACTTTGCACAATAGCGCTGCCCTTACTTGACTGGGAGATAATGTGCTGCCATTGGGTGAACATAATTGGCTGCCAAGTTGATTCAACATTGGGGAATGTCTATGGTGGAAAGTGGAACATTTACCTTCATATTCTCGCATCTTCAGTCATTACTGTGCTGCCCAAGTCCTTAAGAGCACAGTGGCTAGCACTGCTGTCGCACAGCGCCAGGGACCCGGGTTCAATTCCGACCTCGGGTGACTGTGTGGTGTTGTACGTTCTTCCCGTGTCTGCATGGGTTTCCGCCGGGTGTGCCCGTTTCTTCCCACAGTCTAAAGATGTGCAGGTTAGGGGGATTAGCCATACTAAGTTGCCTCTTAGTGTCCCATGATGTGTAGGTTAGGGGGATTAGCCATGCTAAATTGCCCCTTCATGTCCCATGATATGTAGGTTAGGGGAATTAGCCATGGTAAATGTGCGGGGTTATGGGGGCAGGACGAAGGGGGTGGGATGCTCCGTCAGAGAGTTGGTGCAGATGGCCTCCAGGGGAGAGTTTAAAATACAGGCACATGCACTGGTAACCTTACATATAAAATGGGGATGAAACAACGGAGAAACTGTTCACGAGAACTAACATTGAATATCAAGTTTCTCACCAGCAGTTGCTTTGCAAGTTGCCACTGTTTAACCATCTTCTTTTTAGAAGTTTAAAATAGGAAGGGTATCACGACATACTTTATATTTATTGGTAAACAATTTGCAGGTTTTATTCTCAGCCTTCAGCCTCAGCTTCTGGTACTTGTTCTATTGTGGGCTCTTGTTGGAAAGTAGACAACAATGGAAGAAATCAGGCTGGGAAAGCAAAGTCAGGCAGGCTTTGAAGGGGAAGATTAAAAAGATTCAATATTTGAACTTTTTTGACAGTATTTTCTCAATATTGTTGAATTGAGACACAAGCTGCTGAAGCTTTTCATCTTGCACACATCGGGACAAACACAAGAATGCCAAATTTCAAACGATCACGGCAATTTCTACTATAGGAGAAAAAGGGTGCTGATTGGTTAGCAAGTTGACTCTGCTACGAAGAAAGCAACAAGGAACTATGTTCAAGCCTGTTTCCTAAATTACCCAGTAGCTTTAGGAGCCACGCGTTCTCGATGTAAAAGCAAAATACTGCGGATGCTAGAAATCTGAAATAAAAACAGAAAATGCTGGATAAACCCAGCAGGTCTGGTAGCATCTGTGGAAAGAAACAGAGTTAACGGGTGGGAGTTTCTGGCCGTGCTCGCCCCAAGACCGAAAAATTCTACCTGAGGTCAATGGACCTTTGTGTGGTCCGTATCCCGCCTGCTACGATTCCCGTGGCAGGTGGGACGGGAAAATTCTGAGACATATGGACTCGAAGCATTAATTCATGAAGCGTTAATTCTATTTCCCCGTATTTCTGTATGTAATTTTGCTACCACTGTATTCTGTACAGTATACCTACTAAATAGTTGTGAATCTGGCTGATTCTCCTGAAAATACTATACTGATGTGATCACTGAAGGGTGAGTTTAGATCAAGCTATGCCAACATCCATTGCTGATCAGATTCAGTAGAAGATTACAAAATTGGAACTGAAATGCAAAGAATTGGGAGCAAATAACAGGTCTTTAATTACTGGATATGAAAACTTCAACAAGCGAGAGAGATAAACACTGCAACCAGACTCTGAGGAGAGAATCCGTGCTTCCCAACTCGACTTATCGGCCAGAAATCTCCCGCTGGGATTCTCCGGTCCCGCCGCAGTGAATGGAGTTTTGGCTGAGCGCCAAATTCTACCATTCCCGCTGGCAGTGGTGTGAACGGAATCGGAGAATTCCAGACACCATGTTGCTGATGTTATGTTGAGCATCTTTCAAAGATGAGCAAGCAGGTTGAGGCAGTCTGGTATGTGAATATTTACAAAACCTAGAAAGGATATCTAGGAGAAGATGATCAATTTTGAAGGAGATTGGTCACCGCTTTGACCCCATGAATCATCCTTTGAAGCCCTATGGAACAAACGTAGGGTCTGAATGGTTTTCAAGATTCAAAATTTGAAGTTCAGCTAAAAGAAAATCTCCTCAGTGCACCCAAGAAATAGTTGGATGAATGAGGAATGAAAACTCTTTTGGCAACCTTATCATTCTACTTCTTCCTCCTATATCTCTGGTATGGAGTGATGGAATACACTGCTCCAGGTGGACTAGTTCAATGACCTATTTAAATGTTATTCTCGCAATGATAGACAAAGCACCAGCTTCATAATATTCATTAATGCTGCATTTATGTCTGTTCATTAATTTGTTTCTCTGCCAATGCCACCTAACGCTAAGAAAGCAGAAGGACAAACTAATATGCAACTAAAGCCAAACACAGACAGATCCCAATATGGAGTGGGAAATAGGAAAGTAGTGATTAACATTATTTACATGACCAAAGGCACTGAGTCTCATTGCAGGGGGACCTGGTTGCGGGGCAGGGGATTCCAGTCACCTCACCAACAGTTCACCCAAATGGCATGAAGGACGGGGCTTTCCCATCCAGGACCAGGGATCGGAGGTCAAGGAAAGAAAACAGAACAACCAAGGCGACGCCTTTCCCGACCTCGCGAACATCATGCCTTTCCAATAATGCATGGCGGTCGCAAACCTGAAACACCTCCGGCCAAATGCGCAGGGCGCAGGCGTGCATTCGAACACTGCGAATCAGTGCTTGAACCTGGCGTAGAGAGGGTGACTTTGACATCTGAGGTAACCGGACTCTGTTGGGGAAACATGAGCAGTATTGTTCAAAGACTGGAGGGGTGGCGAACAGTGAGGACATTTATTCACCAAAAAAGAATGGGAACTAGTGTTACATAAACAGATGTTCAGCTTTTACTTTTCTTATATTTCTTAAAGAACATGATAAATAAATCATTCACCACAACAATCTTCACAAAGTATGCTTTTTCATTAAATAGTTTCAAAAGGATTGGTAGAATTATGAACATAAGTGATGGTTAATAATGAAAATGGGAAACAGATGCCAGAGTCTGTGCATCAGTGGTGGCTGCTCATTATTTACAATGAGTTATTCTCCCGACAACAAGGTGAGGATGGCCAACACGCAGAAACAATGCCAAGGCCAGCACTGACACTGCACTTCATCAATTGGTTATTTTCCCAATGTAAAGCCCATGGGCACAGATGGATGACAGCTTGGTATGGCTCCTGCTCTGATCAAGACTGCATTAAACTACAAAGTCCAGTCCATCACTCAAAGCAGCCTCCCATCCATTGACTCTGTCTGCACTTCCCACTGCCTTGGGAAAGCAGCCAGCATAATCAAGGACCCCACGCACCCTGGACATATTCTCTTCCACCCTCTTCTGTTGAGCCAAAGATACAAAAGTCTGAGAACACGTACCAACCGACAAGCTTCTTCCCTGACTTTTGAATGGGCCTACCATATATCAAGCTGATCTTTCACTACACTCTATTCGTAACTGCAACGCTACATTCTGCATCCTCTCCTTTCCTTCTCCCCTATGTACTCTATATACGGTATGCTTTGTCTGGATAGCGCGCAAGAAGCAATACTTTTCACTGTATCCCAATACATGTGACAATAATAAATCAAATAAACAGGATAAGATATGGGATCATTCTCTGTTGCGCATCAGGCCCGAGAATAATAGAAACACCTCAAATCTAATCCTATCAATGGCAATTTCACAACGCATTTGGTGTTAACTGTTTTACATTTCCACAGTAGGTCATCTGTTGGGGAGAGAGGGGAGGTGGGACGGTAAATAAATAATTGGCTGCTTCACTTGGACCATCATTTTCTCCCAGCCCAAAACTGCCTGGAAACTGGAATCCGACACTCACGCAAGTGACAAGGTTCATCATTCCTGAGGCTCCATGACCAAAGAGGTACCCCAAATGGAAGAAAAACAAAAAAACAAAAACAAGCACAGAACTCCTCATAGAATCCTACAGTGCAGAATTGGCCCATCGAGTCTACACTGACCACAGTCCCACCCAGGGCCAAACCCCATGCATTTACCCTAGCTAGCCCCCCCTGACACTAAGGGGCAATTTAGCATGGTCAGTCCACCTAACCCGCACATCTTTGGAATGTGGGAGGAAACCGGAGCACCCGGAGGAAACCCATGCAGACACAGGGAGAATGTGCAAACTCCACACAGACTGCTACTGTAGAAGTGACAGAAAGATTCGAGCTGACTACAGCCACAAATAAGATCCCCTCAGGAGGCAGGAGGATCGCAAAAGTTACAAAAAATGGTTAGAAACGAAATAACTGAATGAAAATAGAATCAATATTGGAAACCTAAAGTGTAAAAAAACAAGAAAGTGGTGGACATGTTAATCAGTTTCTGACAGTAAAATTGAGTATCTCGAATGTCCAAACTCCACACAGACAGTCAGCCAAGGCCAGAATTGAACCCAGGTCCCTGGCATTGTGAGGCAGCAGTGCTAATCACTGTGCCACCATGCTGCCCTAATGCTGACCAGTCTTTTATTTTTAAATGCTGCCTGGTCCACTCTGCATTTTTATCATTTTCTCTTTTTATTGAGAGGAAGTAAAACATCATCAGCTCCTTCCAAGCACTTTGTACTGATGGTGAAGAGAACGGCATTCACGTCGAATTATTAAAGGCAGTGAGGGCCCTCAAACATCTGTAAACCATTAATCAAACAGTGAGGGGTAAACACTTGTCAAGTTATGAATCCTTATCTCTCAATTTACCAGCTGACCTGTGGCCCCCTCTTCAGCTTTTCCAATTAGGTTTTTGCTGAATTGCCGAGCGTTTGATCGTTAACCAATGCTGAGTCAATACGATTGGAGGCAGAGCTTGATTCTTGATCTAAATGTCTGATGGGAAGGCTAACATTCGCCACCATGTTTTCCTGGCTGCAAAATTCAACTCCCTGTTCCCATCTTTTCTGACAAACCCACTGGGAATCCTTTGATTATGAATTTGTTGCGGGTATTTAATTAATTAGATGCTCGCGAACAGCCCCTGGTAGGAGGCAATTGTTCAACCAAATGGAGTATAACAAATATTTGGTGCTATGTTGTGGTACTCCCTGGGTCCAAATGCTGCTGTAAAGGACCTACTGTGCCTGCTGAACAAGGCCAATAGACTCGATGAATTTGCTCCTAATCTTGCCTAACTCCCACCCACCTCAAAAACCTCTTAGCTTCCCAACATACATCTCCACGTGTGCTCATACTTAACATCTCAATATTCCTTAATTTTGTTTCGAAAATGCCTTATTTGCCCCAGTGGAACTCATTTTTCTGTTAGATTTTCTGTACAAAGGCACGCTAGGTACCAGCTAGCATGTGCACCTGTGGAAATCATAAGGACATGGTTAACAAGATATCGGAATGGCAGTAGTTCACAATGAGTACTCCTGACCGCTTTGCGGGTCCTCAAAGGCCTCTCTCCCCTTGCTTAAAAGTGGGAACAAAAACAAAAAGGTGTCCTCGTCTGAAGAGATAAGAAACATG
Organism: Mustelus asterias; assembly: GCF_964213995.1. Lineage (NCBI taxonomy): Eukaryota > Metazoa > Chordata > Chondrichthyes > Carcharhiniformes > Triakidae > Mustelus > Mustelus asterias. The sequence goes on from NC_135813.1 coordinate 38,172,460, forward strand.
CTTGGACAAATCGATCTGGTGAGTCCCCGTGGATTCCTCGTGCTTCATCAAGAAACTGCTCCATGGTGTGTGTGTGTTTGCTTCTGTTTTTTTTTTGCAACTGTACATCTTACAAATCCCGTGGGAAAATGTCAACAAAGTTTTGTTGTCAGCAGATCCGCCTGCTTTAGAATCTCCGAGTTGTACATGTCCAGGGCGTGGTTGACACGCATGACCTCGCTGCTGTTGAGCTTCAGGCGGTGCTTCAGCATACAGGAGAAGAGGTCCAGGGGCGCCTTGCCCGCAGCCACTGGGGGGGCCAACCGGTTAATGCGCTCCCGGATGTCCAGGAGCAGCAGCATGACAGAGGACGAGGAGTGGAACTGCGTCCCCTGCGCGTACGACTGGTTGACCTGCTGGACCGCGCTGCGTAGCAGGTCGGTGTTGAAGCGCAGGCTGTAGCCGTACACCTGCACGTCCGAGATCTTGATGTAGATCTGCCGCTTGTTGGGGTCCGAGAGGTCCACGGGGCCCTGGGCCGTCTCGTTGCGCAGGGAGGCCGGGAGCTTGGCGCGGCTGCGCAGGTAGACGTGCACAGTCTCGAAGACTGTCTTCCACCTGTTGCCCAGCAGCAAGGTCCAGTTGTAGCAGGGCGAGTCGTGCAGTCTCGTTTTCTCCCAGGTGGGGTAACCGTGCTCGCCGATTGGCGTATTCCAGCCCTCCGAGTGGCTGCCACTGAAGGGGTTAATGTAAACAAAAAACACCGGGTCCAGGCTGCTGTTCCTCATCTGACAGATTTTCATGGACAGCCCCACCACCATGTGGATAAAATCCACACGGTTCTTGTTGCTTTTGAGGGTCAGCGACATCCGCTTCCGCCATCGAGGGTCAAAAAAGGTGTCAAGGCGAATCTCGTTGCTGATGAACATGGTCTGGATGGACAAGCGGGAGTCCTTTTTCGCCAGGAGGTAATTGAGCTCCAGGTCGTGGAAGTCCAGCTCCGTCTCGAAGCTGACAAACTGCTCGCTGCGCTCCGAGTCCACGTTCTGCGGCTCGCAGCGGCCCCGGTACAGCTTGAAGCCTCGGTTGCAAGAGCCGCACAGGGAGATGTTGGCCAGGCTGCACATGGCGCAGCTGCTGTTGCTTCCGATGTTGCAGGGGATGGTCCGCTGGCACACGTTGGCCACCGTATGGCACACACAGCTCTTCTGGCTCTCCAGGAAGGTGCCCCAGTAGCCGTTTTCACTGCAGTACAGGAAGGACTGCACTCGGTTCAGCCACTGGTGGACTGACCTGCAAACAAAAAGCAAACAGGCACGTTAATCAGGATCAGGCATTTTGGTCGGAAAAATGGGAAGGCGACTTACTATCTAAATAGGGAGAGACTTCGAGGTGCTCCGGTGCAGAGGGATCTGGGTGTCCTCGTTCATGAGTCGCAGAAAACTAGCAAGCAGGTACAGCAGATAATAAAGAAAGTGAATGGAATATTGGCATTTATAGCTAAAGGAATAGAATATAAAGGTCAGGAAGTATTGTTGCAACTATACAGGGCATTGGTGAGGCCGCCCCTGGAGTATTGTGCACAGTTTTGGCCCTCTTATTTGAGGCAAGATGTAGTGGCATTGGAGGCAGTTCAGAGGAGGTCCACCAGATTGATTCCAGAGATTAGGGGTTTGTCGTGTGAAGGGAGATTGAACAGTTTAGGCCTATATTCCCTGGAATTTAGAAGAATGAGGCGAGATCAAATTGAGGTATACAAGATGATAAAAGGTATGGATAAAGTAGACGTGAAGCAGATGCTTCCTCTTGTGGGGCATTCTAGGACGAGAGGTCTTAGGATAAGAGGTAGCAAATTTAAAACAGAGTTGAGGAGAAACTACTTCTCCCAAAGGGTTGTGAATCTGTGGAATTCGCTACCCCAAAGTGTGGTGGACGTTGGGACAGTGAGTAAACTTAAGGAGGAGTTAGACAGATTTTTAGTTGGTAATGGGTTGAAAGGATTTGGGGAGAAGACAGGAAAATGGAGATGAGGAGCATATCAGCCATGGTCGAATGGCGAAGCAGACTCGATGGGCCAAATGCCCTAATTTTGTTCCTATATCTCACAAACTTATAAATTGAGTTCCCTTGAAAGGAGGTGGTAAGGCAACCAGCACCTGTCAACTCCCAAACCCCTTATTAATGAGAAGGTAAAGGGCAGCAATATTGCAGGGACATCATCATTTCCAAGGCATATACTATCCTGACTTGATATACATCTCCATTCTTCCCATGATATGAAAATCCTGGAATCCCTATCACGTGGGAGCACTTTCACCACAAGTATTTGCAGCGGGTCCAGAAGAAGGTCTACCAAAGTCTTGTGTGTGAAACTAGGGAAGGGCAACAATTTGCGTGGGACAATGATGGTATTTTTAAAAAACTAGGGCTATTGTAAATCTGAACATAAGAAAATAGAGGGTGTGATCTTACCGACGGTTCACGCCACGTTCCCACTGCAGCATGGTTGGAGGATTTAGCACTCAGCCAAATCTCCGTTTACTGCAGCAGGATGGGAAAATCCCACCGGCGTGAACAGTGGTAACATTCCGGCCTGGGTATTTACACCCCAGGACATTACAGCGAAAAGCCACGTCAACAATTCAGGGGTAAACCCCCGAGAGTCTTCACCTGAATCATTGCCCCTTTGCCTTTTGCTTGTTTGAGCTGTTCTTTTCCACTATCTTTTGTTCTGAGTTTTAATTGTTGGCATGTATATGCTGCACATACACATTGAAAGACATGGACTGGAATTCTCCAGCCGATTCTCTGGTCCTGCTGGCAGTGCACCCCCTGCCGCGGGTTTTCCAGTGGTGTGGGGTGGCTTCGAAGGCAATTCCCATTAACAGCGGTGGGAAGGGAAGATTCCGCCGCCAGTGAAGGGCATATTGCCTCCCGCCAGCAAGAGAAACGCTGAGGGAAGAATCTTGCCCAGACTTGGTTCACAAGAATGATCCCAGGAATGAAGGGTTTCTCATATGAGGAGCGGTTGAGGAGTCTGGGCCTATACTCGATGGAATTTAGAAGGATGAGGGGGAATCTAATCAAAACTTACAGAATACTGAGAGGCCTAGATAGGGTGGACATGGAGAGGATGTTTCCACTAGTGGGAGAGATTAGAACTCGAGGGCACAACCTCAGAATGAAGGGACGCTCCTTTACAACTGTGATGAGGAGGAATTCCTTTAGCCAGAGGGCAGTGAATCTGTGGAAGTCAGTGCCACAGACAGACAGGCCAAGTCATTGATTTCTTTAAGACAGAGATTGATAAGTTCTTGATCAATAAGGGGACCAAGGGTAATGGGGAGAAGGCAGGAGAATGGGGATGAGAATCATATCAGCCATGATTGAATGGCAGAGCAGACTCGATGGACTGAATGGCCTAATTCTGTTCCTATATCTTATGACCTTATCACTTCCAGTGGCTGAAGCAAGGTAACTACTCTTGCACAGAGGATGGATTAATCTAATTAATGGTAGCACACCAGAAGCAATTCAAACCATGCCACGAATCACGAGGTCTGGGGATCATACACCATTGATTTAACTCAACCTCATTCATAGGACAGTATTTTCACCTCACATAGCCACCATCTCAAGTGTGCTGGTGTACAAACAGGTGGCAGCTGTGCTAAAGTTGTATAAGGCGAGATTAGGCCAAATTGGGAATACTGTGTTCAGTTCATAGAATCATAGATTCCCTACAGTGCAAAAGGAGGCCATTCAACCCATCGAGTCTGCACCAACCACAATCCCACTCAGGCCCTAATCCCATAATCCCACATATTTATGCTGATAATCCCCCTGACACTAAGGTCAATTTAGTATGGCCAATCAACCTATGCACATCTCTGGACTGTGGGAGGAAACCGGAGAACCCGGAGGAAACCCACGCAGATACTGGGAGAACGTGCAAACTCCACACATACAGTGACCCAAGGCCAGAATTGAACCCAGGTCACTGGCGCTGTGAGGCAGCAGTGCTAACCACTGTGGCACCATGCTACTCTGTTCTGGGTACAACACCTCGGAAAAGACACACTGCCCTTAGCAGGGAGGGAAAAGCAGATTCTGATGACTGATGCTGGGGCCAGAAAGGCTAAATTGTGCAAAATGGCTGCATTTACTATTCCCTGAAGTATAAGTGGTTAAAAAGCGGTATATTTGAGCTGTTGAAGGTGAACGAAGATTTCATACTTCCTCTCGTGGGGAAGAACATTAGAAAGTAAGGGTGAGCTGTTCAGGGGCTAATGGTAAAAAAGATTCCTTCACACAAAGGGTGATGGGTGAATTTAACATTTTTAAAACTGTGAACGATTAATTTTTATTAGCCAAGGACATTTAGGCGTATCGAACCAAAGCAGGTAGATGGAGTTTCCTCCCACAATCCAAAGATGTGCAGGTTAGGTGCATTGGCCATGTTAAATTGCCCCTTGGTGTCCTGGGATGCATAGGTTAGAGGGATTAGCGGGGTAAATTTGTGGGGTTATGGGGATAGGGCCGAGGTGGGATTGTTGTTGCTGTAGACTCGATGGGCCGAATGGCCTCCTTCTGCACTGTAGGGTTTCTATGATTCTATGAGTTAAGGTGCGGATCAGCCATCATACAATTAAATGGTGAAGCAGGTTCGACGGGCTGAATGGCTTGATACTGTTCCAATGTTCTTACAGTAAGTAAGTGACATAAAGCCACAAAATCTGTCTAGTATCCAAAGTATTATTCTGGTAATAGATCTCACAGTTTGATGTTCCCACCTTCAAAACACTACTCAATTCAGGCAAATCTCAGCCTATCGCACTGGGGAAAGGCAATGATGTTATTATATTCTGTTATGGAGTAGGGATAGATGCCGGAATTCTACTGCCTTGCCCACCACGGAATCGGAGCCGGTGAGGGGCGGACAACGGAAATGTCCGTTATGGCTCGAGCAAGGCCATAAAATCCTGCCCAGAAAGTCAGTCATGATTATATTGAATGGCAAAGCAGGTTTTTATGTTCTTACATTGGTTTGTATCGCCTAATGTGATTTACACCAAAACTCCTGAATTAATGAACCACTTCTTCTTCTTCACTGGCCTGAGATCGTGCTAATAGCAGATAAAATATTAGCAAAAGAACAGTGAGCAATTTCCTCCAAAAATCCTGCCTGTGTTTTAACAGGATCAATCAATCATGTAACAGCAGCAAACCTATTAATGCGATTTTGATTACACACGCTTGCTTTTTTAATAAAGTTGTCTTACTTAAGTTATTTCCCATCAGCCATTCTCTTTACATTTCTCTGCTCACCCATAGCCATTTCTTTCTCCTTCCCGCCTGACTCTAGACTGGAAATTAAGAGGCTTTGTAATGACTCGTGAGCCTCCGGCATCTCCTCAAAAAGGCGATTACCTTGTGTGCGCCTCGTCAAGTGAGTAGAGCAGTTTATTTGACCTCATGGGCTCTCTCGGTCTAGTATGATCACGTACTTTGCTGATGCTCACAAACACGGGCGGCACGGTAGCACAGTGGTTAGCACTGCTGCTCCACAGCTCCAGGGACCTGGGTTCGATTCCTGGCTTGGGTCACTGTCTGTGTGGAGTTTGCACATTCTCCTTGTGTCTGCGTGGGTTTCCTCCGGGTGCTCCGGTTTCCTCCCACAGTCCAAAGATGTGCGGGTTAGGTTGATTGGCCATGCTAAAATTGCCCTTAGTGTCCTGGGATGTGTAGATTAGAGGGATTAGTGGGTAAAATATGTAGGGATATGGGGGTAGGGCCTGGGTGGGATTGTGGTCAGTGCAGACTCGATGGGCCGAATGGCCTCTTTCTGTACTGTAGGGTTTCTATGATTTCTATGAACACGAAAACTTTTAGAAGTTGATGCTGAGTATTCATTGAGAAAGAAGACTCTGGAGTTTAAATGATTGAGGGGGGTTTAATTGAGGCATTTAAAATGGTCAAGGCATCCAATGAGGAAAACTGTTTCCTCTGGTGGGGAAATGCAAAAACAGGGACATGGAAGCTTCAAATTCAGAGCATCATTATACCCTACAGTGCAGAAGGAGGCCATTCGGTCCATCGAGTTTACACTGACAACAATCCCACCCAGGCCTTATCCCTGTAACCCCACTCAGTCAATCCCCCAACACTAAGGGGCAATTTAGTATGGTCAACCCTGCTAACCTGCACATCTTTGGAGTGAGAGAGGAAACCGGAGCAGCCGGAGAAAACCCACACATACACGGGAAGAAGGTGCAAACTTCACATAGACAGTAACCTGAGGCCGGAATTGAATCCAGATGCCTGGGGCTGTGAGTCAGCAATGCTAACCACTACGCCACCATGCTGCCCTTGGGGTTACGTCATTTAGGAGTGGAATTAGTAAACATTTTTCCCCATTACATAGGTACTGGAAATCTGGGATTCATTTGCCAAATAAGGTTATGAATGTTAGTAAAAATGTAGTAGTAGAGAAATTAATGGGATTGAAAGTTGGTAAATCCCCTAGACCTGATGATCTCTATCTGGAGATGGAGATGGTGGATGCGTTCGTGACCACCTTCTAAAATTCTGTAGATCCTAGAATGGTTCCTGCAGATTGGAAGGTAGCCAATGTAACCCCACTGTTTAGGAATGCAGTGAGAGAGAAAATTGGGAACTACAGACGTGTTAGCCTGTCATGAGTAGGATGGATAATGTTACAATCTATTATAAAGAATGTTATAACTGGACACTTAGAAAATAGTAAGACTGGACACAGTCAGCATCGACTTATGAAAGGACAATTATGTTTGACAAAGTGCTGGAGTTTTCTGAGTATGTAACTACCAGCATATGTAAAGGTAAAATAGTACCGGTGGTTTGTTTGGATAATCAGAAGACTTTCGATAAAATCCCACATCAGAGGTTCGTAAACAAAACTGAAGCACATTGGATTGGGAGTAATATACTGGCATGGATTGAGAATTGGTTCATGAACAGAAGACAGAGAGTAGGAATAAATGGGTCATTCTCAGACTGGCAGGCTATGACTAGTGTGGTACAGAAAGGATCATAGAAACATAGAAGATAGGTGCAGGAAGAGGCCATTTGGCCCTTCGAGCCGGCTCTGCCATTCATCACGATCATGGCTGATCGTCCAACTCAGTAACCTAATCCTGCTTTTTCCCCAGAACCTTTGATCCCATTCACCCCAAGTGCTATATCTAACCGCTTCTTGAAACATTAAATGTTTTGGCATTAATCATGGGACGGCATGGTAGCACAGTGGTTAGCACTGCTGCTTCACAGCTCCAGGGACCTGGGTTCGATTCCCGGCTTGGGTCACTGTCTGTGTGGAGTTTGCACATTCTCCTTGTGTCTGAGTGGGTTTCCACCGGGTGCTCGGGTTTCCTCCCACAGTCCAAAGATGTGTGGGTTAGCTTGATTGGCCATGCTAAAATTGCCCCTTAGTGTCTAGAGATGTGTAGGTTAGAGGGATTAGCGGGTAAATATGTAGGGATATGGGGGTCGGGCCTGGGTGGGATTGTGGTCGGTGCAGACTCGATGAGCCCAATGGCCTCTTTCTGCACTGTAGGATTCTATGATTTCTATCAACTACTTCCTGTGGTAATGAATTCCACAAGCTCACCACTCTTTGGGCGAAGAAATGTCTCCTCATCTCCATCCTAAATGCTCGGATCAGTGCTCGGGCTCCAGCTATTTGTAGATGTAACACAGCTAAGACCCCACACTATTTTTTTTATTATATATATCAATATGGGTACTTCATAATTTTTTAAAGACTGGAAAAAGACTTTGAAAAGGGTGAGGCCATGTCTGCCTGTAACTCTTGACAATAGGAGCTAATCCAGCAATATCAAAGAAATGTGTGCCTCGTTATCTCTGAAGACATGCTAATGACCATGAAGGGAATTATACAAAGGTCACCTACATTTCATAAACCAGGCCTGGCCAGGGGAGACTCCTAGTCAGCTAGGACAAAGGACTCTGGAACATCCTTTCAGATTCTTAATAGTTGAAACATTAACAATCTCATGAACCCAGCCAAAGAAAGATACGTCCTTTGTCAAAGCCAAAGTGGAGAGGTGGGAGTCACATGACCTCCTAGCTGGCAGAGCAAGTTACACCATCTTGCTATACTACCAATCAGTCTGCCATCTTCCATCTGGCAAGCAGCAGCTCAGAACAAGGCTTATGCTAGATGAATGCCTGGGTCCCTATCTACACTCTTTCTATTGAAACCTCTGAACTTCTGTACCAGTGCCTACAAGACTTAATAATGTTTATGTGCATCTGTCATCACAGGATTCATTTCAATGGGAAAGTGCATTATCCAGCATTAGCTTTAAGCCTGTCAACCTCTGTGGAAGATTAAATATTGGACTTTGATTCTGGACTCTGCACTCATGTGAAGCAGTATTTTTTTTAATTCTCTGGTCTTTGCAATAATGTAAGTATTTATTTCTCTCAACCTCCTTTTAATATTTGAGTGAAACTGAGGCTACATTGTGACCGTCCTCCTGTGTTTGAGTGTGTCCAAGTTTACCCTATCTTGAGTTTGCTGTGGGGAATTAATAACAATTAGACCACACCAAAGCTGACGGGATAAGGAATAGGCTGCTGTTTATAAAGGAGGAATTCACAATCAAAACACCTTTTTATGGACAACTGCTGCAATCATATATCAGGGCTGCCCAGTGGCCTGGGTTCATAAGAACATAAGAACTAGGAGCAAGAGTAGGCCATCTGGCCCCTCGAGCCTGCTCCGTCATTCAATAAGATCATGGCTGATCTTTTTGTGGACTCAGTTCCACTTACCCGCCTGCTCACCATAACCCTTCATTCCTTTACTGTTCAAAAATGTATCTATCCTTGCCTTAAAAACATTCAATGAGGTTGCCTCAACTGCTTCACTGGGCAGGAAATTCCACAGATTCACAACCCTTTGTGTGAAAAAGCTCCTCCTCAACTCAGTCCTAAATCTGCTTACCCTTATTTTGAGGCTATGCCCCCTAGTTCTAGTTTTACCCGCCAGTGGAAACAACTTCCCTGCTTCTATCTTATCTATTCCCTTCATAATCTTATATGTTTCCATAAGATCTCCCCTCATTCTTCTGAATTCCAATGAGTATAGCCCCAGTCTACTCAGTCTCTCCTCATAGGCCAACCCTCTCAACTCCGGAATCAACCTAGTGAATCTCCTCTGCACCCCCTCCAGTGCCAGTATATCCTTTCTCAAGTAAGGAGACCAAAACTGTACACAGTACTCCAGGTGTGGCCTCAATAGCACCTTATACAGCTGCAACACAATCTCGCTGTTTTTAAACTCCATCCCTCTAGCAATGAAGAACAAAATTCCATTTGCCTTCTTAATTACCTGCTGCACCTGCAAACCAACTCCTTGAGATTTCTGCACAAGGACACCCAGGTCCCTCTGCACAGCAGCATGCTACAATTTTTTACCATTTAAATAATAGTCCATTTTGCTGTTATTCCTACCAAAATGGACGACCTCACATTTACCAATATTGTACTCCATCTGCCAGACCCTCGCCCACTCACTTTCAGAGACTTTCAGTGTCCTCTGCACACTTCGCTCTTCCACCCATCTTAGTGTTATCTGCGAATTTTGACACACTACACTTGGTCCCCAACTCCAAATCATCGATGTAAATCGTAAACAATTGCGGTCCCAACACTGATCCCTGAGGCACACCACTAGTCACTGATCGCCAACCAGAAAAACACCCATTTACCCCCACTCTTTTCTTTCTGTTAGTTAACCAATCCTCTATCCATGCTAACACATTACCCATAACACTGTGCACCTTTATCTTATGTAGCAGTCTTTAGTGCGGCACTTTGTCAAATGCCTTCTGGAAATCCAGATACACCACATCCACAGGTTCCCCATTGTCCACTGCACATGTAATGTTCTCAAAGAATTCCACCAAATTAGTCAAACATGACCTGCCCTTCATGAACCCATGCTGCATCATACCAATGGGACAATTTATATCCAGATGTCTTGCAATTTTTTCCTTGATGATAGCTTCAAGCATTTTCCCTACTGCAGAAGTTAAGCTAACCAGCTTATAGTTACCTGCCTTTTGTCTACCTCATTTTTTAAGCAGTGGCATCACATTTGCTGTTTTCCAATCTGCGGGAACTACCCCAGAGTCCAGCGAATTTTGGTAAATTACCAAATTTTGGTAAATTTGGTTCAATTCCGATGTTGGGTGATGGTCTGCGTGGAGTTTGCACATTCTTCCCATGTCTGCGTGGGTTTCCTCCAGGTGCTCCAGTTTCCTCCCACAGCCAAAAGATGTGCAGGTCAGATGGGTTGACCATGCTACATTGCCCCTTAGTGTCCCAAGATGTGTAGTTTAGGAGGATTAGCGAAGTGAACACATAGGGTCATGGGGATAGTGGCTGGGTGGGATGCTCTGTCAGAGGGTCAGTGCAAGCTTGATGGGCTGAATGGCCTCCTACTGCACTTTAGGATTCTTTGAGAATATACAAAACAGTAGCAGGAGTAGGCCATTCAGCCCCTCGAGCCTGCTCTGTCATTCAATTAGATTATGGCTGATGTGTTTGTGTTTGGAATTCCACATTCTGCATCTACTCCCAATACATTTTGATTTCCTTCTCTAACAACAATCCATCTACATCCTTCTTAAAAATATTCAATGACACCACCTCCACTACCTTCTGAGGCAGAGTGCCACAGTCACAGAAACCTCAGAGTAAGGACAATGCCTCCTTATCTCTGTCTTAAAAGAGTGGCCCCTAATTTTAAAATAATGTCTATACTTCTGAAGTCACCTACATACCTGATGAAGGAGCAGCGCTTCGAAAGCTCGTGATTCCAAATAAACCTGTTGGACTTTAACCTGGTGCTGTGAGACTTCTTAATGTGCCCACCTCAGTCCAACACTGACATTTCCAAATCAAACTCTGGAGTCACCCATAAGATGAAACATTATTTCCACATTCACCTTGTCAAGACCATTTTGAATCTTATACACTTCAATCAAGTCACCCCTCACTCTTCTAAACTCCAGCAAAAACAAGCCCAGTCTGACTACCTTTGATCACAAGATAACACACTGATTCCAAGTCTCAAAATCTGGTAAACCACCTCTGAGCCACCTCCAATGCAGTTACATTCTTTTTAAATAAGGAGACCAAAATTCCACACAATATTTGAGATGTGATATCACCAATTCTCTGTTTAACTGAAGAATAACATCTTAACTTTTATGTTCAATTCCTCTTGCAATAAAGGATAGCATTCCATATGCCTTCTATATAATGTACTGTACTTGCATACTAACTTTTTGTGCTTCATGCCCTAGAATACCTCGATCTCACTGCAGCTCAGAATTCTTCAGCTGTTCTCCATTTAAGTAACACCCCACTTCTTTATTCTTCCTGCTTAAAATCAACAATTTCACAATTTCCTACATTATACTCCATCTGCCAGATTTTGCATACTCACTCAACTTATCTATATCCACCTGCAACCTCCTAATGTTCGCTTCACTACATACTTTCATACCTATCTGTGTCATCTGCAAATTTAGCTACCATAGCATTGCTCCCTTCATTTAAGTCATTGATATAAATTGTAAAAAGTTGAGGCCCCAGCATAGTCCCCACTAAGGGACTCCACTTGTCACATTCTGCCAACCAGAAAAAGACCCATTTATGCATGCTCTCTGTTTTTTTGCCAGCCGGCCAATTGTCTATCCAGGCTAATATGTTAGTCCTTTTACCATGAGCATTTATCTTCTGTAATGATCTTTGAGGTGGCACCATATCAAATGCCTTCTGGAAATCGAAGTGTAGCACATCTACAGGTTCCCCTTTATCCACAGTACACTTTACTCCTTCAAAGAGCTCCAATAAATTGGTTAAACATGATTTCCCTTTCACAAAATCATAGAATCCTTATAGTGCAGAAGGAGGTCATTCAGCCCATCAAATCTGCACTGACCACAATCCCACCCAGGCCCTATCCCCACAACCCTATGCATTTACCCTGGCTCGTCCCTCTGACACTAAGGGGCAGTTTAGCATGGCCAATAAACCTAACCCGCACATCTTTGGACTGTGGGAGGAAAACAGAGCACCCGGAGGAAACCCACGCAGACACGGGGAGAACGTGCAAACTCCACACAGACAATGACCCAAGTAACAGGAATCGAACCCGAGTCCCTGGCACTGTGAGGCAGCAGTGCTAACCACTGTGCCACCGTGCCACCCCGAAAATCATGCTGACTCTTCCTGATTACCTTGAGTTTTTCTAAGTACCCAGCTATAACCTCCTAAATCATTGATTCTGACACCTTCCCCAGACATACGTCAAGTTAAATGGTCTATCGTTTCTTATTTTTTGTTTCCCTCCCTTCTTGAATAGAAGGGTTATATTTGCTACTTTCCAGTCTGGTGGAACCTTTCCAGAATCTAGGGAAATTTGGAAAATTAACACCAATGCATCTACTACCTTATTAGCCGCCTCTTTTAAAACCCTAGAACGAAATCCTTCTGGACCCAGAGACTTGTCAGCCTATAGACCCAACAGTTCGCTCAGTATCTTTTCCCTTGTGATTGTAATTTCACAAAGTTCTTCTCTCTCTTCCATCTCTCCAACTACAGCTAATACTTGAATATTTTTTGTATTTTCTACAGCGAAGACAGAAGCAAAATATTTGTTAATTTCATCGCCATTTCCTTATTATCTACTATTAACTTCCCATTACCTCTCTCTATGGGACAAACACTCACATCACTTCATCTTTTACTTTTTCAATAGCAATAGAAACTTTTGCTATCTGCTTTTACAATTTTAGTTAGCTTCATCTTGTAGTCTAACTTCTTTCTGCTGGTTCACCTTTAAGCCGTTGTCTGTGGTTCCTTATATTCTGATCAACCATCTGACCTGCAACTCATCTCTGTACAGTTGTATGCTCTCCTTAAGTGTGATTGTGGCACAGTGGTTAGCACTGCTGCCTCACAGTGCCAGGGACCTGGGTTCGATTCCCGGCTTGAGTGACTGTCATCATAGAAGAAATCATAGAAACCCTACAGTACAGAAAGAGGCCATTCGGCCCATCGAGTCTGCACCGACCACAATCCCACCCAGGCCCTACCCCCATATCCCTACATATTTTACCCGCTAATTCCTCTAATCTATGCATCCCAGGACACTAAGGGGCAATTTTAGCATGGCCAATCAACCTAACCCGCACATCTTTGGACTGTGGGAGGAAACCGGAGCACCCGGAGGAAACCCACGCAGGCACGAGGAGAATGTGCAAATTCCACACAGACAGTGACCCAAGCCTGTCAGTGTGGAGTTTGCACGTTCTCCCCATGTCTGCGTGGGTTTCCTCCGGGTGCTCTGGTTTCCTCCCACAGTCCCAAAGACGTGCTAGTTAGGTGCATTGGCCATGCTAAATTCTCCCTCAGTGTATGCGAACAGGTGCTGGGGTGTGGCGACTAGGGGATTTTCACAGTTTGCAGTGTTAATGTAAGCCTACTTGTGACAAATAAATGAACCTTAGAACTTCTTTAGTTAAACACAGATGATGGGTTCTCCCTTTAGAATCTTTTTGTTGTAGAAACAGGCTTACTTTGAGTATTCTGAAATATCCCGTTAAATGTCTGCCACTGCTTCTTTATTGATCTATCCTCCAGCCTCTATCCCAGTTCACTTCAGCTGGCTCAGTTTTTACATCCACATAGTTGCTCTTATTTAAGTTTAAAGTACTATTTTTAGACCCACGCTTCTTGCTTTCAAACTGGATGTAAATTCAATCATATTTTAGTTGCTACAACCTGGGGATGCCTTTACTCTGATAATTAATTAACCCTGCCAAATTACACAGTACAAAGTCTGATATAACCTGCTCTCTGGTTGGTTCCAGAAGGTGCTGCTCTATCTCAAAAGTATTCTATGAACTCCTCATCCAAGCTTTTACTGCCAATCTGATTTCTCCAGTTTATATGCAGGTTAGAATCACCCATGATTATTGCTGTTCCTTCATCACAAGCATCAAATATTTCTCCTTGAATACTTTGTCCTCCATTGCGTTACTATTAGGTGTCCTGTAGACCATTCCCACTAGTGACTTCTATCCCCCTCCTATTCCTCATCTCCACCCAAATCGATTCTACATCCTGATCTTCTGAACCAAGGTAGTCACTGGCTATTGCACTAAAGACAACCTTGATTAACAGTGCTACCCCTCTACCTTTACATATCATCCTATTTTTCTTGAATGTTATATATCCTTCAATATTCAAGACCCAATCCTTGTCATCCTAAAGCCAGGTCTCCATAATGGTTGTCAGATTTGTTTTACTTCAATGTGCGCTATCAATTAATTTACTTCATTATGAATACTATGTGCATTCAGATACAGAGCTTTTAATTTTGTCTTTTTGTTATCTTTGTAACATCTGGTCTTGACTGTTGGTATATTCTTAGGAGTAAAGAAGGCTTGCTGCAATTGGATAGAGCCTTGGTGAAATAGCACCTGGAGGATTGTGTAAAGCTTTGGACTCCCTACCTAAGGAAGCATATACATGTCAAAGAGGGAATGCAATGAAGGTTCACTAGACTGATCCCTCGAATGGCAGGATTATCCTTTGAGGAGATAATGTGGAGCCTTGGCCTGTATTCTCCAGAGATTAGAAGAATGAGAGGTGATCACATTGAAGCATACAAAACTTTTTTGGTGGTGGACAGGGTAGAAGAAAGGATGTGCAAGGATGTTTTTTTCCCCCCTGGCTGGAAGGTGATCTAAAACCAGGGGACACAGTCTCAGAATAAGTGGTAGGGCATTTAAGACTGTGATGAAGAGAAATATCTTCGCTCAGAGAGCGGTGAAGCTTTGGAATTCTCAACCGCAGACTGAGAGGACTAGTCAGTGAGTATATTCAAGACAGGGATTAAAAGATTTCTAATATTAAATATATTAAGGGATATAAGGTTGAGGTAGAAGATCATCCATGATCTAATTGAATGGCAGACGAGGGTCAAGGGGCCGAATGGCCCACTTTGGCTCCTCCTTATTAAAGGATACATTGCCTTACAAATATGTGCTATACAGGGTACTTCAGGACATAATGAGCAGCAATAGACCATTCAGCCCATCAAGCCTGCTTCAACATTCACAAAGATCATGGTTGAACTTCTATTCCACTTTCCTATACTATCCCCTTGTCGACTGATTCCCTGTCTATCCAAAAATGTCATCATCTCAGTCTTGAGTATATTCATTGACTGAGCATTCCATTGTTATCTGCAGCAGAGAAGTCCAAAGATACACAACTCTCAAGAGTTAAAAAAAACCTCATCTCATTTTAAACCCCTCATCCTGATACCATCGTCTTTAATTGTCGACTTTTCAGCCAGTGGAGATGTCCTGTCCTCATCTACTTCGCCAAGACCTCAGAGCTTTATGTGTTTTAATGAGATCATCCCTGATTCTTCTAAACTCCAGGGAATGGAGGACTATTCCATAGAAAAGTTATGGCGCAGATGGTCAGCCCATCATGTCTGTGCTGGGCAAAAAAGAGAAAAAAGAAACTAGCCGTTCATTTTAATCCCATTTTCCAGTTCCCATCACAAACTCCACACCTTTGCCATGACCTCCATCCCTCTGCCTGGCAACTGTCTGAGGCTAAACCAGACTGTTCACATCTTGGGTGCCATATTTGACCTTGAGATGGGCTTTCCACCACATATCCACACTGTCGCTCAGACCCCCTATTCTACTTCAAAATTGTCACATATCTCCACTGCTGCCTTAGCCTTTCTGCAGCTAGAACTCTCATCCATGCTTTTGTTCCATCCAGACTTATGGGGCGGGATTTTCTGGCCTCACTCGCCCCAAACCCGGAAAATCCCGTCCGAAGTCAATAGACCTTTCCATGGTTCGCCCCTTGCCCACTCGGATTCCCACGGTGGGTGGGACGGTAAAATTCTCCCCACGGACTCCTAGTTGGCCTCTCATATTCTATCCTCCCTAAACTTTAGATCACCTGAAACTCTCTGCCTGTGTCCTCGCATGCACCTTTATCACCTCCGTACTCCCACCCTCCCACAGTCGAAAGATGTGCTGGTTAGAGTGGGCGGCCATGATGTGGAGATGCCGGCGTTGGACTGGGGTAAACACAGTAAGAAGTCTCACAACACCAGGTTAAAGTCCAACAGGTTTATTTGCTAGCACAAGCCACTAGCTTTTGGAGCACTGCCCCTTCATCAAGTGAGTGTGACTTCTGTTCACAAACAGGGCATATAATGCCGCATCCTGGAAACCAAGATAGAGTCCATATTCTCAACTTGTGCTCAGGACACAGACCAGCTGCGAAACTCTGCCAAGCAGACGAGACAAAGGAACTACACCATCTACATGCACACCAAGAACAGGAAACTTGAGAAACTCGGCATCACCACCAGCAGCAACCAAGCCTCCCCCGGTACCACAGTAGAAAACTGTACCACTGCAGGGAAGTCTATTGTCAACTTGTCGGACTATACACTTCAACCAGATGAAATCGAAGTTCTCAGCCAAGGGCTCAATTTCTGTCCCGCCACCAAAATAGACCCCATCAGTCTCGCAGCAGACACAGAGGAATTTGTCAGGCGAATGAGGCTGCGGAAGTTCTTCCACAAACCCCAAGAGACCAACAGCGAACACACTGAGACAGCCAATGAACCGGAACAGCCGACAGAGAGATCTGCGGTGCAGCAGCTGAAGAGGAAAGAGTCGAATTGGACTCCTCCGGCAGGCCGCTGCCCTCGACTTGACATGTATGCCCAAGCCATCAGGAGGTGTGTCAATGCCAGATTCACACTATTTGTAACCCCCATGACTTGCCTGGGCTTGCAAAATCTCATTAACTGTCTTGGCTGGAGACAATACACATCTCTTTAACCTGCGCTTAACCCTCTCTCCACTCACATTGTCTGTACCTTTAAGACTGTAAAGACCTGTAAAGACCTGTAAAGACTCGCATTCCAACCATTATTTTGTAAATTGAGTTTGTGTCTTTATATGCCCTGTTTGTGAACAGAACTCCCACTCACCTGATGAAGAGGCAGCGCTCTGAAAGCTAGTGGCTTGTGCTACCAAATAAACCTGTTGGACTTTAACCTGGTGTTGTGAGACTTCTTAAGAGTGGGTGGCACAGTGGTTAGCACTGCTGCCTCACAGCCCAGGAACCCGGCTTCAATTCTGGCCTCAGGTGACTGTGTGGAGTTTGCACACCATGTTTTCCCTGTGTCTGTGTGGCTTTCCTCCACAGGAAACTGGAGCACCCGGAGGAAACCCACACAGACATGGGGAGAATGTGCAAACTCCACACAGACAGTGACCAAGCCGGGAATTGAACCCAGGTCCCTGGAGCTGTTGAGGCAGCAGTGCTAACCACTGTGCCACCATGCTAGCCAATAGAATGAGATATCTCCGTTACGAGTACACAAAGGAAATAGTTTTCTCAGACTTTCTCGTGCGCTATACTGCAGTAGCTTCAATATTTTGTTCAGTTGCCCAATTGGACTTTATTCCGAACTGCTGGTGAAATATGTTGAATTTCTGGTGAATGTAAGAACATTCTTGTCAGAGCGGGAGAAGCTGGAGGAAATCAAGAGATACAATCTCATCCCGCCTGCTTACTGGGGGGGCTTTCCAGTGCTGTGGGTTATCGTGGCACACTCTGGATGTTGTGATACCAGAGTACAAAATGTCAATGCTGTCCCATTACCAAAAGATTATACACCCGCTCCCCCACTCCACCCCCCCTCCCCCGCCGCACCAACACGACTCTACCTTCACTTCATGTCTCTCTTACCTTTCTCGAGGCATCTGGTGGTTGGGGTTGTGACGGCAGCGGATACTGAGGCTGAAGAGCTTGCGGGCAGTGCGTTGGATTTTAAGCTTCAATGTCTCCACAGAGCTCTGGAGCATTTTGTACCGTGCCTGAAGATCCCAGTCATTGCCCCAGAGCTGATGGACACTCCCCACCGTCAGGAAATGTGTGGTGGGCAAACGCTTCAAGAATGACTTGAACTCATCTGGAAGAAATAGGGACAGACGGGGCATTAAACGGGAAGTTCCTCAGTGACATAGGAGAATCCCTCTTCACATACCCTTCCCCCCCCCCAATGGCATGTCTCACGGGGGTGGAGGCAGCAACCCTCCATTGGCTGGCCACAAAATCTTCTGGTCCCTCCACCGTCAATGGGGCTCCCGCTTTATACACCTGCACACAGCCAGGAAACCTGCAGCGGGGGTTGCCATCGGCAAGACCGGAAGGTCCCGTCAGCGGGAATGGCCGGAAAATTCCGGTCTACGTTTCTGATTCGGAAATGAGTTGAATGCAGTGCTGAGGATGCTGCAGCATTCAAGATCTGGTATTTTCACGGTGAGACTCTTTATTGCAAAGTTAGGTGTCTGGGAAGCAAATAAAGTTTATTAGTGTCACAAGTAGGCTTACATTAACACTGCAATGAAGTTACTGTGAAAATCCCCTAGTCGCCACACTCCGGCACTTGTTCAGGTACACTGAGGGAGAATTTAGCATGGCCAATGCACTTAACCAGCAGGTTTTTTGGAGCACCCGGAGGAAACCCACGCAGACACGGGGAGAACGTGCAGACTCCGCATAGATAGTGACCCAAGCCAGGAATCGAACCAGGGTCCCTGGTGCTGTGAGGCAGCAGTGCTAACCACTGTGCCACCCTGCCGCCCAAATCAAGGTTGTGTCGCAGGTGTGGCCATTTGCTGGAATTTGCAACAGCATGTTAACATCATGCCAAATCATCATAGTGCCACATATTCCGGGCTCACTTTAAAATCTTAGCATCATGCCATAACAACAGCAAATGTTGAGTGTGATCTCGACACTGTGTCGGGTGCATTATTATCACCACCAGGCTTGGGGGTGTCTTCGACTGAAGGGAGCTGGAAACTATGCCATCGCACACTTGAGTATTCATTGACTACTTACAGAGGGGGACTTCAGCAAGACTCCATTAGAGCCTTCTACCATCTTGTTCCAATTACATCATCTGACGTCACTTATAATGCACTCCAACTTTAAGCACAATAGCCCTGATAGAGATCTGTCTTCACTGGTTTGGGTAACCACCTTCCAATTTGAAATGTCAACTGTGATGATGTATTCTCACCATTTCAGGAACATTTCATTCAGATGTAAGACTCCACACGCATTGTTCCAGTTTCCAGAATTCAGTTATCTTGTTTCTCTCTGAGTCATGACTGGGCATTTGGGAGCACCATCTACAGGTACAGTGCCTCCAAGAAAGTAACCTTGGGACGGAAGCCGTGTCGGATTTTGGGCCGGACAGTTAGGGTCAAGTCAGCTTGGGTGGTTCAAGGATCACTCAAAGCTTAGGAATAGGCCAACATGCAAGTGGCAAAGGGGATAACTGGTTTGTCTCTACCTGTGTCAATGCAGTGCCCAGCCGAATTGTACAGGTAATTTTTGTTTTGTATTTTATACTAATAAAATTGATGTATGGCATAGAATCCCTACAGTACAGAAAGAGACCATTCGGCCCATCATGTCTGTACAGACCACAATCCCACCCAGGCCCTATTCCCATAACCCCACACATTCATTCCGCTGTGGGTGGCATGGTGGCACAGTGGTTAGCACTGCTGCCTCACGACGCCAGCGACCCGGGTTCAATTCCCAGCTCGGGTCACTGTCTGTGTGGAGTTTGCACATTCTCCTCGTGTCTGCGTGGGTTTCCTCCGGGTGCTCCGGTTTCCTTCCACAGTCCAAAGATGTGCAGGTTAGGTGGATTAGCCATGCTAAATTGCCCCTTGGAGTCAGGGGGACTAGCTAGGGTAAATGCATGGAGTTGTGGGGATGGGGCTGGGTGGGATTGTGGTCGGTGCAGACTTGATGGGCCGAATGGCTCCTTCTGCACTGTAGGGATTCTACGATTCTATGATAATTCCCCTGACACCAAGGGGCAATTTAGCATGGCCAATCAACCCAACCCACGCACCTTTGGCATGTGGGAGGAAACCGGAGCACCTGGAGGAAACCCACGCAGACACGGGGAGAACGTGCAAACTCTGATTTTTGGGATCTGGCTGCGTGCACACTAGATCGCATCAGAAGAACTTAATTGACTGTAGAGTTTTGAAATAGATCATAAAAGGCTGCATATAAATGCAAGTTCCTTCTTTCTTCTATTCACAGTGTGTTCGTTTTTGCACAAAGAATCCCAAGGATGAAAGTGGACTTTCAGCAGCAGCAGGGCAGCTTGTGGAAGTTTAAGACATGGAAACGAGGAAAACAGTGATTTCCTCACAGATGTTGCACAGAGGAGGAAGTTTTGGTCTGAAGCTCTACTGAAGCTTAGTTTTAGTCTCAGGTATGTGTAAAGAGACAGACTTTGAGGAGGAATGATGAAGTGTTTAGGGACAAGTGAAAAGTAGGCAAGGGGCCTGAAAGAAACACTCACATCTGAGGCCAGGACCCAGGTAGAGAACTAACCACGGGTATGGGTTCCTGTCCCACCACAGTGGCACAACGCAGGATACCAGATATTTGGATTTATTCTCTTCACAACTTCTGAATTCATTGTTGAAAGGAAAAGGACCCGCAGAGTCAGATAATCCATTCGCAATTCTGTGGTTGCAGTCTGGTTATCATAACATTCTTAGCTGCCATTGGGATATCTTGCCTCGGTACAATAAATAACTAAGGGTGGGATTCTCCGGACGTGCTCGCCCCAAAACCGGAGAATCCCGCCTGAGGTCGATGGACCTCCGTGTGGTCCACCCCCGCCTGCTACTAGTCCCGTGGCGGGCAGAACGGGAGAATTCCCCCCTTAGTATTTTGGAGCAGTGACTTATTGCTTCATGAATGTGGGAAGCCAATAAATTATCAGCACCAATGACATAAGTGACTATGCCAGTGTTAGCCATGACCTAAATTAAATGAGATGCGCTCTCATTTTCTTATCTCGTTCTCTTCTGGATGATGGAGTTATAAATCTGTCAGTCCCCCTTCCAAGTATCCATGAGTGTACAGTGAGTGTTGGCCAATTACTCAAAGAGGGGAGAGGACATCATCGTCAAGCCTCATCTTGCACAACCCCAATATCTGCATTTGCACCCTGTTAATGGCATGTTCATTGTATTGTCAAGGTACACATTGTTTAATTAAGTACTGTAAGAAGTCTCACAACACCAGGTTATAGTCCAACAGGTTAATTTGGAGTGAACCCAAATAAACCTGTTGGACTTTAACCTGGTGTTGCGGGACTTTGTACTGTGCCCACCCCAGTTCAATGCCGGCATCTCCACATCATTTAATTAAGTATGCAGGGCACTTATAAGTGAGACTGCTGGGACATTTGATTCGTGGGTAGGAGCAGACATGCTGCATTCTATAATAAGACAAAGCATCAAGAAAATGATTTGTGTCATTCTACGTGCTTCAGCATCTGGCTTGGGAAACATTTAAACACCCTCTTTTTAATAAGGATCACTGGATGATGATCAGGGACATGCAACATGGCTGGCTGTTCCCCCAGCCCTGAATGGAGTGTCACGGTCAACCGTTGGATTTTAATTGCTGCCGCAAGTCCAATCAGGACAGACAAAGGATTGAACTTGATGCATTTACCACCAAGTCACAAGGGAGCATCAGGGTTTGCTCGATTTGTGAACCCATACATCACTTGAAAGGGAACGAAAAGACAAAAATCAATCACTGTGGTCATTAAATTAAGGACTCTTGTCGCTTGCTCAGGGATTTTTTTTTGCAAAGGCTTATTTCTTGGAAAAAATCCAGAACTGTCACAGTTACCACACCACTCTGGCTGCTGTGACATTAGTGAGATGACTGTGACATTCGAGTACATGAGATGAAAGAAAAAGCAAACTTTTGAAGTAAGCGCAGGAAGAATTGCCAATGGGAGATTCTGGAAAGAGCCTTTCTTCACAATAGCTCTTGCTCCTCTAAGCTGCGTGACATGCAATTTTTCAAAAATTTGCACTTTTTAATCCCACAATTGGTTTAATTTACCTGAAGTTTCAAAATCTTTGTATGCCGTGTTCCAGGACTCGGATAGTCCTGCCAGGGTATTTTCCATCAGCTGGATGTCGGTGATGGGGCAGTTGCATTGCGGGAATTCCATTGCACATTGACAAGCACACTGACTGTTTCTGCAGATGTATTCACCCTCTCCATTGCACATGATGTAACTCAGAGCTGACTGAACAAACTTCTCCCTCAGGTAATCAGGAAGAACAACCTGGAGACCTGCAGGAACAGATAGCAAAGGGAAAAGCATTATTGATTTTATTTTAATTCAGTTCCTGTCACCAGAGTGCAGAACCGCTGGTCAGCTTAGCGACGCAATGCCTGCAGTGCAGCGCTCGAAACAATGCCTCATCTCCTTTAACGACACAATTCTTCAGAGCAATTAAATTCCACAGAAGGACTGAATATTTCAAGAAATGAGTGGCTACCGAACAGGGAAATTTATTCTGCCAGAAATTAATCAGGAAGATGCTGCTTGGTAAAGGGGCACTTATTTATATTTGTAACAACTTGGCTCCTGATTGGAGCTCTATTACAGTTTGAGTTTCTGTTAGCATGCTATACTTAGAAGGACAAACAGGCTGGCAATTTTATAATGTCGCATTAATCTCTCTCACTCGGAGATAGCTCAAACAAGATGCAAGTTGCAACTAAACTAAATTGTTGTTGGTGTGGGGGCAAATGACCAGTTGCCTCAATAACTGAGGAAAGGTCAGCAGCAATTCCCATTGACATCACCCCACGCCAGCGGGTAAACCGCGGGCAGCGGTGTGCTGCCGGAGGGACTGGAGAATCCCACCGGTGTAAACGGCTGGAGGATTCTTTTTTAAGGAGGAGACAAAGAATTAAACTACGTTAATGGCTGGAATCAAATAGGAATATTTGATTTCTGCGTCAAAGATATTACGAGAATACTTTATTGGACTGTAAAGTCTGCCTCGACAAACTCAATAAGATGGTAACGGCAGCAGATGAAAAATGGTCTGAGGAAATAGGAAATAAGCCAAGGAAAAAGGACACAGCATACAAACCTTTAAAGAACTGAATTTGACAATCTGGCCATCACCTGAGGCACTGGAACTATACAGCAAGGGATCTAGAATCAGAGACCCCTTTGACATGAAATTATTAATAAGGCCAAAAGATTAAGAAAAACTTTAAATGGTCAAGGCAATAAAAAAATTAACTCTAAAAGAATCATAAGATGGTTCTAGCCAGACAGAGTAAAAAAATAATTGAAGTGATAGTCCAAGGAGAACACAAAAGAACTTCAGAACAATTTACCACAAGGTGGATGCCAGTAAATGGGAATGGGTAAAAGGATGGGTGGATGTATTACTGACCATATTGATGTGCCTGTGTGATACAGCAAGTAGGACCGCAGGAGTAACACCATGTTCACAGGCAAAGTTATGTGCTGGAGGTCCCAGAGGGAACTGGAAGTGAGGATACTGGAGCATTGAAAGAGAGGATAAGAAGGATGGGCATGTGGACATGAGAACATGGTGCTCGCGTTGAAATGGTGAGCGACAGGAAGGGTGGGGTCATGCTTGGGGACTGGCCGAAGGTGTTGCACAATGCGGTCATCCAGTCTGTGCTTAGCGCACAAATTACAGGAATTAGTAGTTATACAGCCTGTGACAGGGGGCATGAGAGACACAGCAACATTTCTGATGAGTATACCACAGCAACATAATAACAGAACATATCAGGGTGGAGACAAATTCAAATTCCTGGGAGTGGAAGGAAATTCGTGGCCGTGTCGGGTAGGATGTACTGAATCATTACGTCACCTGCCCCTGCAATGCTTCGAAACCCCATCAGTAACAAATCTGCCACTGTGGTGTAGGTCACCACAAGGGGCCTTCAAGGCAGTTCAAACCTCTCCCTATGCAGTGGTGTTTCTGATGGACAGAACATTATTCTTAAATGGGGGATCAGTGTGCAATAATAACCATACATTCTACTCACAGATCACTGACTCCTTTATAGTGGAGGACCTTCAGAGATAGGAGATCAGAGGGAGTGAGGTGGTTGGAAATCACGGAGGAAGGCATTTGGAGATCGCAGGGCATAGTGGGGGGGGGGGGGGGGGGGCACTGCTGTCAGAGATCACAGTCAGACATCTGTAGATCAGAGTACTGGGATAGTCATAGGTTGTGGGGGCATTGTTAATCAAGGGTGGGGAGGGGGAGGGCAAGAGGCAGTCAGATCTCATGGGATCCAATCACAGGCTGTGTAAAGAGTGATATTTGTGGCACTGTGGGATGCACTCCTCCTGTTCCTCTTCAGCCACAAGCAGTGCTGGAAATGCAGTTATCTCAGGAATCCAGCCCTTCCTGCCTCTTTTTACCAGCCGGATATCCAAAAACCAGGAAACCCAGCCAACATGCATCAGCTGTGGCTCAGATGGTAGCACTTACTCCTCTGGGTAGGATGTCACCAGTGTCCAGAGAAGTCTCCTGTAAGCGGCTAAGGGAAAGATTTCTGGCCCCTTCTATGCAGCAAGTGCTGCCTTTCAAAGCAGCCAGCCAATGAGATTGAGTGGCAGCTCTCTGGTGCCATAGCACCATTCTATTGAAGAAGAATAGGGGTAGATAATGGCCCAGTGGTATTATCGCTAGACTATTAATCCAGAAACTCAGCTAATATTTTGGGGACCCAGGTTCGAATCCCGCCACAGCAAATGATGAAATTTGAACCCAATAAAAAAAATCTGGAGTTAAGAATCTACTGGTGACCATGAAACCATTGTCGATTGTCGGAAAAACCCATCTGGTCCATTAATGTCCTTTAGGGAAGGAAATCTGCCATCCTTACCCAGTCTGGCCTACGTGTGACTTCAGGGCCACAGCAATGTGGTTGATTCTCAGCTGCTCCTCTGAAATGGCCCAGCAAGCCACTCAGTTCAAGGGCAACTAGGGATGGGCAAATAACGTTGTCCATCCAGCGACCCCCATGTCCCACAAATGAACAAAATAATCAAATTTCTCCCCGGGGCTCTGGCCAATACTTATCCCTCAATCAGCACCACCAAAATATAACATCCAATCGCTATCACATTGCTGTTTGTGGGGGCTTGTTATGTATAAATCAGCTGCTGCATTTCCTCTGTAACAACAGAGGAAATACTTACATTTGTTTTATTGCCCGTATAGTGCTTTGGAACATCCGGTGGTCACGAATGGTGCTATAAAAATGCAGGACTTTTATTTTCCTTTTCATGGTTCATAAATCAAACTTAGGTAAAATGGAGGCACCTTACGATTGTTTTATAATCTGACCAACTTCCTGAGGTGGGGGGGTCCATCACCCAGTTCCTGAGTGGGTAGGTGAAGGTGACTTTGTGTCAAGTTTGAATAATTTAAAAATTCAACATCTCCTCTGCCTCTGATCTTCCCCTCCTTCGAGCTAAAATATCTCTCCCCCTCCATTAACTCAATTTTTCTTTCTGTAGATGTTGCCTGCCCTGCTGAGTGTTTTCCAGCATTCTCTGTTCATAGTTTGGATTTGCAGCACCCATTGTCATTTGGCAATTGATTATTGGGAAGACTGAAGTCATCTTCTTCAATCCCCACCACAAGCTCCACTCCCTTCCTCCCTTCCGCCTCCCTCACAACAGTCTCTTTGCAATCTTGGTTTCATTGTAGCCCAACCCATCATGAAAACCAGCCTACCGTCCACTGACTCCCTCTACACTTGCCGCTGTCTCAGGAAAGTAGCCAGCATAATCAAGGACCCCGCGCACCCCGGGCATACTCTCTTCCACTTTCTTCCATCAGGAAAAAGATGCAAAAGTCTGAGATCACCTACCAACCGACTCAAGAACAGCTTCTTCCCTGCTGCCATCAGACATTTGAATGGACATGCCAGATATTAAGCTGATCCTCCTCTACACTCTAGCTGTGACTGGAACACTATATTCTGCATCCTCTCCTTTCCTTCTCCCCTATGTACTTTACGAACAGTATGTTTTTGTCTATGTAACACACAAGAAACAATATTTTTCAATGTATTCCAATACATGTGACAATAATAAATCAAATCAGATAGTTGACCCTGACATAGCTGCAACGTCACTAAGACCACCTATTTTCACTTCTGCAACATGGTGCAACACTGCCCTGCCTCAGTTCCTCTGCTCCTGGAACTCTCATGCCATTTGTTGTCTCCAGACTTGACGATTCTGATGCACTCCTGGCTGCTCTCCCAGATTCTACCCTCTGTTAACATGTCCTAACTCGCATCAAGTCCCATTCATCCATCACCTCGCCTGCTTGCTGACCTACAGTGGCAGCCATTTAAGCAATGCTTCAGCTTTCAACTCCTTCTCCTCATCTATCCCCATGACCGTCCCCCCTGCTCTATCTCTGTAATCTTCTCCAGCCTCATCACACTCCGTGATATCAACACACATTCAATTCTGGGTTTTGACCCATACCAATTTTAATTGCTCCACATTCGTGGTTCTTCTTTCAGCTGCCTGGGTCCTAGGCTTTGGAATGGGGAGGCGATGGCTTGGTGGTATTATCGCCAGACTATTAATCCAGAAACTCAGCTAATGTTCGGGGAACCTGGGGTCGATCCTGCCAGGGCAAATGGTGGAATTTGAGTTCAATAAAAAAAAATGAAATTAAGAATCTAGTGATGACCATAAAATCATTGTCGATTGTCGGAAAAACCCATCTGGTTCTCTAATGTCCTTTAGGGAAGGGAATCTGTGATCCTTACCCGGTCTGGCCTTCATGTGACTCCAGGGCCACAGCAATGTGGTTGACTCCCAACTGCCCTCCAGGGCAACTAGGGATGGGCAATAAATGCTGGCCATCCAGTGACGCCCATGTCCCAGGAATGAATAAAAAAAGAAAATTCCCTCCCTGAACACCCTCCATCTTCTCTCAACTCGCATTCCTCCTTTAAGACAATCCCTAGAACCAACCCTTTTGACCAAACCTTTGGTCATCTGCCTTTTTATCTTATGTGCCTTGCTGTCATGTTTTGTCTTAATATGCTCCTGTGAAGTGACTTGGAATGTCAATTAGCCAAATGCCAGTTAGCCTTTGGTCATTAGGTCACTCAAGTTTAGCCTGCCAGTGAAGACACATCAAATTATTGAACACCCTACTTGTCGTAAACCATAAATGTTCGAAAAATTTGCTTCCCAATTGCAACACTTTCTCATCTAGTTGAGATCTTCCTGTAGGACCATTAGACATAGGAGCAGAATTAGGGCATTTGGCCCATCGAGTCTGCTCCGCCATTCAATCACAGCTGATGTGTTTCTCAACCCCATTCTCCCGCCTTTTCCCCGTAACCTTTGATCCCCTTCCCAATCAAGAACCTATCTATCTCAGTCTTAAATACACTCAATGACCTGGTCTCCACAGCCTTCTGTGGCAGTGAATTCCATAGATTCACCACTCTCTGGCTGAACAAATTCCTCCTCATCTTGGTTCTAAAGGGTCATCCCTTTACTCTGAGGCTGTGCCATTGGATCCTAGTCTCTCCTACTATTGAAAACATCTTCTCCACGTCCACTCTATCCAGGCCTTTCAGTATTCTGTAAGTTTCAATGAGATCTAAACTATCATTCTCACGAAAGAGGTAGTGTTGGGCAAGTTAATGGGGCTAAAGGTAGACAAGTCTCCTGGTCCTGATGGAATGCAACCCAGGGTACTAAAAGAGATGGCGAGAGAAATAGAAAATGCACTAGTGGTAATTTACCAAAATTCGCTGGACTCTAGGGTGGTTCCTGCAGACTGGAAAACAGCAAATGTGACGCCACTGTTTAAAAAAGGAGGTAGACAAAAGGCAGGTAACTATAGGCCGGTTAGCTTAACTTCAGTAGAAGGGAAAATGCTTGAATCTATCATCAAGGAAGAAATAGCGAGACATCTGGATATAAATTGTCCCATTGGTAAGACGCAGCATGGGTTCATGAAGGGCAGGTCATGTTTGACTAATTTGGTGGAATTCTTTGAGAACATTACATGTGCAGTGGACAATGGGGAACCTGTGGATGTGGTGTATCTGGATTTCCAGAAGGCATTTAACAAGATGGCGCACCAAAGACTGCTACATAAGATAAAGGTGCACAGTATTAGCATGGATAGAGGATTGGTTAACTAACAGAAAGCAAAGAGTGGGGGTAAATGGGTGGTTTTTTGGTTGGCAATCAGTGACTAGTGGTGTGCCTCAGGGATCAGTGTTGGGACCGCAATTGTTTACAATTTACATAGATCATTCGGAGTTGGGGACAAAGTGTAGTGTGTCAAAATTCGCAGATGACACTAAGATGGGTGGAAGAGCAAAGTGAGCAGAGGACACTGAAAGTCTGCAAAGGGATATAGATAATCTAAGCGAGGGTCTAGCAGATGGAGTACAATGTTGGTAAATGTGAGGTCATCCATTTTGGTAGGAATAACAGCAAAATGGGCTATTATTTAAATGATAAAAAATTGCAGCATGCTGCTGTGCAGAGGGACCTGTTTGTCCTTGTGCAGGAATCTCAAGGAATTGGTTTGCAGGTACAGCAGGTAATTAAGAAGGCAAATGGAATTTTGTCCTTCATTGCTCGGGGGATGGAGTTTAAAAACAGCGAGATTATGTTGCAGCTGTATAAGGTGCTGGTGAGGCCACACCTGGAATACTGTGTACAGTTTTGGTCTCCTTACTTGAGAAAGGATATACTGGCACTGGAGGGGGTGCAGAAGAGATTCACTAGGTTGATTCCGGAGTTGAGAGGGTTGGCTTATGAGGAGAGACTGAGTAGACTGAGGCTATACACATTGGAATTCAGAAGAATGAGGGGAGATTTTATAGAAACATATAAGATTATGAAGGGAATAGATAAGATAGAAGCAGGGAAGTTGTTTCCACTGGCGGGTGAAACTAGAACTAGGGGACATAGCCTCAAAATAAGGGGAAGCAGATTTAGGACTGAGTTGAGGAGGAACTTCTTCACACAAAGGGTTGTGAATCTGTGGAATTCCCTGCCCAGTGAAGCAGTTGAGGCTACCTCATTGAATGTATTTAAGGCAAGGATAGCTAAATTTTAGAATTGTAAAGGAATTAAGGGTTATGGTGAGCGGGCGGGTAAGTGGAGCTGAGTCCACGAAAAGATCAGCCATGATCTTATTGAATGGCGGAGCAGGCTCGAGGGACCTGATGGCCTACTCCTGCTCCTAGTTTTTATGTTCCTTTCCCTCCTCATCCTCCTAAACTCCATCGAGTACAGACCCAGAGTCCTCAAACCCTGTAGATGTTTCATTCATTACATAAACCAGTTCCAGTGTTAGGAAGGCACTGGATCGGGCAGCTGTGGGAAAATCTATCTTCACACAGAAGATAGTGGACAATTGGAATTGTCTGGTTGAAAAAGCAGGATCACTTAACTTATTTAAACCACAAGCTAGATACTGCAGTGGCCAAATGGTGGGCTAGTATTTTGGAAAGATGAGAGTCAATGCACTGAAGTGCTTTCTTCATCCAAATCATAGAAATCATAAAATCCCTTACAGTGCAGAAATAGGCCATTCAGCCCTTCGAGCCTACTCCGCCGTTCAGCGTGATCATGGCTAATCATCAAATTTAATGTCCTGATCCATCCTTTCTCCCATATCCCTCGGTCCCTTTAGCATCAAGAGCTACATCTAATCTCTTCTTGAAGGCCAGGCAGTTTTGCCCTCAACTACATTCTGTGGTAGCAAATTCCACACATTCATCACCCTCTGGGTGAAAACATTTCTCCTCACCTCAGTTCTAAAAGGTTTAGTCCTTATCCTCAAGCGATGACCCCTAGTTCTGAACTCTATCACCATTGGGAACATTCTTTCTGAATCTACCCTGTCTATTCCTGTTCAAATTTTAATCCCTTGGACTACAAGGCCTGGTTTGCACTGTGGGCTTTGAGTAAATTAAAATTTTGTCCAATCGCATCAGCAGAACCCCCGGATGAGATCGCAGCCATGTAGTCTCTCTTGGGTAGTGGCAAATCAGTTTCTTTTTTGCAAGTTACTTTTCTGAGTGTTAATATACTCTTTGTACTTAGAACGACTGCATTAGAACTTTCAAAGAAATAGCTGGAAGCTTGCAGGAAAATATAATTATTTTGATTTGCCAGAAGGGGAGCATTGGAGTGCTTTTATTCTTCAGGCTCACATAGTGAACAGTAAGGTCAAGAAAAGAAACATGAGATTACTTCAAAAGGCCGAGGGTTTCAAGTGAATCCATATTTTCCCTCTTTTTTTTAACACTTATATGCCAGCCAGGTTTTGGGAAACACAGGGAGCTCTGACGCGGCACAGTGGTTAGCACTGCTGCCTCACAGCGCCAGGGACCCAGGTTCAATTCTCAGCTTCGGTCACTGTCTGTGCGGAGTCTGCATGTTCTCCCCGTGTCTGCATGGGTTTCCTCCGGGTGCTCCGGTTTCCTCCCACAATCTGAAAGACGTGCTGGTTAGGTACATTGGCCAGGCTAAATTCTCCCTCAGTGTATCCGAACAGGCACTGGAGTGTGACGACTCGGGGATTTTCACAGTAACTTCATTGCAGTGTTAATGTCAGCCTACTTGTGATAATAATAAAATAAATAAACTTTAAGAAGTGTCAGATTCGACTCCAAACGTTAACTCAGTTTTTCTCTCCCCCCCAGATGCTGCCAGATCTGCTGAATATTTCCAGCACTTTGTGTTTTTTATTTCAGGGAAGCGCCTGCCTTACTTTCAGCAAATGGGCTAGGATGGTGACATGGAGGTGAGGTTTTCTGGCCCTGAATACGCCAGGCATCGTCGTGGGCGGGATGGGAAAATGTGGGGAGCCCTTAAAACCCAAAGGCTCTCCAAATTTTCCCTCCCTACCTATGAACGATGCCCACTGCTGGCAGGAGCAGGAATCCTGACCATGAGCCTGAGTGTCACTGTAATAAAGCTACTCAAACACCAACAACTGATCCTGGCGGTAACAATTCAATGCTTAAACTCAGGGACCAAACCCGAGACCTTTCTGTACTGCTTCAGAGATTCATAGAATAGAATTCCTACAGTGCGGAAGGAGGCCATTCAGCCCAACAAGCCTGCACCGACCACAATCCCACCCAGGCCCTATTCCCGTAACCTCACATATTTTCCCTGCTAATCCCCCTGACACTAAGGGGCAATTTAGCACGGCCAATCCACCAAACCCTCACATCTTTGGACTGTGGGAGGAAACCGGAGCACCCAGAGGAAACCCACGCAGACACGGGGCGAACGTGCAGACTCCACACAGACAGTGATCCAAGTGGGAATTGAACCCGGGTCCCTGGCGCTGTGAGGCAGCAGTGCTAACCACTCGGCCACCGTGCCGCCCCAGATTCTTTTGGTTTAACTTGCTATTTTTGAATTGACTCCTCATAGGTTCTACTTTCCAATGCACTTCAAAATAATAAACCAGATTTCCTTTTTTAATAACTTTTACTCGGTATCATTTGCCCTCCTGCTCTGTCACCTTCAATTCCTCAGTTTCTTCAAGGTGGGAGGTGGTGGCATAGTGGTATTAGAACAAAGAACAAAGAAAATTACAGCACAGGAACAGGCCCTTCGACCCTCCAAGCCTGCACCAACCATGCTGCCTGACTGAACTAAAACCCCCTACTCTTCTGGGGAACATATCCCTCTATTCCCATCCATTTCATGTATTTGTCAAGACGCCCCTTAAAAGTCATTGGACTGGTAATCCAGAATCCAAGCATGATATTCTGGGGACCTGGGTTCAAATCCTGCCATCGCTGATGGTGAAATTTGAACTCAATTTTTAAAAATCAGATTGTCGCAATAACCCATTTGGTTCAGTTCGGGAAGGAAATCTGCCATCCTTACCCTGGTCTGGCCTAGCCTGCATGTGACTCAAGACCCACAGTAATGTGGCTGATTCTCAAATGGCCCAGCAAACCACTCAGTCCAAGGGCTGAGGCAATTCAGGATGGACAATGAATGCTGGCCCAGCCAGCAATGCCTGCACCCCATGTAAGAATATGAAAACAAAATGGAGGTGATAGGTTAGTCTGCTTGGGGTGCTGTCAGCATGATAAACATTAGACAAAGTAAAAGCTTTACACGCAAGAATTGTTGTTCAATATTTTTTAAAACTGAACACTAAAAGCCAATTGAGCCTCTTTTCCTCATGTCAACTTGGCTTGGTTGGTGAGCTGTCACTTCAAAATCAGAAGACAATGGATTCAAGCCAAAAGTTCACAAAAATCTAAATAATCGTGCAGCTGAATACGGAAAGTGCTGGGAACTAAAATAGTAACTAAGAGGGCCAACAAGGGGATATGAGAATCAATTGTATGTAATGTGAAAGGGAACACCATGAAATAATTTTATAAACTGTAAAGTGGCA
Source organism: Mustelus asterias (assembly GCF_964213995.1). NCBI lineage: Eukaryota > Metazoa > Chordata > Chondrichthyes > Carcharhiniformes > Triakidae > Mustelus > Mustelus asterias. Next base: position 38,204,943 of record NC_135813.1, read on the forward strand.
ATCTAAAGGAGGGGTGAGGCCAATTAGGAAACAATAAAGGAGAACTTCTTGTGGGGGGAGAGGGCATGCTAACGTGTTGAGTGAGTGTATTACATCTACCTTCAAAAAAAAAGGGGATGTTGCTAATATTACAGTGAAGGAGGAGGTAGTAGAGAGCTATGGATGAGATAAAAATGAACAATGAAGAGGTAGTTAAGTGCTCAAAGTCAAAAGACTGAGATGGGATGCATCCTCGGTTGCTGAGGGAAATAGAGCTGGGAACGATGGCAGCTGTGACCACAATCGTCCAATCTTTAGATGTAGGAGTCATGCCAGAAGACTGGAGGTTTGAAAATGCTACACCGTGTTCAGAAAAGGGGAGGTGGACGGCATGGTGGCACAGAGGTTAGCACTACTGCCTCACAGCACCAGGGACACAGGTTCGATTCCTGGCTTGGGTCACTGTCTGTGCGGAGTCGGCACGTTCTCTCTGTGTCTACGTGGGTTTCCTCCGGGTGCTCCGGTTTCCTCCCACAGACCGAAAGACGTGCTGGTTAGGTGCATTGGCTGTACTAAATTCTCCCTCAGTGTACCCGAACAGGGTTGGGAGTGTGGCGACTAGGGGATTTTCATTGCAGTGTTAATGTAAGCCTACTTGTGACACTAATAAACTTTTAAAAAATGGATAAATCTGGCAAATATAGGTCAGTCAGCCTAACGTCAGTCAACAAGTGAAATGCAGTACACCTTTGTTGAAGATGGATCATTTTGCACTGATTTGTAGCATCGTTTGATGGAGTACCGGAAAGGACTGATGAGGATGATTTGGCTAATGTTGTCCATTAGAACTTCCAAAAGTATCTGCTGAATTAGACCTGCGAGGAAAAATTGAAGCTCGTGCCACATAGGGTAGTGGCAGCATGGATATAAAACTGGTTCATGGATGAAAAACAAAGAGCAGCAATGGAAGGTTATTTTTCAGACTGGAGGGGCAATATACAGATGTGTTCCCCAGGTGTTAGGACCACTGCTCTTTTTCATGCACATTAATGACTCGGACTTCTTAAATAAGGCATAATTTCAAATCTGCAAACAATCTAATCCTCAGAACTGTCGTCAACGATGATGAGGATCGAGGTAGACTTCAGGAGGACATAGATGTAAGTGAAATTGGCAGACTCATGGCAAATTAAATTTAACACAGAGAAAAGTAAAGTGAAACACTTGCGAGGGAAGAATGGGGAGACACAACACAAATTAAATGCTGCAATTTTGGGGTTTGCATGCAAAAATCTTTGAAGTTTGCAGGACATGTTGATAAGATTATTAATAAAGCATAGTGGATTCCACGCTTTATAAATAGGGGCATAAAAGTAAAATTGTTAGGGGTTTATGCGAAGTCTTTATGAATCACTGGTCAAAGCTCAAATGGAATGCAGTATTGCTTTACTTAACATTCTTGTTGCATTCTTTAAAAGAGCAATTTAAAGCAAAACATTGTTAAGTGATTCAGGTTTTCCTGCAGCAATTAATATGTTCTAGTGGTACCAAGTGAGTCTCTCCTCCAATCACCAGCCAGTCTCTCCTCCAATCACCAATGGCTCCCTCCCTCATCCCCACTGACTCGCACTCCTGATCCCCAGTGACTCTCTCCCCTGATCCCCGCCGAGTCCCTCGTTTCTGTTACCTCAATGAGAAAACAGCGAATCAATGTTTCTTATGAATATTTCAGAGTGTGGTGATGATCAAGGTGGAAAGAAGTTGAGAGTGAGGCACTGAGTGGGGCAGCCAGTAGGGCAGAAACACAGTGGGAGTGAGGCAGCAAAAGGGTCAGCGAGCAGGACAGTGATGTGGCTGCTGAGAGGGTGAGTAACAACATAACATTAAACATCATGACTTTTAAAAGGACATATCCTCCCAATTACACTGGCGACATTTCAATGAAATAAAACAATAAATGGATCATCATTTATGGGAGGTACCACTGAACTATGTCTAATTATGGGCATTGCACTCTGGGAAGAGTGTTAGTGAATCAGAGAAGGCGTAGAAAACATTTACTAGAATGGTACCAGGATTAAGGGACACCAGATATAGAGTCTTGTGCGGAATTTTACAAGAAAAATTCCAGTGTTCAGCTAGCATGAAAATGGGAGAGTTGCAGATCTGTTTTTTGGGTGAGTTTTTACTCCCAATCTTGTGCACATAGTGCATGAAAAAATGGGCGAGGCTACTAGAGGCAGTGGGTGGGGCCAAACTCACCAGTTCGCTTCTTCAATCAGCAGAGGGAGCTATTGCGCATGTGCAGACCTCTCTGTCAAGGTGCCGGGCTGGAACGGCCCAATGGGCAGACCCCCCCCTTGCCCTCGGCCATCCTAGAGGGCCTCAGTGGCCACTGGTTCTACTAGCGAGGGCAAAACGACTGCTCCCTGTTGATGGGGAGGTCTTTTTCTCACCGGAGAGAACCTCTCCAAGCGAGGCCATAAAGGCAAGTGAGCACGGACGATTGATAGCCGGGCTCGCTAATCACATGGAAAACTCGATTCAAATAAATTTGAATAAACTATTCAGCCTCCCGCCGGATGTGGGCGAGAGGCTGACTGCGCCAGAAATCCGGCTCTGGTAAGATCACGAGAGCTGAGAAATCAGGCACAATCCTGATTTCTCGGCTCTTGCGCTATTTTACCGGCTCACTCTTCCCATCGATGGGGGGGTGAACCGGTAAAATCGAGGCCATAGAATGTTACAGCACAAAAGGAGCCCCTTTGACCCATCGTATATCTGTTAGCCATCAAGCACATATCTATTTTAATACCATTTTCCAGCACTTGGTCCAAAGCCTTTTCTTCTATGGCATTTTGAGTGCTTATCTAACTGTTTCTTAAAGGGTGTGAGGGTTCCCACCTCTAACCATCCTTTCAGGCAGGGAGCAAGCCCACCAACACCTCTACTTTCTCAGAAGGTTACAGAAATTTGGCATGCCCACTATGACTCTCACCAATTTTTACAGATGCACCACAGAAAGTACCCTTTCTGGATGCATCAAAGCTTGGTATGGCTCCTGCTCTGATCAAGACCGCAAGAAACAACAAAGGGTTGTGAACGCAGCCCAGTCCATCACGCAAACCAACCTCCCATCCATTGACTCCATCTACATTTACTGCTGCCTTGGGAAACTAGCCAGCATAATCATGAGTCATAGAGGTTTGCAGCATGGAAACAGGCTCTTGTCCAACAGCCCAACTTGTCCATGCTGCCCTTTTTTTTTAACCACTGAGCTAGTCCCAACTGCCCGCATTTGGCCCATATCCCTCTATATCCATCTTACCCATGTAGTTTTCTAAATGCTTTTTAAATGACAAAATTGTAACTGCCTCTCCTACTACCTCTGGCAGCTTGTTCCAGACCCTCACCACCCTTTGTGAAAAAATTGCCCCTCTGGACGCTTTTGTATCTCTCCCCTCTCGCCTTAAACCTATGCCCTCTAGTTTTAGACTCTCCTACCTTTCGGAAAAGGTATTGACTATCCAGCTGATCTATGCCCCTCATTATTTTATAGACCTCTATAAGATCACCCCTAAGTCTCCTACGCTCCAGGGAAAATAGTCCCAGTCGATCCAGCCTCTCCTTATAACTCAAACCATCAAGTCCTGGTAGCATCCTAGTAAATCTTTTCTGCACTCTTTCTAGTTTAATAATATCCTTTCTATAGTAGGGTACATTACATTACTATTCTATAATAGAGTAACATACTTTATTCCACCTTCTTCCATTGGGAAAATGATACAAAAGTCTTAAAACACGTATCAACCGACTCAAGAACAGCTTTTTCCCTACTGCCATCAGACTTTCGAATGGTCCTATCACATATTAAGCTGATCTTTCTCCTCACCCTATCGGCAACTGTCGGTAACACTATATTCTGCATCCCACCCTTTCCTTCTCCCCTGTGCACTAAACAGTATGTTTTGTCTGTATAGCGTGCAAGAAACAATACTTTTCATTGCATCTCAATACATGTGACAATAATAAATCAGTTCAATTCAATTCCACATTCCCACCACCCTCTGGGGGTACAAAGGATTGCCTTCAAATCCCCACTAAATCTCCTGCCCCTTACCTTAAATTTCTGTGCCCTGGTTACTAATCCCTCTACAAAGGGGAAATGTTTTTTCCTATCTACCCTATCTATGACCCTTATAATTTTGTACAACTTGATCAGGTTCCTCCCCTGTCTTCTCTGCTCTAAGGAAAACAAATCTCAGCCTAGCCATATACAGACAGATGACAGGAGATGATGAAGGGGACACTTAATAGAGGCATTCAAAAGAATGAAGACAAAATAATCAAAGTGGGCTGCTTTGTCCTGGACGGTGTCAGGCTTCTTGAGTATTGTTTGAGTGCACCCATTTAGGTAAGTGGGAGTATTCCATCACTCTCCTGAAATATGCAGCAAGTTGTAACAATTGGGAATGTACTGATTGAAAGAGTGATGAAAGCAGGTTCAATAGTGCCTTTGAGAATGGAATTAGGTAAATATTTGAAAAGGATAAATTGTACGGTTATGGGAAATAGCAGCAGAGTGGGACTGCTTGGAAAAAAAGACCTGACCCTGAAACAATGGCTTTCCCCTGTGCTTGCAAGATACTATAATTCAATGACTTTAACTTGTAATTACATCGTCATATCATCTGATCAACAGTGAACCTGGAAAGCAGGGGTCGTTACACTACATTAAACATAAATGGAATTCACTACCACCGAATGCAGTTGAGGCCAAAACGTTGTCTGATTTCAGGAAGAAATTAGATATACTCTTGGGGCTAAAGGGATCAAGGGATATGGGAGGATGGGAAATCACGATATTGAATTCGACGATCAGCCATGATCAAGATGAATGGTGGAGCAGGTTCGAAGGGCCGAATGGCCTACTCCTGCTTCTAGTTTCTATGTTAAAGTGACGATGGGACACATCTGAAAATAATCTCAGAAGCTGAAGTTGGGGGTCGCTGCAATAGGTCTTCAGAATAAATCCAACAGTTCCCAAAGAAGAAGAATTTTAACACCACCTATTTATGATTTTTATTTTTTAAGATTAACTTTACGCATTCTGTCATTGTCAATTCAAACTGGGTTTGGGGGAAGAGTTTTATGATGAGTCAGCTTAGCTGTGAGGAGGCTGCACGCCACAGCAGATCAGCACTGACTTGGGGGTGTTTTCAGTTCAAATTCGAGTGCTAATACGGTTTCTTCAAAATGTTCTGAGTCAGCAATTCTGAACCCAATTCCCTGCTTAAATAAAAGCACTGCCCAATAACCATTGCCCATCAGAAAGGCTGAACTTAATAAAAGAATGTGCGAGTTAATTAAATTCTCTACATATTAGAAAACTGCCCGTGGTGTGTGGACCGTTCGCTGCTGAATAATGTCTTTCTTATAAACAGTTTGTATGTGATACAAGATAGTCATGATGTGGAGATGCCGGCGTTGGACTGGGGTAAACACAGTAAGAAGTTTAACAACACCAGGTTAAAGTGGTAGCTTTTGCTACCAAATAAACCTGTTGGACTTTAACCTGGTGTTGTTAAACTTCATACAAGATAGTGGCAGAGGAGTTGATTTCAGAAACTCATTCGATAGATCTAGCTAGCTACCAAAGGGTGTGAATATGTTGTGACAGGTGATGCATGAAAATTGAATGGGATATATTGACATAGCATTTTGCAATGTTAAGTGTTGACATTGAAAGCTCGGCCAAATATCATGATAAGCAAACAAATCTTTGGAGTCAATGTCTGGCCCCCACAAAAGATTGTTTTATAAATCAGAAACATTTTTAAAGAGGGAGTAATGCCTCTGAATGATAAGTCATTCAGTGTACATTTTTAAAATTCATTCATGGGATGTGTGTGTCGCTGGCTGGGTCTGTATTTATTGCCTATCCCTAAGGGCATTTAAGAGTTAAACACATTACTGCGAGTTTGGAGTCATATGTAGGCCAGACCAGGTAAGCATGATGTGGAGATGCCGGCGTTGGACTGAGGTGGACAAAGTAAGAAGTCTCACAACACCAGGTTAAAGTCCAACAGGTTTATTTGGAATCACAAGCTTTCGGAGTGCTGCTCCTTGAGTACTGTTCACTCACCTGATGAAGGAGCAGTGCTCCGAAAACTCATGATACCAAATAAACTGTTGTACTTTAACCTGGTGTTGTGAGACTTTTTACTGAGACCAGGTAAGGACAGCAGATTTCCTTTCCTAAAGGACATTAGGGAACTGGATGGGTTTTTCCAACAATTAAAAATCGTTTCATTGTCATCACTTAACTTTCAATTCCAGATTTTTTTAAAAATTGAATTCAAATTTCACTATCTGCCGTGGTGGGATTCAAACCCCAGTCCCCTGAAGATTACCCTGGGCCTCTAGATTACTAGTCCAGTGACAATACCACAGCATAGTCCAAAGGTATGCAGTTTAGGTGGATTGGCCATGGTAAATGCATGGGGTTATGGGGATAGGGCAGAGGCGGGTAGCGGCATGGGCCTGGGTAAAATGCTTTTTCGGCGAGTCAGTGAAGACTCAATGGGCTGAATGGCCTCCTCCTGCACTATAGGGAATTCTATGATTTTTTTTCTTTCTATGCCACTGCGCCCCCTAAAAATCCACCTTTATAATTTCATTCACTGATATCAGTCCGATAAATAGTGAATGTATTAGGTTAGGTGATGGGGTTACAGGGTTTGAGATTGAAGAAGAAATGTTCAATAGTTCCTTGTTCCATTCACTGATTAAAACTGCACTGTTACAGCCATTCCTTACCATGTTCTTCTCTGGGGACTGCCATAAAGAATGGAAACAAATTGTCAGTGACTAGAATATAAATACAAACCCAGAAATATGAAAAGGTTTATGGCACAGGAGGAGGCCATTTGGCCCATTGTGTCTGTGCTATTAGAAAGAGAGCTATCCATTCTAATTCCACTCCAGATCTTGGTCTGTAGTTCACTTCTATGCATCATCTCAAGCGCATATCCAAACATTTTTAAAAATCTGCCTTTTCCACTCTTTCAGACAGTGAGCTCCAGACTCCCACCAATTTCAAGTTTATTAATTAGTCTCACAAGTAGGCTTACATTCACAATGTAATGAAGTTACAGTGAAAATCCCCTAGTCGCCACACTCTGGCGCCTGTTCTGGTACACTGAGGGAGAATTTAGCATGGCCAATGCACCTAACCAGCACATCTTTGGACACCACCCTCTGAGTGAAAAGAAAATTCCTCCTCAATTCCCCTTCTGTCCTTCCACCAATTACTGCAAAACTATGCGCCTGGTTACTGATCTCTCCGCTAATGCAAATAGTTCATTTCTATCCACTCTATCTGGGCCCCTCAGAAATTTCTACACCTCAATCAATTCCTCCCTCAGCCTCCTGTGTTGGAAAAAACAACTCCAACCTATCCAATCTTTCCTCCAAGATATTCTCCATTCCTGGAAATGTCCATATAAATCTCCTCTGTCCCTCATCTCCAACATAATCACCTCCTTCCTGTAATGGGGTGACCAGAACTGTGCACAGTAATCCAGCTGCAGACAAGCTAGTGTATGTAATATACAATTCCAGCGTTACATCCCTGTTCTTATAATCTATTCCATGGGCAATAAAGGCATTCGTTCTTGACCATTTTATCTACCTGTCCTGCTCGCTGCAGGGATCTGTGGACAGCCACCTCAAGGCTCCCTATGTTTTGCTTGGTAACATGGAAACATAGAAGATAGGAGCAGGAGAAGGCCATTTGGCTCTTCAAGCCGGCTCCGCCATTCATTAAGATCATGGCTGATCACCCAACTCAATAGCCTGATATTTTCTCTTACCTTGTTTGTCCTCCTCACACTTCTCCAGTTCAAATTTCATTTGCCAGTTTTCTGCTCATGTAAGCAGTCCATTAATACCTTTCTGCAGTCTATAGCTTACTTCCTCATACTCAACCACATGGCCAATTTTCACATCATTTGCAAATTTCTTAGTCATACCCGCGACATGTAAGTCTAATTCATATATATAAAGCACAAACAGCATGGAATCTTGTACCCAGTCCCGCAGAAGCACAGTGGAAAGCAGTCTTTTGGTCACAATGAACATCGATCAACTACTGCTTCCGGTCACGGAGCCCATTTTGACCCAACCTGGCACCCTCCCTCGGATCAAGTGAGCTTTTAATTTTCTAACTAGTCTGCCATGTGAGATTTTGTCGAAAGCCTCGCTAAACCTCCTGCAGCCTATACAACAAGTGCACTTTCCTCAATAATCCTCCCTGTTGTCATCTCAAAAAGTTTAGTCAAGTTAGTCAGACCCTTTAATAAATCAATTCTGACTATCCTTGATTAATCCATGCCTCTCTCAATGAAAATTTATATTGTCTTGTAACCTTTTCCAATAAAATGTAAGTTAGGCTGACTGGTTTGTAATTACTCGGGCTGTCCTCATTTTTTAAACAACGGTACAACATTAATGTTCTCCCAGTCTTCTGGCACCATGCCTGTAGCCAGAGAGGATTAGAAAATGTAGATCAGACCTTCCATTATTTCTTCCTTTAGCAACCTAAGATATATTGCATCCAATTTTAAGGACAGTAAGAAGTCTCCCAACACAAGTTAAAGTCCAACAGGTTTTTTTGGAATCACGAGCTTTCAGAGAGTTGCCCCTTCATCAGGTGAGTGGACGATTTGGTTCACAAACACGGCATATATAGACAAAGATACAATTGCAAGATAATGGTTGCATTGCGAGTCTTTTCAGATAATCAAGTCTTTACAGGTACTGACAGTGGGACTGGAGAGTGGGATAATCTCAGGTTAAAGAGGTGTGAATTGTCTCAAGCCAGGATAGTTGGTAGGATTTTGCAAGCCCAGGCCAAATGGTGGGGGTTACACAGAGTGTGACATGAACCCAGGATCCCGGTTGAGGCCGTTCTCATGCGTGCAAAAGATTTCCTGCCTCACCACATTTATCTTATCCAATGTTTCATACTCCTCCTGAGCCACAATGTCTACTTTAGCCTCTCTCATGAAAATACACGCAGTGTATGCTATCATAACCAAGCCCACACCTTTTCTCTCCACATACATTTTCAGTTTTTAATACATTCTACTCTTTATCATTTTGCTCTTTATATATTCATCAAACACCTTTAAGTTTTCCTTGATTTTACTTGTCAATATTTTCCATGGTCTCAGTTTGCTTTCCTAATTTTTTTTTTATAATTTCACCCCGGCACTTTCTGTACTCGGCGAGGCATTTTGGAGTGTTGAACTTTTGACATCTGACATAAGCTTCTGTTTTTTTTATCCATCTCTTCGACACTTCAGAGGTCTAGACTTGTGAGTCCCACCCTTTTTGTGTGGGAGCATATTTGCTTTGAGTACTTTTTCTCTCCACCTTCAGCGCCTCCCACGATGCTGACACTAATTTACCTACAAGTAGCTCTTTCCAGTCCACTTTGGCTAAAGCAGGTTTCAGCATAGTGAAGAATTGGCTTTTCCCCAGTTTAAAACTTTTATTCTTGGTTTATCATTATCCTTTTCTCTGAATCTTTAAGTCTAACTGAATTATGATCATTAAGACTAAAATGCTAAAATATTTTACCAAGACTACACAAACTTTGTAATTATATATTTCCTGCACAAATAATTTATTTGGACTACATCTGTTCTATTTTTTAATTGAGATGGTGATGGTACCTTTATAATGGTAGTCTGTATATTGTTAGATCCTTTGATGGGTAAAAAGTAAAATTAGCTCAGGCAGATCTCAGTGGTTGTAAGTCTACAGAGCAGCAGTCTGTGATTTGCACCTCTCTTCTCTGAGAGGTACAAAGGTGAATGATGCAGTATAGTTGCCCTTGTTTTAGATTGCTGCAAAGGTATATTGCTGGGTCAGAGAACTTGGTAAACTTAGGGTCATTCAGAATTCTGCTGTCCGTGTCTCAACTCCAGCAAGTCTCATTCCCCTCTCACCCCTGTGCTTGCTGACCTGTAGTGGCTCCCAGTCAAGCCAGACCTTGACTGTAACATTCATATCCTTGTTTACAAATCCCTCCATGGCCTTGCCCCTCATGATCTCTGAAATCTCCTCTCATTCCACAATTCTCTGAGATATCTGTGCTCCTCTAATTCCCACCTTTTACACATTCCAATTATATTTTGCTCGACTATTAATGGTCGTGAGTTCAGTTGCCAGTTGCTCTGGAATCTCTCTTTCCAATTTCCACCTCTCTATCCTCCTTTCCCCCTTCAAGACACTCTCCCTTGGCCAAGTTTTTAGTCTTTTCGCTTATTGGGTGGGATTCTCCAGCCATTCATGCCAATGGAATTCTCCCATCTCACTGCAGTGAATGGAGATTTGGCTGAGCGCCAAATTCTCTATCCTCTGTGGCAGCGGGAAGTGAACGGCGAGAGAACTCCGGCCAATATTTCCATATGCTGCTCAGTGTCATACTTTGTTTTATAGTGCTCCTGAGAAGCGCTTTGGGACATTTCATTACATTAAATATATAATATATGTATGATATATAATATATCATATCAATATTAATTGTCATAGTTGACAACACGGGATGAAAGTAAGTTGCATTACACTATGCCCAACACACAGAAGATATATTGCAAGGTACATGTGTCATTAAATTACATTTGAACACATTGCAGCACAGTGGTTAGCACTGCTGCTCACAGCACCAGGGACTGCGTTCGATTCCAGCCTCAGGTGACTGTCTGTGTGGAGTTTGCACGTTCTCTCTATGTCTGTGTGGGTTTCCTCCGGGTGCTCCGATTTCCTCCCACAGTCCAAAGGTGAGTGGGTTAGGTTGACTGGCTATGCTAAGTTGCCCCTTAGTGTCAGGGGGACTAGCAGGGTAAATAGGTGTGGTTACAGGAATAGGGCCTGTGTGGGATTGTTGGTCGGTGCAGGTTCGATGGGCTGAATAGCCTCTTTCTGCACTGTAGGGATTCAATGATTGTCAGGTTTGGAATAGCAGCTGGTTCACCTCATTTTGGCCTCTTCAGCTCACATCTCAAATCATCAATGAAGACAAACCGAGCCACACTAAATAGTTAACAACTATTAACAAATTGAATCAAGCCCAGTGAAGAGTGGGAAGAAAGTGGGCACTGCACATGACACTGATAGGATATTAAATGCAACAGAAAGGACTTGAAACCCATTCAGTCACATTGGACTCTGACTGCCAACTCAGATATGAACTCATACTAAATAGGAGGAATTCATTATAAATTATAGGATTTGGCCACAGTGACGTATATGGTTGTTTTACTGCATGCTGTGCGTGAATACCAGTGGAGTCTTTTTTAAAAAGTCTATTAGTGTCAAAAGTAGGCTTACATTAACACTGCAATGAAGTTACTGTGAAAATCCCCTAGTCGCCACACTCCGGCGCCTGTTCGGGTACACTGAGGGAGAATTTAGCATGGCCAATACACCTGACCAGCACGTCTTTCGAACTGTGGGAAGAAACCAGAACACCCGGAGGAAACCCACGCAGACACGGGGAGACCATGCAGACTCCACACAGACAGGGGACCCAAGCCGGGAATCGAATCCGGGTCCCTGGCGCTGTGAGGCAGCAGTGCTAACCACTGTGTCACCGTGTCGCCCTTACGTTACTCACAGGCACCACAACATCAGCCTGAGCAGGATAGCCTGTTGTTGAACTCCTTCTTCATGCTTTTATACTGGGGTATTTGGAGCTGCTGCAACACAGCTCTTTGGCGAAGGTACACTGCACACATGGAGAACTCAAATGATTGTTCCCTTTGGGTTTCAATGGAAGTTTAAGGGCACTGATCATAAAGCCAATATACCACCTCGACCTTTCCAATTTTCACTGGATGCTCCTGAGACTTTTCAGCAATTAGCGCAGTATTAAGCACCAGGGAAGGTAAATTCTGTCTTCATGTCAATGGCAGGTTCCCACAAACAAATGTCTGGTAAGTAATAAACTTCCCAAAGAAACAATAGGCTGATTAGCCTATTTGATTAGTCCAGTTCCAATCAAATAACCTAACATGCTATCAATTGACTAAACTGCAGATTATTAACTTTGTAAATGTTCCCGCCACCTAACATTAGCAAGAAAAATAACATTTTCTTTCCATGCCACCTTTGGCTAGATTGCAAAAACGCTGCAACTTAATTTTAGCCCCTCCATACCTTGTTAAAATTGATTTGGTTCTCCGAAGCTGAATACCCCTGAAACAGTGTAAAATGCTGCAAAGTATCTTTGGCCTGAAATCACATCAATAGTTGCACCAATTTCTATAGCATTATTCTGCTCTCTGGTGACCAAAAGGTCTTAAAATAGATTGGGTCTTAAAGAAAACATTGAGGAAAACACTGAGGAAAATGCTGAGGACCGATGTGTGTAGGTCTGATTTCCACCGACTCAACCTTGATAGCCCAGTGAGAGACGCGCTCTATAATTGGAAAGGGATGTTGTTGTTACTGCGGGATTTCACCCAGGAGGGAGGGGAAACCCATTGAGGAAAACAAAGCAAACTAGTTTTGTACTTAAAGGATATTCCTGTTACCTTTTGTTGCTCTTGGCTTGGTGTGCTTCCTTGGTAACCATATAAAGACTGGTCTATTGAATATAGTTCTCAATGGACAGAATTCAATACGTAGAATCAAACACCACAGATAGGCAATATGGCCCAGTTTGCATCTACTGGTTCTTTTAAACAGCTAGTTCAACTATTCCACTCTTTTTTGTTTTGGTTCTTTATCTCATTCACTTTTGTTCTGGCCCTGCTGCTTGTGGAAATTACTCTATTGAAATTTTCTGCTTCATAATTTTGAATTGTTCTGTTAAATCTCCCTTCAACCTTCCCCCTTTCCCCCTGCTCTAAGGAGAACACACCTAGTTTCTCTTGTCTCTCCACATAACTGAAGTTCCTCAACCCTGGTACCATTCTGGTGAAATTCCTCTTCACCCTCCACCAGACCTTGATGTCCTTCCACACCTGTGTGCCCAGAATTGGGCGCATGAGAAATATCTTAACTAAAGTCTATTTGTAATGCACAACACGGAGATGAGGAGCTGGCTAGTAAAGGTTAACTTAGCTTGTCTTGCATGCTTGGTTTACCCAGCATACCTGTGCAAGATGTAACAATTGATATATGCATGCCTGGGTCAGAGAAGGGAACAATTTGCCATTCATGCTCATTATCCAATAATGCTTGCTGGAAGCAATTTTTTGGTTGTTGTGCGAAGGTAAGATTAGCTTTAGAACTCAGTTATGGCAGGAGACTCCCTTGTGGACAATGGACATACTTTAAGGATGTCCTCAAAGCATCCCTGAAGAGGTCAAACATTCATTTAAAAGACTCTGGCTTGTGACTGACCAAAGTGGGATTGGCTCATTCAGGAAGGAACCGAACAAATAGAAACATAGGAAATAGGAGGAGGAGACCATTCGGCCCTTCGAGCCTGCTCCACCATTCATGATGATCATGGTTGATTATCCAACTCATTAGTCAGATCCCACCTTCCCCCCATATCCTTTGATCCCATTTGCCTCAAGCGCTTTATCTAACTGCTTCTTGAAAACATTTAATGTTTTGGCCTCAACTACTTTCTGTGATAGCAAATTCCATAGACTGACCACTTTCTGGGTGAAGAAATTTCTCCTCATCTCTGTCCTAAACCATCTACCCTGTATCCTCGGATTGTGACCCTGGTTCTGAACACCCCCACCATCGGGAACATCCTTTTACATTTACCCTGTCTAGTCCTGTTAGAATTTTATAGGTTTCTATGAGAGCCCCCTTCATTCTTCTGAACTCCAGCGAATACAATCTTAACTGACTCAATCTCTCCTCATATGTCAGTTCTGCCATCCCAGGAATCAATCTGGTAAACTTTGGCAGGAGTGTGCAGAAGTGAAGTCGAGGTGTCGGAAGGAGGTGAAATTTAAATTCAATTTAAAAAGAAACCTAGAATTAAATCCTTTGATGAAACCACTGTCTATTGTCATTAAAAACCCACTAACTCCCGTTAGGGAAGGAAATCTGCCATCCTTACCTGGTCTGGCCTACATGTGATTCCAGACCCACAGCAATGTGGTTGATTCTTAAATGCCCTCTGAAATGACTGAGCAAGGTTCAAGGGCAATTAAGGATGGGCAATAAATGCTGGCTGAGCCAGCAATGCCCATATCCCACGAATGAATTTAATAGATTCAAGTCTTTATATAGCGTCGTAAATGAAGTAAAATATCTTAAGACAATGCATAGGATCATAGAATCCCTACAGTGCGGAAGGAGGCTATTCAGCCTACACCAACAACAATCCCATCCAGGCCCTGTCCTGTTAACCACATGTATTTACCCTACTAATCCCACTGATACTAAGGGGCAATTTAGCGTGATGAATCAACCTAACCAGCATATCTTTGGAGTGTGGGAGGAAACTGGAGCACCCGAAGGAAACCCACGCAGACACGGGGAGAAAGTGCAAACTCCAAGAGACAGTCACCTAAGGCCAGAATTTATCCCGGGTCCCTGGCGCTGTGAGGCAGCAGTGCTGACCACTGTGCCACCGTGCCACCCACAGGAATGCAGTCAGGCAAAAATGACAGAGAGCCATTGTCATGACTGCTTGGTCTGGAGAGTTAAATATTAGGGAGGTCCTAAAAGGTGCAGAAAGAGAAGTTGAAATGATTATGGATGAGATTCTAGAGCCTCATATTTTGTGAGCTGAATGCGCAGCCACTGATGGCACTGTGAGTGAAACGGGGAAGATGGATAAGAGGTAGGAGCTAGAGGAATGCAGAGTTCTCAGAGTCAAAATTCACAGTTGAGTAATGGCCAACAGAACCAGGTGAAAGCAAGAATCCAACATCCCAGAGAGGGAAGGAGAGAAGATCATCAAACTGGTGAGGGCAGATGACTGGATTACCTGCCTGCCTCTAGGTTGACGAATGCTGTTTTAGAGGTATGGGGCGAGAGTAACCAATCAATAAACAAAAAACACTTTGGGTGGAATTTTACCGCCACTTTATGCAGCGGGAAAATGCCGTAAAATCGGGCGTAAAGTGGCTAGCATGATTGGCGCCAGTTTTCGTGACCAGCGTGATTTTAGGACACCCGGAATTCCGGCACTGTCAGCCTCCCACTGGAAATGGGTGAGAGGCTGATTAATTTATTGAAATTTATTCGAATGTTCATTTCCATCTGTTTTGCCAGCCCGGCGCTCAATTGGCCGGGGACCCCTGCTTCTGTTAATATGCATGTGCACATCAGAGGTCTGCACATGCGCAATACCTCCCATTCCAGGTTGTCTGGCGAGTTAAGCTCTGCCCACAGCCTCTCTGGCTAGAAACTGGCTAGCCCATCTTTTTAGAGCCAGAGTGCATAAGATTGGATGTGAAAACTCACCCAAAAAAACAGATCTGGAACTCTCCCATTTTCAGACTAGCTGGACACTTAAAGATAAAAATCTTGTAAAATTCCACCTATTATTCCAAAAGGAAAGAGACTGGCAAACACGGGGCAATGTTGCTTACCAAACAAATAGGGTGCCAAAACTCATATTAAATTGTTCTGAGAATAAACCACTAACTACAAGACAATTACAGTCTGATTTTCAAAGAATTTTCCCTGTGGCAAATCTACTTCTTTATGAGATGTTGCTGTTAAATATATTTACTCCAGCGCTGATTTGTGCACTATTGGCAGCGGCACTGAGGCACTGCTTTGAAAACGATTTAAAACTACATCATAAACACTGCATAATACATTTAATCACGTCCTTTCACTGAATTATTCTTGTAATCTTTTCTTAAAGGAATGAGTGCCTTAAAAAAAAATCATCTCACTCTGGGATGGAAAACATTTCTCCAAGTAGGACACTCTTTCACTGCTGATGCATCCAAATAATGGTTTAGATTTTGCGATGGAGAGATGAACAGGGCTTGTCACTGTGTAAACTGAACAGTAACTTCCAGTGGCAACACATACACAACTCATAGATATTCATAGGATTCCAACAGTGTAGGAGGCCATTCGACCCATCAAGTCGGCACTGACTCTCCGAAAGAGCATTTTACCCAGGCCTACCCCACTCCCTATTCCCGTGACCCCACACGTTTACCCTGCTAATCCCCCCCAACCTAGACATCTTGGGACACGAAGGGGCAATTTAGCATGGCCAATCCACCTAGCCTGCACACCTTTGGAGTGTGGGAGGAAACTGGAGCACCCGAAGGAAACCAGGGGCAGCATGTTGACACAGTGGTTAGCACAGCTGCCTCACAGCGCCAGGGACCCGGGTTCAATTTCTGGCTTGGGTCACTGTCTGTATGGGGTTTGCATGTTCTCCCTGTGTCTGTGTAGGTTTCCTCCTGGTGCTCCGGTTTTTTCCTACAATCCGAAAAATGTGCTGGTTAGGTGCATTGGCCATGCTAAATTCTCTCTCAGTGTACCCGAACAGGCGCTGGAGTGCGGCAACTAGGGGATTTCCACAGCAACTTCATTGTGGCGTTAATGTAAGCCTACTTGTGACTAATAAATAAATAAACTTTTAAACCAGTTCAAACACTGGCAGAACATGCAAAATGCACACGGTCAGTCAAGGCTAGAATTGAACCCGAGTCCCTGGCGCTGTGAGGCAGCAGTACTAACCACTGTGCCACCGTGTCATCCTGATGATAAAGATGTGTGATCAGAAACTCCATTCCAGGTCAAATGGGATGCCAAAATATCCAGCAGCCTAATTCAGCATGATACTGTGGTGAGGAAACGGAATAGGGGGGCCAGGGAGTGGATCTTGTTGGTGGATGGTGCCTTTGAACTCCACAATGTCAATTTGTACTTTGGAAAGGAAATTTGATTGCACAGAGGCAGTAGTGGGGATAAGAGAAATGGTGAATAGAGAGTTAGGTAAAAATTGATTTTGTTAATGTTGTTGTTGATGGACAGCACATTGATAAAAGGTAGGGGTCAAGGAGGATCGTTAAAACACTCTCAACATTACAGTGGTAGGATGCAGATGGAACCTATTTCTGAGAGAGATCTGGTTACAATTGGATAGCTAACAATGGAACCAAGCACAGATAATTCCACCAATGGAAACAGATGAAATAATTGAACACATTCATGGAATCCCTACAGGAGGAGGCCATTTGGCTCACTGAACCTGCACCGACAACAATCCCACCCCGTAACCCCAGGTATTTACCCCGCTAATCCCTCTGACACTAAGGGGCAATTTAGCATGGCCAATCAACCTAACCCACACATCTTTATAGATGAATAACGTAGTGCAGTCACTGAGAATGTCTTGTTTGACTGTTGTTTGCACTGTTCTGGTCCAGATGTCTCATTGGAGGGATCCGAACAATGAGAAGCATTCCATTGCACACCTCACATGAAACCTCACCAGTGGTGAACATTTGAGAGACCAGAAAGTCAGCTGCTCAATGCAAAATACCCGCCTCTGATGCCTCTAGAACCAGCAATGTCAATATGGTTGGTCCAGTTATGATCTTGTTCAATGGTCACTCCCAGGATGTTGATGGTGGAAGTCTAGCAATAGTGCTGTCCTTGAACCATAAAACCCTGACAGTGCAGTAGAGGCCATTCGGCCCTTCAAGTCTGCACCAACTCTCTGACAGAGCATCTTAGCCAAGGAAATAAAAAGGTTTTCTTTTGATGGAGATGGTGAAAAATAAGGGCGGGCAATTTCAATAAAAGGCAAACTTCATTGGCAATACCAATGACAACTTTCCTGTGTGCACCCATTCTCATGTACAGCTAAATATCAGTGTGCTTACAGATTGAAGTAAGGAGGCAGACACGGTGCCTAAAGTGAAAAGGGACAAAGAAAACTGGACTAAAAGTGAGAACTCAAAGCACAGATGAAAAGGAGACATTTTAGGAAGCTTCTGAATGGAGGGAGGAGGCGATGGGATTTGGGCAGAGTGTCAGGGCAGGAATGAATTAAAGATCTATCACTGATGGATCAGGAGACAAGCACAGATTGATTAGAGGAATTAAGAGTGCATGCGGTCAGCAATGGAACAAGCACATGGAAGGATCTGAAATGAAAGGCAAGGGTCTTAAATTGATTTACTTTGAGATAAGCAGACAGTGGAGCTGAAGGACTGGGATAATGAGAGTACAAGGCTGTGTGTGGAGGAGGAGGAGGATTGCAGGGTTTAATTGTTCTGCTTCATTACCCAGTCAAGCTGAACTTCTGTCCATGCTGGAGTAATAGCACCGACTGAGAAACAAGCTCTGAATGAAAAATAAACTCCAGAAACAATCCCAAAGTCAAGAGGAATCTGTATCTTTCAATGCTAACCAGTGGATTGACTTTTACAAGGTGTGGCTGGGGGGGTGGTTGTGAGGGGTGGGGGGTGGAAATGGTGATGTGGGTTGGGAATCCTTGACCTCAATGTCAAGGTCAATGATGAGTCTGCTTGCACAAGCTCTGCATGTCCTGCACTCCAGCCATTCTAGAGCAGTTTGGCTATTAAGTGGCTTCAGGCAGATCTTTCCACCCATTAGCGAGGAGGACCCACTTCCGAGATTGTTGGCCAATCAAATGGCGAGAATTTCTGCTCCCAGTGGCGCCACCAGCAGTGGTGGCCACTACTGGGATTACATTTCAATCCAAAGGGAAGACACTATGGGTGGGAGTTTCCGGTCGCGCTCACCCCAAGACCAGAAATTCCCGCCCGAGGTCAACGAACCATTGCATGGTCTCCCCCACCCCCAGCTTGCTACGATTCCCATGGTGGGTGGGACGGGAAAATTCTCCAGTATGGACCTATACTTTCTGCTGTCTTGCCTGGGCTAGGCTGGCCGGCCATGGCAAGGGAGTTGGGGGTCAAGATAAACATGGTGGGATAACATGATGCAGGGAGGAGGAAACTGAGGGATGGGCACTGAGTGTCTTACCAGCAAGCACCCCCCACGAGCTTGAACATATCACTAGGTGGCCTGGACATGGTGTCAGCCTCCTCTGCTGTGAGTGAAATACGAGCGCTGGTGGGAGGAGGCCCTCATGTGACCAATAACTGGGCACTTAAGGACCTCATTTGGCCCACGGGTGGATGAACTGCCCGATAGCTCCAACCTCAAAGGTAAAATACCCGTCTGCATGGGAGGCACAGTGGCACAGTGGTTAGCACTGCTGCGCGCACTGCCAGGGACCCGAGTTCGATTCCTGTCTTGGGTCACTGTCTGTGTGGAGTTTGCATGTTTTCCCTGTGCCTGCGTGGGTTTCCTCTGGTGCTCCGGTTTCCTCCCACAGTCCGAAAGACGTGCTGGTTAGGTGCATTGACCCAAACAGGCACCGCAGTGTGGCGACTATGGGATTTTCACAGTAACTTCATTGAAGTGTTAATGTAAGCCTTACTTGTGACTAATAAATAAACTTTAAAAAGACAAGTGACGGACAAGGAGCAACTACGATTTTATGCTGCCCCCCCACCTGCGTCTTCCGGGAGTCGGGAGAGGGGGTGGTTGTAAAATTCAGCCTTACATCTATGACTGGGCACCTTTCCTTTTTGATCTGCCTGCTCTTGTGTTGGTTCACATGAGCCTCTCATGGTAATCCTGAGATTTCTAACCTGAGATCCACCATTGAACTCCTGGAACCTTTTGTTCAGCAAGACTTGAATAACTTGTTTTCTTGTGTCATCAAAATAAACCCGACATTCTTGCTGATCACCCTTCCTCTCTGTGCACCAAGCCTGCTAATGTCTATGGCAACTGAAAGGCAACACACAATTTGGGATCCAACTTGGCATTGATGGAACTGATTGCCTATGTGCACTCAGCTCATTTTGATAGCAGGGCAGCAGCGTTGCTGATTCATCAACCCTGATTCAAATATTGGCGTGAAAACTTAGTTGCCAAAAGAATGCCACAGGAGGATACACACCATCTTCCAACGGAACCTTCCAAACTTCCATCACTCTGTCCACTTGTGTCCCTGAGGCTCCCTCCACCTCCTGTGTGTGACCAACCAGTGTCCCCTGCTGTTTCCCCACAGTAAGAAGTTTAACAACACCAGGTTAAAGTGTTGCTGTTTCCCCACACTCAGTAGTTAGCAGTCAAGCTGGAAATGCTTCCTGCAAGTGTGTTCAAACTGAAACTTCCAGCCGTTCTGGAACTCCCTTATTCTGCAAATTTTGCACAACGCAAATCACAGGTGCCTTGTGACTGTTACACTTTCATCACAACCTGTCTTGATGGTGAACCTAACTTAAACGCTCCTGCGCATTACTGTTATCTTTCTGCGTGCAATGTGTGATACGCCTTTGCCACTTTTCTACAGATCCTTTCACATTTATGACCATACAAACCGTACATTATAATGACAATTCCGGAATGGACAATTATTCTTCCTCACTCACATTTTTCCTGATGAATTTTGCTCAGCAGCCTACATGCAGTTTGATGCAGGGATTTTGCATGTGTGACTGTGTGTGTCTGTGTGCATGTTCTTGTGTCTGTGTGCATGTTCTTGTGTCTATGTATGTTCTTGTGTCTATGTATGTTCGTGTCTCTATGTGTGTTTGTGTATCTATGTCTGCGTGTCTGCGAGTGTGCGCGTGTGTCTGCGTGTATGTCTATGTGTATGCCTGCATATGTGTGTGTACCTGTGTGTATGTGTGTGTCTATATCTGTGTGCGTGTGTGTGTGCCTGTGTTTATTTGTCTGTGTTTGTGTGTCTGTGTGTGCATGTGTTTGTCTATATGTGTATCTGTCATTGTGTGTGTCTGTGGCTGCCTATGTATATATGTGTCTATGTGTGTTTAAGCGTGTGTGTGCGCGTGAGAGAGACTGTGCATGTATGTGCTTCTAAGTGACTGTGTTTGTGTCAGTATGTGTATTTGTGTTTGTCCATGTCTCTGTTTGTGTGTCAATAAATGTGTGTATCGCGTATCTGTGTGTGTGATTTAGTGTGCAAGTGTGTGTATATCTGTGTGTGCCTGTGAGGGTGTGTGTGTGGCTGCATGTCTGTATGTGTGTGTCTGTGTTGGTCTCTGTGTATCTGTCATGTCTGTCTGAGTGTGTATCTATGAATGTGTGAATCTGTGTGTGCCTGTGTGTGTCCATGTCTGTCTCTGTGTGTGTCTATGAATATGTGTACCAGTGTGTGTGTGTGTGTGTGTGTGCGTGTGTGTGTGCGTTTGTGTGTATGTCTGTGTGAGTGTGTATTTGTGGGTGAGTGTGCGTGTGCCTGCATAGCTGTGTGTGTCTGTATTTGTCTGTGTGTGTGTCTATAATCTGTCTGTTTGTGTCTATGAATGTGTGTGTGTGTGTCTGTGTGTCTATATGTATGTACATATGTGTGTGCATATATTTGTGTGTGTGACAGCGCGTGCTGCTGGGGGGGGGCAAAATGGATGATCAGATCAACTGCCCATTATAGGGAGCATGTGATATTTACTTTTTTTAAATGTTCATGTTCATTACCAACAACTTGGAGAAGTGATTGAGCAAATGGAAATAGATACAAATTCCCAGCCTTGCCCACGTGCCGGAGACAGATGACATTACTTTGTGACAGTATGC
This sequence comes from Mustelus asterias, assembly GCF_964213995.1. Taxonomy (NCBI): domain Eukaryota; kingdom Metazoa; phylum Chordata; class Chondrichthyes; order Carcharhiniformes; family Triakidae; genus Mustelus; species Mustelus asterias. Next base: position 38,226,528 of record NC_135813.1, read on the forward strand.
AGAAAATATAGATTCAGTGTCACCGCTAACTCTTGTTTCCCTTCTGACAGGTGTTGGCAAACCTGTGGAGTTTTTCCAGCGTCCTCCGCTCTTGTTTCAGACTCCAGCATCCACACAGTATTTTGCTGATTTCAGCATTACCTGGTTTGTAAGCACCATGTGGCCTGCCTACCTGTCCCTCCTTTACTTTGTGTCAGAGCAGCATGCCCTTCTTTCCTATGGTTTTAGCACAGTCAATGCAGGAAGCGACTTAAACCTCGTTTCATCATTTTAATTGAAATATCCATCACAGGCAGACGAGCCTCTTAGCTAATTGAACGCAGGCACTGTGTTATTAAGTCCTTTTTTGCCATTGCCCCAACATTAACAAATTAGATGGTGACCTTTTTGAATAACCTTTCATCAATTTTGCAGTCACAGCACAATTACCAGGACAGAAGTGAAACTAAAAGAGTTCAAAGAATAATAACTATCATCTATTTTTGGATCAGCATCGAATGATGGACTAAGAAATTGTACGCTTTCCCCACTCCCATGCACGATTCTAATTAGGAAACAAATCTAGCTGGATTCTTGTGGCTGTTTTATAATTTAAAATTCCTTAAGGAGGGCAATCATAGATTGAACTGGATTCTAAATGATGGTGCAACAGCCTTTCAATTACCTTTCTAAAATTGTAGAGAAGGATAAGGCCTGGACCCTGAAGTTCACCCTTTGGGTCTCACTGCATTCCTTACAGACTCCTGAGAAAACGTGGCTCAATGAAATTGAGTCTGTGTCTTTATAAGCTCTGTTTGTGAACAGAATTCCCACTCACCTGAAGAAGGGGCTAAGAGCTCCGAAAGCTTGTGTGGCTTTTGCTACCAAATAAACCTGTTGGACTTTAACCTGGTGTTGTTAAACTTCTTACTCTTTCAATGAAACTCTGCCAGTGATCAAGCGAATTGGCTCCCTCCGCTCAGTGAGAGGGCATTTCCTATTTTGAGTTGATCTTGTCATTGGGAAGTTGAATCTCCAAACATGAAACATTTGCGAGGCGGCGCAGTGGTTAACACTGCTGCCTCACAGCAGGGACCCGGGTTAAATATAGAAACACGAAACAGGAGTAGGCCATTCGGCCCTTCAAACCTGCACCGCCATTCATTTTGATCATGGCTGATCATCGAATTCAATATCCTGATCCCCCCTTCCTCCCATATCCCTTGATCACTATAGACCCCAGAACCATATCTAATTTCTTCTTGAAATCAGACAACGTTTTGGCCTCAACTACATGCTGTGGTCGTGAATTCCACACATTCACCACCCTCTGGGTGAAGAAATTTCTCCTCACCTCAGTTTGATTCTGGCCTCGGGTAACTATTTGTGTGGAGTTTGCATGTTCTACCTGTGTCTGCGTGCATTTCCTCTGGGTGCTCCGGTTTCCTCCCACCGTCCAAAGATGTGCGGGTTAGGTTGATTGGCCATGCTAAATTGTCCCTTAGTGTTCAGGAGATTAATAGGGTGAATGTGTGGGGTCATGGTGGGAGATACAGGAAGGATATCAGAGGTAGGTTCTTTACGCAGAGAGTGGTTGGGGTGTGGAATGGACTGCCTGCAGTGATAGTGGAGTCAGACACTTTAGGAACATTTAAGCGGTTATTGGATGGGCACATGGAGCACACCAGGATGATAGGGAGTGGGATAGCTTGATCTTGGTTTCAGATAAAGCTCGGCACAACATCGTGGGCCGAAGGGCCTGTTCTGTGCTGTACTGTTCTATGTTCTATGGGGATCGGGCCTAAGTGGGGTTGTTGTCAGTGCAGGCTCAATGGGCCGAATAGCCTCCTTCCACACCGTACGGATTCTATGATTCCATTATCTGTCAGCCATTATTTTACATCAGAAACATGGGCCAGATTTTCACTGCCTGGGCGTATGGATTGAATCAAGAAATTTCCCAGCCTGGCAGCCCCATGTTGGTTTCTTGGGGCCCAGTTGGGTCCCATTTTTGCTCTGGGGAGGTGGAGACAGGACCGACTTTTGCCCACCGACCTCGGAAGAAGTTTGGAGATGGAGGCGGGTGAGTGCCGAGGTAGGCCACGGTTCGTTGGGACTTTGTCCCAGTTATTGCCGAAGTTGTTGGGACCTGTTAACATCATCCCTCATGTTACCTTGCATAACACTCCCGCTTTCACCTCCCCACCATTGCCACTCCTTGAAAACTCATGCTCCCAACCATGTCCCCTCCTATCCCCATGGTCTCTCCATGCCAACTCATGCTACCACCTACCATATTTGGCTACTTATAACCATCCCCCCCATGTCATTTCATACCATTCACCCTGTATTCATCATGGACAGGCCTCAGGAGCCACACGCAGATGAAAAAATCCCTTTGAACAATCTAAAACAGATCTTACTGCATGTGGCGGCATGGTTGCACAGTGGTTAACATTGCTGCCTCACAGCACCAGGTTCAAATTGGACCTTGGGTCACTGTCTGTGTGGAGTTTGCACATTCTTCCTGTGACAGCGTGTGTTTCCTCCCGATGCTCTGGTTTCCACCCACAGTCCAAAGACTTGCAAGTTAGATGGATTGCCCCTTAGTGTCCTAAAATGTGTAGGTTAGGTGGATTAGCCATGGTAAATGCATGGGATTAGGGGAATAGAGCGGGGTGGGCCTGGTTAAGGTGCTCTTTTGGAGAGTCGGTGCAGACTCGATAGGCTGAATGGCTTACTTATGTACAGTAGGGATTCTATGGTTACTTATACATACTCGATAGTAAAAAAATGCCCATTCACAAAAGATATTCAAAGCTTTTAAATCCCAAGTGTACAATCTGTTATAAAAACAAACCAGTTTATATTCAGTCCCCTCATCTGAGACAGCTAATCATTTAGTAGCCTCCTTAAATTGGCTAAATATAAACGCAGCTCACCAACTGAGATAATGCTTTTGAAACTCAGCCAAGCATTCACAATAACCCCAGCTTTAAAACAGTCCTTGGAAAAGGTCAGCAAACATCTCAATTGAAACTATGAAATAGGGGGTCAGGTTTTTATTAACATGCACTATGTGGCCTGTCAAGTAAAGCAGTCCATAGATGTTTGATTTCTAACTCTCATTGACAGCTTTAGCCAGTTTTGCACTCAAGTTTAAAGATCAGGGGTTTTAAAATCCTCATGTTATGATCCTTAAGCAAACCATATCCAGCCTTCAAAAGTGTTTCCATTTATTCCATCAATTTGCGAGTACCAGTCTGTGGGTTAATCCCTTTAGGACAGTGAAAATAGGTTCTGTTTGAATTCAGCACTAATTTCAGATGCCCTGCCTATGTGAATCATGCCCCCTTCTGGGAAAAATGGTATTGGTCAAAAATAGGAGCGAAATTCCGCATTTGGGTTCTGCCCATCATGTATAAAGCCTCTGGAGTCAGCTCAATGCTGTAAAAATGTGTTTTTTTTAAGGTGCTGAAACCTTTTACAACAGTGGCTATACTTTTAAAAGTATTTCACACATACAAACACATGAATTTGGAGCAGGATTAGTCCACTCGGATCCTCAAGTCTGCTCTGCAATTCAGTAAGCTGGTCTCATTGTAATCTCAACTTCACAATCTTGCCAGACCCCAATAACCTTTGAGGCATATTTGGACATCCTGTGGTCCTTAAGGAAGCTATATAAATTCAAGTCTTTATTTCTTTTCAATTACAGGCATTGCCATTGTATTTATAATGCGTGTGTGGTGTGCATGTGATATGTGTGTGTGCGTGTGTACGTGTGTGTGTATCGTAGTGTCAGAAATATACAGCACAGAAACAGGCCCTTCGGCTCAGCTCGTCCATGCAACCAGGTTTCCTAAACTGAACTAGTCCCGTTTACCTGTGTTTGGCAGGTAAAGGATCCCTCCAAATCCTTCCCATTCACGTTCCTGTCCAAATGTCTTTCAAATGTTGCAATTGTACCCACCACTCGCACCTCCTCTGGCAGCTCATTCCATATAAGCACCACGCTGTGTGTGAAAACGTTGCCCCTCAGGTCCCTTTTATATCTGTGTGCGTGTTTGTATGTCTTTGTCAGCATGTGTCTCTGTGTGTTTGTATGTTTGTGGGTCTGTGTGTAAGTCTGTGTCTTGCTATCAATGCAGGGTTGGGAGTTAAATCTGCTGTTTTGAAAAGATTTATGAAGTGTAAAATGTTGTTAATTCACGTTGGGTCTAAGGCCGGGATGCTCGACTCCCATTTTTGGCAGGCAGGAAAGCCGGTGGGGGCAGAGAATCCAATGGGACTCCCCAAAAAGGCTTTTACACTGGCAACATTTCCCGTTCAGATGGTCTGCACCCTCCCACCTCCGGCCAATAACGTAATGGATCATGAAAAGTCAGAAATTCCATTAGCATACAACAACACCTCATTAGTAGACTTCCCTGCTCCATTTTCCCACCACATTAGGACTCCACTCACCCCCGCCAACATGGCACTATGGCGGCCGGGTTGACCCGGGTTTATCCAATGCCAGCATGATGTTGTGGGACCTGCTTCCAGGATTTTTCTCAACGAAGTGTCAAAAAACATGGCGGGAAAAGCGGTCAGTGGAGTCACTGGACGGCACATTTCTTTCCCCACCTGAGTTGACACAAAGTTAAAAAATGATAAAATTCCACCCCAACTATTGGGCGATCACGGTGACACAGTGGTTAGCACTGCTGCCTCACAGCACCAGGGACCCGGGTTCAATTCTGGCCTCGGGTCACTGTCTGTGCGGAGTTTGCACATTCTCCCCGGGTCTGCATGGGTTTCCTCTGGGTGCTCCGGTTTCCTCCCACACTCCAAAGATGTGTGGGTTAGATTGATTGGCCATGATAAATTGCCCTTAGTGTCAGGGGGACTAGTTAGGGTAAATATGTGGGGTTGTGGGATAGTGCATGGGTGGGATTGTGGTTGGTGCACACTCGATGGGCCAAATGGCCTCCTTTTGCACTGTAGGGATTCTATGAGTCTATTTGTTTAATACAAGCGGGGTCATGTTAATCTTTGGCTTTGTTCAGAAGCTCAGAAGGCAAAGTAAGAGAAGTACAGCTTACAGAGGCTGACTGAGAAGAACCATCGTTGGATCAGACAACAAAAAACCCCCTCAAAACCATGTCTCTAATACTAAAAAAAAATGGAAAACCAGAAAATATCCTTGAAACCTTAGCACGACTGCAATATTAGAAAACAGTAGTCACTACTAACTATATTACTTGGTGATAATCATTCTGGCTTTCTCTTTCTGACAATGTAACACATGAGTATATCTGCAGCTGTAGCGAGTGGGTGCATGGTGTGACATGTAGCCACATGATGTTAATTCATCCAAAAATAGACTAATTCATGGGAATCTTTGAATTAAACTCCCACAATTGTTTTTGTTCTTTTCCATCATGAACAAAATGATTTAAGAAGAATGGCTTTTCCAATTCACCAGCAATCTTCAGGATAAAATGCCCTGCCATGTTTGCCACAGTAAGAAGTCTCACAACACCAGGTTAAAGTCCAACAGGTTTATTTGGTAGCAAATACCATAAGCTTTCGGAGCAATGCTCCTTCGTCAGACGGAGTGGTCTCAGAACAGAGAAAGTCCAGGCTTTTTCTTCTTGGTATAGACTTCCAAAAGCGTCAACTTTAAACACCAACAGGCAATCCGTCAGTCTGGTCTCAATTTGCTCTGGAATACCAATTTTTACAGATGCAACATACAAAGTATCCTTTCCGGATGTATCACAGCTTGGTATGGCTCCTGCTCTGCCCAAGACCGCAAGAAACCAGTACATCACGCAAACCAGCCTTCCATCCATTTACTTGGTCTACACTTCCCGCTGCCTCGGTAAAGCAGCCAGCATAATCAAGTACTCCACGCACCCTGGACATTCTCTCTACCACCTTCTTCCATCAGGAAAAAGATACAAAAGTCTGAGGTCACATACCAACCGACTCAAGAACAGCTTCTTCCCTGCTGCCATCAGCCTTTTGAATGGACCGATCTAATATTCAGTTGATCTTTCTCTACACCCTAACTATGACTGTAATACTACATTCTGCATCCTCTCCTTTCCTTCGCTATGAACAGTATGCTTTGCCTGTATAGCATGCAAGAAACAATACTTTTCACTATGTACTAATATATGTGACAATAATAAATCAAGTCAAATCAGGTCAAGGAAAATGTGTCAGTGCGATTCCATGAACTGGTGAGCCAACCTAATGTTGCTCCCCTCATAGGAAGCAGCTTACTGCTTGGGTTTATGGACATTATCACAATGACAGCAAATCGTGACTGAGTGAGATTTACCTATAACCTGACCAGCTAACCAGAAACATATTGAACTGTCTAAAGAGAACCTCTTTCATTTTTAAAAGATACAAGAAAAGGCACTGACCAAAGATGGCTACTACCAGTTTCTGTTGTCTGGTAGTGTAAGTTGGCCACTTTTCTGGAAGGTTTCTACATAGGTTATACTGCAGACCTGCTCTGGCCTGTTGCATGGAATTTCACACCTGGGGTCAGGGGAGGGAGGGGAATCCATGAAAGCCCACTTCAAAAAAATTCCCTTGAAAGAAAGGCATTAAATTGCAAAGTGCTGGACTTTAATCAGCTATAATTCCGTTGAGACAATGCGAACTGCTAACCAGCCAAAATCACACAGCAGACAGTCAACACCTCCCTGTGGAGGTTGAAGTAACCCTATCTCTTGTTGTTTTCTACTATCTTAAGATGGGTCAAAGGTTTCTGAGATAAAATATCCAAAATGTGATTACTTGTTCTATAAAAATGACTGTGAAGACATGTTAATTGAATTCCTTTCTTGGAATGTACAGTTAGGGGGTTTTAAAAAAACTGGTGTTTGTCAAGCTCGCCACAGAGAGAAGTCATCAAAATCATCTGGAAAAACTGCTCAAAAAGAAAAACCCTATGTCTTGTAAACATTTCACAGAGACAGTGACTGTCCATCAGAAAGGATTTCAGGAAAGACCCATCCATTTTTGGGATATGGATCACAGAATTAAAGTGAAGGAAATTGTTTCCAGTGCGATTAGCTGAACTTCAAGTCAACTTCATGGTTATAAAAGAAACCAGCTCACTTCAAACGCTCGCAATATTCAACAGTCTTTATTTTTTTTCTTTTATAGGATGTGGGCATCGGTGGCAAGGCTAGCATTTGTTGCCCATTCCTAATAGCTCTTGAACTGAGAGAGCAGTTAAGGGTCAACCATATTGCTGTGGACCTGGAGTCACATGGTAAAGATGGCAGATTTCCTTTCCTAAAGGACATTCGTAATCCAGATGGGCTTTTCCGACAATCAACAATGGTTTCATGGTCAGCAGTAGACCTTTAATTCCCAATTTTTAATGAATTCAAATGCCTTAAGATATTTTGCAACATTTAAGATGCTATATAAATACTTGCATTTTAAAAATTCATTCATGTGATGTGGGCATTGCTGGCAAGGCCAGCATTTGTTGCCCATCCCTTATTGCCCTTGAAGTGAGTAGCTTGCTCAGCCATTTCAGAAGGTATTTCAGAGTCAACCACATTGCTGTGAGTCTGGAGTCACATGTAAACTAGACCAGCTCAGAATTTCCTTCCTGAAAGCATATTCATGGGTTTTTATGACAAGCAGCAAATGCTTCATTATTCGGCTTTTAATTCCAGATATTTTTAAAATTGGATTCAAATTTCATCATCTGCTGTGGTAAGATGCAAATCCACCATGTGTATGTGTGACATTGCATCTTTTATGTTTTTTTCTCAAGTTTAGTGAGGAATAAATTTGCTCTTTCTTTGACTCAAGAAGACCTAGTTTGATTGGCTCCTTGTTAAAAAGAAAATACATTTGGATTGGGAAAGGCATTCATGGAGAAATTTTTAAAAATCTTTCCTGTAGCCAATTGAGGCAACTAAATAAAGGGGAGGCAGTTCACTCCTCCTCACCTCATTGTAACAACAAGCCAATGTCTTTTTGGCATCAGCTGGTTCTAGATCAGATTGGCATTCTTTTATCCCCAATGGATGTGAATGGTTGAACTTTCAGTGAGATGCACTGCCCATAACTATACCTCAATCTTCCGAGTAAATGTTTGTGATCATGTAAATATTGATTCCAGTTGGTTCTTATCAATGTAAACCCTTATCACAGAAAATCTGGAGATCGCTTCATGATAATAGGGAAGATTGAATGGAAATCCACTCGTAATGTCAAAAATTTGGAAGAGTTTGATAAAGTCAAATTCCACTCGCCAATCAGTTTTCAAAATGGTTGATTTAACCTCACTTGCTATCCTACATTCTGCCCCCCGCCCCCCCCACCGCAACTCTTCACCACGCACATTCTAATATGGCAGATCTTGCCCCCCCAACCTGGCACGGTGCCACAGGGGCAGCATGGTGGCACAATGATAAGCACTGCTGCCTCACAACGCCAAGGACCAGGGTTCAATACCCGGCTTGGGTCACTGTCTGTGTGGAGTTTGCACATTCTCCCTGTGTCTGCGTGGGTTTCCTCCGAGTGCTCAGGTTTCCTCCCACAGTCCAAAAATGTGCGGGTTAGGTTGATTGGCCAAGCTAAATTGCCCCTTAGTGTTAGGGGGATGTCAGGGGGATTAGTAGGGTAAATGTATGGGGTTATGGGATAGGGTGGGATTGTTGTCGGAGGCTCGATGGGCTGAATGGCCTCCTTCGGTACTGTAGGTATTCTTTGATTCTACAAATCCCCAGAGGAGGTGATGTAGGCCTCTTACAGCTTGCCAGTCAGTGGGCAAGACCCCTGTCACTTGGACTAAATTCCACCCGTGATGTGAGATCCAAGCTTTCTTCAGTGCGTGACTGTTTATACTGATTTTGACATGTTTAACCTGCTTTTTGTTAGTATGCAGGTGCACATTAATGGGACTGGGAGAAATGATTAGTATAAAAAAACAAGATCGTCGTGAAAACCAATGTAAATTAGGATTCGCTGGCTGAATTTCAACAAATATCAGGCTGATGTTCACTTTCCAACAGCTCTTACCCATGACTGCAGTCACTTCTTTGAACACTAGACACATAGGAGCCAAATATGTCATACAATTGCATCATATGAACACTGAAACACATTTGAAATTTAGCGCCCCCCCCTCCCCCCAACCTCCCTTCTCCTCTCGAACTTACCTTGCAAATGCAGTCTGCTCTCAGGACTCTGTAGGAGAACAGAACTCACAGAGTCAAGGTTCTCATAACTGCTGCACCCCAAAGGTCCAGTACGCGTCTCTGTCACCTGAAACACCAAAACATTCTACATTTTAAAAAAATCAGCAGCAATCTCAAATACATGAGTTAAATCTAAATTCAACCTCTTCAAGTGTGGGTTGAAGAATCGCTACCAACTCTGGTTGAATGTGGAGTTTGCCACATGACCTAATGTTCCCACGTGCCCCACCCTTATGCTACCACCACATGTCTATCACCATACATGTCTATCCTCTCTGAGCAATGCCTTCCATATGTCCACTGGCAAGCAAAAATACTCTTCCTTATCGATTAAATGATTGTTGACTTCCAATGAAATGGCCTTTTTCACATTGTCAGTATTTTTATAACTAATGAACAAAGAACAAAGAAAATTACAGCATAGCAACAGGCCCTTCGGCCCTCCAAGCCTGCACTGACCATGCTACCCGACTGAACTAAAACCCCTTAACCTTCTGGGGACCATATCCCTCTATCCCCTTCCTATTCATGTATTTGTCAAGACGCCCCTTAAAAGTCACTATCGTATAGAGTGGCATGGTGGCACAGTGGTTAGCATTGCTGCCTCCCAGCACCAGGGACCTGGGTTCGATTCCTGGCTTAGGTCACTGTCTGTGTGGAGTTTGCATGTTCTCCCCATGTCTGTATGTGTTTCTTCCGGGTGCTCCGGTTTCCTCCCACAGTCCAAAGGTGTGCGGGTTAGGTGGATTGGCCATGCTAAATTGCCCCTTAGTGTCAGGGGGACTAGCTAGGGTAAATGCATGGGGTTATGGGGATAAGGTCTGGGTGGAGTTGTTGTTGGTGCAGACTCGATGGGCTGAATGGCCTCCTTCTGCACTGTAGGATTCTATGATCTGCTCCCACTCCCTCCCCCAGCAACGAATTCCAGGCATCCACCACCCTCTGTGTAAAAAACTTGCCTCGTACATCTCCTTTAAACCTTGCCCCTCGCACCTTAAACCTGTGCCCCCTGGTAATTGACTCTTCCATCCTGGGGAAAAGCTTCTGACTATCCACTCTGTCCATGCCTCTCATAATCTTGTAGACTTCTATCAAGGTCATAATGAAAATGGTACAAACATCAAATTATTTTAACACCTCTGTGATTTTTCTCCAAGGTTGCTAGTACCAGTGACTGGGTGATTATTCCTCAAATCTCAGAAATTCCAGGCCCCCAATCCTGGAGGGCTGGCAACCCGACTCCCATCCCGGATCATAAAGTTGGCAGATTTGATTACAAGTAGCTGGGGATTGTGAGGAAAATGCGTTTTGCAGGCTTTTCAGTATAATAGGCCTTTCAAACTCAGAGTCACTATTGACAACAGCTTCTGTGACTGCCCTTGCACACCCATATCAGAGGACATGGATGTGGAGGCTTTGGAGAGGGTGCGGAAGAGGTTTACCATGATGCTGCCTGGATTAGAGCTTTAAGATTGACAAACTAGGGTTGTTTTCTCTGGACTGGCAGATGCTGAGGGGAGACCAGAGAGAAGTCTATAAAATTATGAGAGGCATAGATAGGGTTGACAGTCAGAATCTTCTTCCCAGAGTTGAAATGTCTAATAATAAGGAGCATGCACTTTAGATTAGAGAGGGAACGTTCAAGGGAGATGTGAGGGGCAAGTTTTTTTTACACAGAGAGTGGTAGGTGTCTGGAATGTGCTGCCAGGGGTGGTGGTGCAGGCAGATATGATAGAGGCACTTAAGGGGCTTTTCGATTAGCACATGAATATGCAAGGAATAGAGGAATATGGACCAAGGGCAGGGAGAAGGGATTAGTTTAATTTGGCATCATGTTCGGCACAACATTGTGGGCTGAAGGGCCTGTTCCTGTGCTGTAATGTTCTATGTTCTAAGACAGTGACTGGAATTCATGCCAGCGGGATTCTCTGGTCCGGCTGCAGTGAATAGAGATTGCACTGAGTGCCAAATTCTTCGTCCTCGCTGGCATTGGCGGTGGAGGGGCATGAATGGGCAGAGAATTATGGCCATTTTGTCTACTCTGGCTATCTCATGTTATTGGATCAGAGTGTAGAAATCCTTGGGTGTGTATCTCAAACTATTGTGGAATGATTAGGATGCTTCTCGACTTGAGGAAATATTGACATGAATTGACATCCAGGCACAAAAGCTGCTCAACATCCCGGAACATAACGAGTGATTTAAGGCATATAAGACAGACATAAAGCAGAGAATGTTAGAATATTCTTGCGCGGAAGTGGACTCACTCAATGTTAGCACAAGGCACTCAAGATAAGTCACTTCAAAATCTTATAAAGGTTGACAGGTTGTATCTGTCTTATTTTACGATGTTATAAGTATTATCTTTGTATTTTAACTCCTTATGCGTTGTGCTGTGACTTATTTTATAACTGCAATAAAACATTTGTACTCTGTATGAGGCTCCCGCTCATCTTTGAGCACTGAAGATTGAATTTAGTATGATTTACCAATAAATCAAGCCTGAGAAGGCCAACACGGTTAATTTTTTATTGTAGACATTCCATTAATCTTCAGAGCTGAGCGTGTGATCCAAGGCCTTTCCTTAGGACTCGACTTGCCCAGCTATGATGATCCAAATTGTCTAAATCTAGGCCACTCATCCTAACCACATCAAAGGATGCGTTTCATTACACGGACACTGCAGGTTTAATCATACTTCTCCTACTTGGCTGAACATGGATGAAGTGCCAACATATCTGAATCCATGCCCTGTCAGTCAAACTGCGGGGAACAATTAAACGTTGTTGCTTGCTGAATGCTGTGATGACTCATTTCAATGTCAGTTTGACCAATCTAACTGGAACCCTCCTTGCAGCTGATTCAACATTTCCAGACAGGATCAGGAGTGAGGACAAACCCTTTGACCCTTTTGTTCTTGCACGTCATCAGTGTGATTTTTGGAGAGGAAGATATTTGAGCTTCCTAGCCTTTGGAGTGTGTGATCAACTTAAATGACAGCAGCATGCCTTTGTGAGTTTAACGAAAGAGGATTATTTAATCATGCATTCACTGCAAAGTCTAAGGGCTGTGGCTAATCACTCAACATTTACACACACACATGCACACATACACAACCGAGCACATAGATTTGCGCACACACACGTACACGCATGCGCGAAGACACTTTTACAAGTTATAAAGAATAGTTCATAGTTTACATATCATGTAGGAAAACAGTTGTTCCAGGCCCGGTAAAGAAAAGTCTCCTCCATTCCTGATTTGTAGTTTGGAAAAGTTCAAATAGTTCATAGAATCCCTATAGTGCAGAAGAAGACCATTTGGCCCATTGAGTCTGCACCGACTCTTTGACAGAATATCTAATCCAGACCCTATCCTCGTAACCCCATGTGTTAAACCCACTAATCTGCCTTACTTACATATTTTTGGACACGAAGGGGCAATTTAGCCAATCCACCTAATCTGCACATCTTTGATCTGTGGAAGGAAATTGGAGAATGTGCAAACTCCACACAGTCACCCGAGGCCGGAACTGAACTCGGATCCCAGGCACCGTGAGGCAGCAGTGCTAACCACTGTGCCACCATGCTGCCCAAATTGAATATCAGATTATTGCAGGATTCCTTTAAAGAGGTAAACGCTCAGCAGATCACACAGGTAGGTGTTTGCGGTTTTCATATCAAGAGATCCAATTTCTTTGCAGGTGTACTTGGATTTGGAAATCAGGCTGTGAGCTTTTGTTAAAATGTTAAAGCTTTCAAATTCTCAGAGACAAAGATGACACACTTTTTTCCTGCAGCTATTGGTTCTTGTGGTGTTTACTGCAGACTGCCCAGGTCTTTCTATGCCTTCAGATAAAAACCACCCATTTATCTCCAGACAGTTTCAGTCGTTTGATCAATTTCTCCACCCAGATTGGCTTAAAGCTAAAAGCCATTGCTGTAGACTGCAGATACTAGATCAGTTCTTCATCCTTAAGCAAGATCATTTTTTTCTGCCCAGCCCTTATTGTTAGAGTTCCAACACAGACATGGGCCAGAACTTTACCGCCTCAACTGCCGCCCCTGAATCGGGGCAGATGAGGCTCACAGAATGGAATTCTCTGTTGGCCTCGGGCGGGATTTTACAAGCCTTGCCCGAACGAGGTCATAAAAGACCGGCCATGGAGTTTGGTTGGATGCTTTGGGTAAATCCCCAAACAATAGCAAGCGTAAATTCCACAGATAGCAATTGTCTTGATAGGCCCATTCCAGGAGAAGGCCCCCACCCAGGGTGATTCAATTCTGAATGTTCTGGAAGCTGCAGATAGATTCTGCTGAAGTTGCAAAGGTCACCTGACCCTTGGCCGACATCTTAGCCATTTTGCACAGGTCCATTTTTGAAAAAAAGGACAGTTCCAGAAGCTTCCATATTGACACAGTCCTATACAGAAAAAACAGGACAAATCCAATCCTGCCAATTATTGACCTATCAGTCTACTCTTGGTCAGAAGTAGTGTAATGGGAAAGGCCATCAACGATGCTATCATGCGGCACTTGCTTAGCAATAACCTGATCACGGACGCTCAGTTTTGGGTTCCGCCAGGGTCACTCAGCTCCTGATCTCATTACAACCTGAGTTCAAACATGAACAAAAGAGCTGAACTCCAGAGGTGAGATGAGAGTGATTGCCCTTGATATCAAGGCAGCACTTGACTGTGTATGACATCAAGGAACCCCCAGCAAAGCTGGAGTCAAAGGGAATCAGGGGTAAAAAACCTCTGCGAGCTGAAGTCATACCTAGCACAAAAAATATGGTTGTGGTGTTTGGAAGTCAATTATTGCAGGTCCAGGACTTAACTGAATGAGTTTTACAGGGTAGTATCCTAGGCCCAAACATCTTCAGCTGCTGTGTCAATGACCTTGCTTCTAAAATAAGGTCAGAAGCAGGGATGTTCGCTGATGACTGCATAATGTTCAGCTCCATACAGGACTACTCAAGTGCTGAGGCAGTCTATGTCCAAATGCAGCAAGACCTCAACAATATCCAGGTTTGGCTGACAAGTGGCATGTAACATTCAGGGGAGACAATGGCCTCCAGGTGGTATTATCGCTAGACTATTCATCTAGAAACTCAGTTTGGGAACCTGGGCTCGAATCCCGCCATGGCAGCTGTTGGAATTTGAATTCAATAAAATAAGTCAGGAATTAAGGATCTATTCCTGACCATGAAACCATTGTCGATTGTCTGAAAAACCCATCTGGTTCACTAATGTCCTTCAGGGAAGGAAATCTACCTTGCTTATCTGGTCTGGCTTATAAGACTCCAGAACTACAGCAATATGGTTGACTCTCAACTGCCCTCCAAGGGCAATGAGGGATGGGTAATAAATGCTGGCCAGCCAGCGATGCCCATGTCCCATGAATGAATATAAAAAAAACACAAGTGTTAGGCAAGACCATCTCCAAGAGGAGAGAACCTAAGCATCATCCCTTGACATTCATTGCTGAATTCCCCACTATCAACTGGGGGTTACCATTGGTCCAAAATTGAACTGGACTATCTAGATATAGATATAGAACAGTACAGCACAGAACAGGCCCTTCGGCCCACGATGTTGTGCCGACCTTCATCTGAAACCAAGATCAAGCTATCCCACCCCCTACCATCCTGGTGTGCTCCATGTGCCTATCCAATAACCGCTTAAATGTTCCTAAAGTGTCTGACTCCACTATCACTGCAGGCAGTCCATTCCACACCCCAACCACTCTCTGCGTGAAGAACCTACCTCTGATATCCTTCCTATATCTCCCACCATGAACCCTATAGTTATGCCCCCTTGTAATAGCTCCATCCACCCGAGGAAATAGTCTTTGAACGTTCACTCGATCTATCCCCTTCATCATTTTATAAACCTCTATTAAGTCTCCCCTCAATCTCCTCCGCTCCAGAGAGAACAGCCCCAGCTCCCTCAACCTTTCCTCATAAGACCGACACTCCAAACCAGGCAGCATCCTGGTAAATCTCCTCTGCACTCTTTCCAGCGCTTCCACAGCTATATAAATATTGTGGCTATAAGAGCAGTTCAGGGGCTAGGAAGCCTGTGACAAGTAACTCTTTTCCTGACTCCCCAAAGCCATATACAGGGCACGAGTCAGGAATGTGATGGAATACTCTCCATTTGCCTGGATGAGTGCAACTACAAAAACACTCAAGAAGCTCAACATTGTTCAGGGCAAAAGCAGCCTGCTTGATGAGCACTTCATTTCCAAATATCCAGTCCCTCAACCACTGATGCACAATTGCAGCCATGTGTACCGTCTACAAGATTCACCACAGGAACTCAGCAAGGCTCCTTCAGTAGCAGCTTCCAAACCCACAACCGCTACCAACTGGAAGGACAAGAGCAGCAGACATATGGGAACATCACTACCTGGAAGTTCCCCTCAAGCCGCATGCTATTTTGACTTGGAAATATATTGCCATTCCTTCATCGTTGCTGGGTCAAATTCCTGGAACTCCCTCCCTAACAGTGCTTGAGCTTGCATACACCATCTGGACAGCAGCGGTTTAAGAATGCAGCTCATCACCACCTTCTCAAGGGCAAATAGGGATGGGCAATAAATGCTGGTCTAGCTGTAGATGCCCACATCTCATGAATGAATTAAACCAAAGTGCATGTTTGAAGGTACGAATAGGACATGCCTTCACTGGCCATAGCAGGCAGGTCTGCAAGGCTATAGATTACTGTAATAAAAATATGGATAACTGTAAGTTTGGAATAGGTCAGGGAAAACTAATTAAAGAATTCATGCACGACTGAGATAATGCTCTTTTAATTTTCTCTCAATTTCAATGTGAGCTTCAATAATTTTGAACAGAAAAGCAGGAAAATGGATTGAGTCTCATGAAGCATGAGTTCACCTTCTAATCTATATAGCAAAGATCAATGGCAAAGATTATTCCTTTGCAGTTCAAAGCACATGGACAAGTCTACTATCATCCTGCATTCATTCAAAATTGCAGAGGAAGGGCAGTGCTTCTCCGCTCACTATAACATTGAGAAGCAACCTTGTTGGAATAAGGAGTGTTTAAAAATGAGGGTATTCTATATGCTACCTTCATTAATGAGGCAGCTGAGAGCACCGTGTTATCCTAGAGGCTGCTGTGTATCAGACATGTTAACACAAGGGTTGCACATTATTACGGAACTTGGGAATAGCATGCACAGTGTGACTGCCAATGAGAGCTTTTTTCTTTCACTACACAACAGTGCATAACTGCAAAGTCCCTCCTGAGGCTATCGCTTTACTGCAATGAAATAGTACGCAAATACCAAGGTTTTATTCAAATCACACCCCACAACCCTGCCTCAGGTTTCACTGCACACTTGTCTGCGATGTTTGGTTGAGTAGTTTAACCGTTACTGAGCTGCAGTTTGTGATTCACAGAGGTTTTCTCCAGTATGCAATGATATGAAGCAAACAGATGCAAACAGCTTCCTCTCTGTTAACAGGGACATTTTCACATTCAGTCAGTTGGCGAGGTTTTTAACTCACAATCCAGGTATAAGATTGGGGTCATGAATTGGCCATTCCTGGTAATAACAATGCCATACATTAATGGAACAAATCACAGTAAAGATGAACGTTGCAAAATAATTATGATGGGCAGTGTTTCAAGATCCTATATTTGGGTCATGGAATCATTACAGTGCAGAAGGAGGCCATTTGGCCCATTGAGCCTGCGCCAACAACAATCCCACCCAGGCCCTATCCCCGTAACCTCATGTAATTACCCTACTAATACCCCTGACACCAGCGTCAATTTATCATGGCCAATCCATCTAATCCACACATCTTTAGACTGTGGGAGGAAACTGGAGCACCCAGAGGAAACCCACACAGACACGGGGAGAATGTGCAAACTCCACACAGACAGACACCTGAGGCCAGAATTGAACCCAGGTTCCTGGCACTGTGAGGCAGCAGTGCTAACCACTGTGCCGCCGTGTCTATAATATTGATGTTGAACTCAATAGCATGTTGAGAAATGATAGATTTCAGGGTTTATGCAGAATGGTTATTATTTGCATTGATTTTATATAATGGGCAGTCCCTGACCAGGTCGCATGTTAAAAAATGTACCCAAGGTGCCTACTTATTGAATGTCTCTGGATCAGACAATGTAAGAGAAAAAGTAAATTGCTTCGTTTCTATTTGACAGAAGGTTAATATCATTGGACTAGGCTTTGCATATCTGAATGGGAAATACAGCTCTGTAACATCGCTGTTCAAATGTCAGACTGCACAGAGGCTTTGCGTTATTGAGTCTACAGCCACTGATAATTGCGTGAAAACCCCTTTCCTCAAGAAACCTAATAACTAGAAGAGAGGAAGATTTCACCCCGACCTTAAGTTTCAAACTCAGGTGAATCCATTGCACCCTCAAATAGCTTTTACGCTGGCACCATTTTCCCAATTTGGTTTTTTGCCTTGATGATGCCGCATTGCTAGCAATGTAGAAACGACACGCCAGACTGTTAGACTGTAATTAGACTGATCAATCCCAAATCTTTGTCAAGATGTTAAACCAAGGCTCCATCTGCCCTCTCAGTGGGATGTAGAAGATACCACCTTATTATTGTCCCTGGTCAATATTGATTGATCCCTGAAAAGTCGCTTCTTGGCCTTTTGGCTAAGATCAAGCATCATCAGATCGAGCCCAAGATGGGGGTGCAAGGCCTTATCTTGTCAGCTTGGATCTTGCTTGCCTCTCTTGTGAGGACCTTGAATTGAATTCAATTGGATTTTGAATTTGGTTTTTGGAGCAAGCAAGGAATGGATTTGCATTTGTCCGGTCCACTCTGAGCATTGACTTTGTAACTTTAAGGATGGAGTAAAAAATTGAAAAAAAAAACAAGACCACTAAAACAGATTGGGGGGAATTCTCTCTCCTCCCCGCAGCATGTTTCTCATGACAGGAGGTTACGTGTTGATTGCCGGCAGTGGGGTCTTCCGGTCTTGCTGCTGTCCCATTGACTGGTCCCTACACTGCTGGGAAACCCATCCTGGAGTGCGCCATTGATTGTGAGATCCTGCCAGCAGGTAAACCCCCAGCCATCATCTGATCATTTATTTTGTTAGTGGGGGGCTGGGGTGGCAGGGTGGAGGTGGTGTTGGTGGTGTTGTTGTCGTGGCTTGCTGTGTGCAAATTGACAACTAACTGCATTCCTTCCATTAAAAGTGACTACATTCCAAAAGTACTACATTGGCTGTAAAGTGTCCTGGGTTCTTTGAATCTTTGAAAGGTGCTACATGATTAAAATCCATCCTTTCTTTGAGATTGCTAAGAACAGAGTCTGAAAATTGGAAAAAGTGACTGGCGCTTTTCAGATTCACAGACACAATGAAGATCAATCATAAAATCCCCCTGACACTAAGGGGCAATTTAGCATGGCCAATCCACCTAACTCGCACATCTTTAGGCCGTGGGAGGAAACTGGAGCACCTGAAGGAAACCCACGCGGACACGGGGAGAATGTGCAAACTCCACACAGACAGTGACCCAAGCTGGGAATCGAACCCGAATCCCTGGAGCTGTGAGGCAGCAGTGCTAACCGCTGTGAGGCAGCAGTGCTAATTACTGTGCCACCGTGCCACTCAGAGTGAGTTTGGGGCCTTAATATGATGAAATAGGAGAGTGAGGGTAAGATTTTATTGAAGCTACAATGTCCCAAAATCAATGTCAATTGATAAATAATTATTGTATCAAAGTCTTTCTAACTTTGAATTGTTGAGAATAGACTGAGAGTTTAACTATATATTTCAAATTTACAACAACAATTAAGACAAGGTTTCTGATTATTACTTTCAGTGCAAGTGGTGTAACTCCATGTGATTCCAATTCAATGGCATTGTTTTTTTAAACATAGGCCTTGATTTCCTCTGACCTTGACTTTAATGCAGTTCCGTCTTAAAATCATTATCAAATGATAACAACAATGAAAAGAAAGAAAGCTTTTTTGCATGCCTCCTGCCTTACTGATGATAAGCATAAGATCAAAGATTTCAACATGCTATATTGTGTTATTGTAAGAAAATAATATGTTTGATACTGTGCCAGAATAGACCAGAATGTGGGTGGAATCAGATTTAAAACTAAGCATCCAACCATGTTCCCCCGCACTTCTAACAAGGTGAAATTATGGTTCAGAAATCATGAAAGATCATTCCAATTTCTTTCCCTGCCAGTGAAAATGCTGTTCCAGGTCTCTCCTCACAGCTGGGAGCCATTCAGCTGATGATAGTTACGGGACTAACACTAAGGAATGCAGAAGCTCCAGTGAAACTCTTATATACAGGGCGGAATTTTACGATGGCGGGATTTCATGGTCCTGCCAAAAAGCCAATGGACTTTTGATGGGCTTGCCGGCCTTGCCCCGGCACAATGGGGCTGTAATATTCCATCCAAAGAGTAAAAACTGTTTTCGGTCACAGGTTTTTACAGCATGTGATTAACGGTGTATTCCCGTAATCCTATAAGATTTAAGTGCAGAATTAGGCCATTTGGCCCTTCAGGTCTGCTCTGCCATTCAATCATGGCCGTTAAGTTTCTCAATCCCACTTTCCCACCTCTGACCCCCTTACCAGTCAAGAACCTACTGCACAGTAGCAGAGTGATTAGCACTGTTGCTTCACAATGCCAGGGACCCGGGTTCGATTCCCAGCTTGGGTCACTGTCTGTGCGGAGTCTGCACGTTTTCTCCATGTCTGCGTGGGTTTCCTCCGGGTGCTCGGGTTTCCTCCCACATTCCGAAAGAAGTGTTGGTTAGATACATTGGCCCGAACAGGCACCGGATTGTGGTGATTAGGGGAATTTCACAGTAACTTCATTGCAGTGTTAATGTAAGCCTTACTTGTGACTAATAAATAAACTTTTTAAAATCTCTATCTTAAATACACTCAATGACCTGGCCTCCACAGTCTTCAGTGGCATTGAATTCCATAGATTTACCACCCTCTGGCTGAAGAAATTCCATCTCATCTCGGTTCTAAATGGTCGTCCCTTTACGCTGAGGCTGTACCCTTTGGATCGTAGCCCTGCCTACTAATGGAAACACCTTCCCCACATCCACCCTATCCAAGTCTTTCAGTATTCTGTAAGCTTCAATGAGATTCCCCCTCATCCTTCTAAACTCCATCGAGTACAGACCCAGCATCCTCAAACGCTCCTCATACGTCAAGTTTTTCAATCCCGGGATCACTGTTGGGTAGATGCACTGAGCAAATGGATTCCATGTGAGGCTTTTCACTGAGTGATTTATAAACTGCTGTGAATGAAGAACACCTCCCATTGGGGCTATCATGCTGCTCCCTGGTCAGTGATGGTAGACAATTCTCGAACGTTATACAATGTGAGTGAAGTTCAGTGGCAATGGCAATTAGCACCGTGCATTCTGAAAATGTATGGCTAGCCCCTCTTGTCGTGCCTGAGCTGACCACGAAACTTTCTCCAGCATCGAGTTACAGAATAGGGGGTGTTGGCACTAACAGCTGTTGCCAGCTGCTCCCACTGCCAGCAAAGGTAACCTGCCTAACCTTGGTCGGTCAGGTTTTCTAAGTACTGCGCTGGATAGCCTGAAGGCACTATGCCTGCCATTTTTTTAATTCTTTCATGGGACAAAGGTGTCGCTGGCTGGCCAACATTTATTGCCCATTCCTAGTTGCCCTTGGAGGGGAGTTGAGAGTCAACCACATTGCTGTGGCTCTGAAGTCACATGTAGGCCAGATCAGGCAAGGACGGCAGATTTCCTTCCTTAAAGGGAGATAATGGCGCACAACTGTTGAGGATTCATCACAGCTGTCCAACCAGACATGGGGAGAAGGTGCAGATTCCACACAGACAGTGACCCAAGCCGGAATCGAACCCGCGTCCCTGGCATTGCAAGGCAGCAGTGCTAAACACTGTGCCACCGTTCCACCCTCCACCCTAATTGGATAAGATAGAACTTACACACAGGATTGTACAGCAAACAAGAGCAATGTGACAATCTCCTTTCTACCCGCCATGGCTGCTGCTGTGATAATTATTTAATTGATGGTTTGTGCGTATTATCACATCTGCATAATGTCCCTGGCAAACATTTCCTTCAATAGCAATGACAACTTTCACTCACTTAAAGTAAAAAAGAGCTTCACAGGAGTGGTATTAATCTGTAGCCAGAATTGGAGGAGGCCAGTGGTCTCAGAGAGTTGCAGAAGGTATTAGATATGCGCTTGCAATGCCAAGACATACAAATCTATGGGCCAAGTGCTGGAAAATGGGATTAGAATAGTTGGGTTATTTGTCTTTGACCAGCACAGACATGACGGGCTGAAGGCGTTTTCACTGTGCTGTATACCTCTCTGATTCTAAGGTCACAGAGCTGGAGAAGGGCAAAGGCATGGAGGAATTATAAACAAGGATGAGAATGTGAAAGTTGAGGTGCTACCAGACCGGGAGCCAATGTAGGTCAGCGAGTATAGCCATTAAACTCGCTTTCTAGTTACAGAGTGGCAATGTGAATGAAAAACCTGCAATGAAAACTGTGCCCATTCTACTCTTTCTATTTATGTCATCCATTTTTCAAATTTATCATTACAAGTAATGAATAATTCACTCCCCCCCACTGACATAATCTACATCCCGTCCTGCGCTTGATTCCAACCCGTGAGAAGCTGCAGTATTTGTTCACCATTTGCTGAATGTTATGTGTAAATGTGACCTTAACTTTAATTAAATAACTAATACCAATTGTGTTGTAAAGAGTTAACCGTTCTACTACAGAGTCGATATCCATGGGTAATGAACTAAAGGGTTGGCACAGAAGATGTTTTTCATAGGATCACAGAGCACAGATGGAGGCCATTTGGCCCATCGCGCTTGAACCAGCTCATTGGAAGAGCTATTCAATTGGTACCATTTCCTTGCACTTTCTCCAAAGTCCCCCAATTACTTTCCGCTTCATGTATTTTGTCAACTCCTGTTTGAAAATTACTATTTAACCTGCCTCATCACAACGTCAATTAGTGTGTCCCAGTTTACAACAAATCACAATGCAAAAAGTAATAAACTCCTGAAGCCCTCATGAGTTCTTATACTAACGATCTTAAATCTGTTTCCCCTGGTTACTGACCTTCCTGCGAGAGGGAACTCTCCTCTATTTGCTCAATCAAAATCTCTCACACTTGTGAACACCTGTATTTAATCTCTCCTAATCTCTCTCTGCTTGAAGGAAAACAACCCCAGTTTAGCTAATGTCTCCAAATAACTGAAATCCCTTATCCTTGGCACAATTGTTTCATTAATTCTTTCTCGAGTGAGTTTGAAAAAAAATCAAGTGAATGTCAATCACTATTTATATAATAATATGCTATGGGCTCTCACACTCAAGCTAATACATCAACGTGTCAAAACACATTAGTTACTTGTTGTGACCCAGATGTCTGATCTGAATGGATGGGTGAGGGACTGGAAGGATTTAGATAGTTCCAAACACATATCCTTTTTCACTATTTCACTTTGAGGGCAGTCAAAAAGCTTTCCATCAAGTTTGCTTCATGCTGTATTTTTGACAGTAGAAATTTTAAAAAAACAGGCAATCACTGAGGCTGCAATTGGTCCTACTAATCCAAGACTTATTGTGTGGAGTTAATGATTCTTAGAAATTCTTTCCCACCGTGCAGGAGAGAAATGAACTCTCGCTGAAAGAACATATTATGAATTCCGGCCTTCAGCTAAACTCGAGTCTGCGAAATCTTCATGAGCTTATTTTCCTGCATCCCAGATGGGATTATATCCATTTCAGCGAGTGAACACAACTGTAGCCACAAAATGAGTAGATGTCATCTTCTGTCAGACAAAAGAAGCCTGAAGGCAAAGGAAGCAGCATCAGAGCAATACAGGAGACAACTAAACTATTTCACCTATAGATGGCAGCCCAATTCAACTATAAAATCAACCCGGAAGTTAAATTTGGGCTTTAAATTAAGTTCAATGTTTCAAAGGTAATTTTTTTTTCAGAACTAATTTTAATTCTTCACCAGCAGAGTAGCATTAGGATAATAAGTACCACCCCAGCATAGGTTTGGGTTTCAGCCTAAATAACGGTATTCCATGTACATTGTGATAAAGATTTCTTTTTGGGGGGAGGGGGAGAGTTCTTCCAGATGGGTTTAAAATAGGATTTTCAAACTTGATAAAATCTTCCACAAAATGTAGGAGGGTACAGCTCTAACCATTGCTACAAACTAGTGGAGGTTCGCCAGTAAACATATAATGAAACAGGTGCTATCCAGGAATTGAGACGTCTGCACAGACACTGTGGCTGTAGTTGGCTGGAAGGGAACAACAATGCGATGGTCCAGTAAGAAGCCCCAGAAATGTGGAGCAGCTCCACATTAATCCAAACCAAAAGAGAAGCCTAGTCGGGCCCAATAAAATCTTTCTTGTCATTCTTTTTTGGTTCCACTGGCCAATAATACTCGCTTTTGTTGACAACTTTTGGTACCTACTCTTGCAACTCGGCTAACGTTGTCTACCTGATACGCTGCAGGAAAGGATGTCCCGAGGCATGGTACATTGGGGAGACCATGCAGACGCTACGACAACGGATGAATGAACACCGCTCGACAATCCCCAGGCAAGACTGTTCTCTTCCTGTGGGGGAGCACTTCAGCGGTCACGGGCATTCAGCCTCTGATCTTCGGGTAAGCGTTCTCCAAGGCGGCCTTCACGACACACGACAGCGCAGAGTCGCTGAGCAGAAACTGATAGCCAAGTTCCGCACACATGAGGACAGCCTAAACTGGGATCTTGGGTTTATGGCACACTATCAGTAACCCCCATAGCTTGCCTCCTGGACTTGCAGAATCTCACTGACTGTCCTGTCTGGAGACAATACACATCTCTTTAACCTGTGCTTAATGCTCCCTCCACTCACATTGTCTGTATCTTTAAGACCTGGTTGGCTGTAGAGATTCACATTCTAATCAGTATTCTGTAACTTGATTTTATGTCTCTGTATGCCCTGTTTGAGAGCAGATTTCCACTCCATCTGACGAAGGAGCAGCGCTCTGGAAGCTAATGGCATTTGCTACCAAATAAACCTGTTGGACTTTAACCTGGTGTTGTTAAAACTCTTACTGTGTCTCACTCAAGAACAGAATGTTCATGCCGGAACATTGAGAGTGGCTTAAACGTACACAGTTGATTTCTCAAAAAGCATATCGAAACCCTCTTTATGTGCAGCACTCCTGAGGATTATAATTTTGATGGGGGAGGCTCTGTGATTTAAAAGCAATTTGAAAAATGAAATCACTGGCCTACATGATAAGAGTCACTGGATATTTAACTAACTTACTGCATGTGAATCACTTTGGGAATTAAGAAGAGATGTGATGAGTTGCAACATTAATGCTTTTATTACCAAAACAAAATTTCCTATCAGTTGGCAGTATCTTTACAGTTCCGGGGGCTTGCGGATACATGCCCTCGAACATTCTTGCCATGCTGACTCAGAATACAGAGTTGTTATTGTGTGTTTAATAGACTGCAGGCTCCATTTGCCATCAATCTCCTCGGACAGAATACTTTCTCATCGTTAACACAGGCAAACCAACAAGGCTGTGCAAGATCTGTACATTCTCACAAAAATCTATTGGTTGTTGGAAGTGCAAGTAAAATTCAAACCATCAATCATCGGTATTTAATTTATAGAGCCATAGAGTCAGAGAGATATACAGCACGGAGCCAGGTCCTTCGGCCCAACTCATTCATGCCGACCAGTTTCCTAAACTGAACTAGTCCCATTTGCCTGTGTTTGGCCCATATCCCTCTAAACCTTTCCCATCCACATACCTGTCCAAATGTCTTTTAATTGTTGTAATTGCACCCACCTCCTCATTCCATACACACACCACCCTCTGTGTGAAAAAGTTGCCCCTCAGGTCCCTTTTAAATCTTTCCCCCCTCACCTTAAACTTATGCCCTCTAGTTTTGGACTCCCCTACCCTGGGGAAAAGACCATGGCTATTCACCTTATCTATGCCCCTCCTGATTTTATAAACCTCTATAAGGTCACACTCATCTCCCTATGCTCCAGGGAAAAACATCCCAGCCTATCCAGCCTCGCCTTATAGTTCAAACCTTCCAGGCCCGGTAACGTCCTTGTAAATCATTCATGTGTAATTCTCAAGCCTTTCCATTTCTATTTACAACCAAACTGGCAAAATCCTGGATTCTAATACTGAAGCTTCATAAAACAGTACCTGTTTTCAATTTACGGTTCCTTCAAGTCACATCTGATTTGATGACCTGCCAAATAAGGATTAATTCTACGTGGCTTCGCTTGAATTGAAGATGAGAGATCTTATTGCTGAGGAATTAAATCTTTTTTTATTTTTATGCAGAATCAGCATCAGCCACACTTTAAAAGCTTGACACACATTCTAAACTCCCTATTCTCTGGACCAACAATGGACTAAGATTCCTGTTGCGTTTGTGCCCTTTTTGCTTTCCAAAAATGCTATTATTACCACCCTTCCCACTTTAAAGACCATCCTCAAGCTATTTTCTATTTTTCTTTTCTCATTAAGTTTCTTAAATTGCCCCCAACTTCCTGTCTAAACTCAATGGGCGGGATTTTACAGCCTCACTCAAGCGAGACTGGAAATCCCCGCCCGAGGTCAACGGACATTTCCATTGTCCGCCCCTCGCCTGTTCCAATCCGGGGCAGGCAAGGTGGTAGAATTCTGGCAAATTAGTCAATTATTTTGCCATTCTCAACTGACCAACACATCCATTATTAATGACATCTACTGTGTCTGCTACTAAGCTCAGAAAACATTGTCCTGCCTTGTTCTCCTCAACCTTTCTTCAGTGTTCAACACTGCTGTCCACTCTATCCTTCCCCAGTGTCACTCTTTTGATGGGACTGTTTGTGCATGGTTCCAATCCTACCTACCTGTACACAACAGCCTCATTTCTAGTCATGACTTAATTTCCCTCCCCCACATTGTTACCTCAAGGGTACTTCATGGATTATCCTCTTCCTTATCTGCTCTCTGCCTCTCAGTGACATCATCCATAAGCAAGACCATTTCCTTCCAAGCC
Organism: Mustelus asterias; assembly: GCF_964213995.1. Taxonomy (NCBI): domain Eukaryota; kingdom Metazoa; phylum Chordata; class Chondrichthyes; order Carcharhiniformes; family Triakidae; genus Mustelus; species Mustelus asterias. The sequence continues at coordinate 38,252,870 of NC_135813.1, forward strand.
CTGCAAAAGTGATGCTATTGGCCCCTGATCAAAGCCTTTGTTACCTCCACTTGACTATTTCAATTATCTCCTCCATATCTGTCAACAACCTAAATTCTGGTTCCACTCACCCATAACCTTGTCCCTTCTGATCTACACTAGCTGCCCATCCTGTGTTGCAATAAATTTAAAATGGTAATTCTCCTCAGCAAATCCTTACATGTCCTTACTCCAGCTCATTGCAGTGATTTCCTTCAGCATTTCATGCCCTTCTGATAACTTTGTTCCTCTGCCTGTTTCATCTTTCATCCTTAAGGGTAGAGCTCTTTGCTGTCTCAATCTACCCACTGAATAAATAAAATTTAGGAGCAGGAGTAGGCCATTTGACTCAATGCAGCTCCACCAATTAAAAGAATTATAGAAACATATAAATTAGAAGCAGGAGTAGGCTATTCGGCCCTTCGAGCCTGTTCTGCCAAACATTTTGATCATGGCTGATCATCAAATTCAATATCCTGATCCCACCTTCCCCCCATATGCCTTGATCCCTTTAGCCCCAAAAGTTCTATCTAATTTCTTCTTGAAATCAGGCAATGTTTTGGCCTCAACTACTTTCTGTGGTAGTGAATTCCATACATTCACCACCCTCTGGGTGAAGAAATTTCTCCTCACCTCAGTTCTAAAAGGTTTACCCTTTATCCCCAAACTAATCATGGCTGATCTGACATGCCCTTAATTCCACTTTCATGCTCATCTTCTTAACCTTTGACTCCTTGTCAATCAAAAATCTGTCTAACTCAGCCTTGAATTTATTCAGTTGCGAGATTCTCTGGCCTCCATGTTTCACAGTGGCAGGTGGCAGCCCCGCCACTGGCTGGTGGAGAGATCTTCCTGTCTCGCCACTGTCAATGGGCATTGAATCCACCCAGGCCACCGGAAAACCTGCTCCGGTGGTACGCCGGTGTGAATAGACGGAGGATCTCACCCCCAAAGGCTCAGCCGCCACTGCTCACTCGGGGAGAGATTTCTAAAGATAAACTGTAGTATTAGGGTTTGTAAGGGCTAGTGTATTGGGACTGTGTAAATAGCACTATCCAAAATAATGCTGTAAGAGAAGACATGACAAGGAGTTGAGAAGAAAAGAGTTCATGGCTTCACCAGTGTAACACTTAGGCCAGAATTTTACATTGGGTGGGTGCGACCCTGACCTGAAGTGCATTAATTCAGGTGAGAAGACATTAGGCGTGAATCTAACATCATCGCGCACTTGCCCGATATTTTAGTTGGTGAGCACAAGCGACAATCAGAAGCGTCAAGCAGGCAATTTAACCCATTGCAATGTCTTTAATCAGGCCATTGAAATTGGCCTATTGGAGTACGAATTCCCTGATTAAGGGGCCAATTGACGGGCCAATCAGGGAGACTTTACTTTGTATTTAACTGGGAGTGTCAGTTCCTCTGGCACTCCTGAAGGTAGACTGCTGACTGACAGCACTCTGGTGAAGGGACTTCTGCCTCCATGGACTTATTACATCCATAAAGGGGACAATTGAATGCAATTTTAGGTGGCCTATGCTATTATGGTAGGCAGGTGGCTGATAGGCCCAGCAACCTTTATTTTGTAGCTGCAACCTCGATCTGGGCTGACATAAACTTAAAAGGTATGTAGGGACTGCGGTTTGTGCTTGAATGTGCTGCCTAGACACTCCCCACAGCGTTTCTCCATTGCAATTTATTTTGTACAGCTCTACAGCTCCCTGAGGCAGCTCCGCTAAGACTGAACTTTGAGGGAGCACATTGGAGGTGCCAGTCCATACCCTCTCTCTTCATGGCCCTCTCCAGCAGCATTGAGCCTTTCCTGGTGAATGTTTCATGCTGGACGCCTGTTAATTGGCCAGCCAGTGTGAAATCCGCGGCCCATCACGGTTGGAAATGCATTTTGTGCCCACGTCTGGGCCTGCTGAGTGTGGGCACTTGACATGCCTTAGTGATGGTCAGCATGGTTCAAATGTACATAATAAACCAGTTATTGTTTGGACATACCAACACCTCATTTCCAAGCTAAACCGACCAATATACAACACAAACAACCCTCTGGGAGAAGAATTCCTTCAACATAGCTCTACGTGGATCGTGTTTTGGTTGACAGCATTTCATAATTAGAGATTTTACAGTTCAAACTAAATGCTCCGCCCTTCCATTGGGTGTGGGGAATGGGGTGAAATGGAATAGTTGACTCCCCACTTCTCACACATTATCTTCATGAATCGTCCAATGTCCGTTGTTAGAAACTCCTGTGGTGCCCAAAGAGATGGAAGATTGAATTTAATGTGTCTGTGATGGTTGTACGGACGTGTTGTGTAATTGATGGATAATGGAAAATTTAGAGAAATAATCATTATGGCCAATAAACCATCTCCATGGGTGCTGAAGTGGTCAGTAGCGAGAGCGGTCCATGGATGTGTGGGTACATTGTGAGGTAACAATGGTTCTTTCTGGTTGCTAGGCATGAAAATTTGCCGTGCCTCACATTCCCTCAAGGATTTTTTGATATCTTGGTGGATTCTTGGCCAATATATCATCTCCCTGGCCAAACATCTGGTTCGATCAATTCCCACATGTGCCTAGTATATCTAATGCAGTATATTAGATCACAGGGATCCTGGGACGATGACTCGCTTTCCCTTAAAGATGACTTCCTAAGATATTCTGAGTTCATCTCCATTGGGCTGAATGGTCTTACAGCCTCTGGAACATCCTGGCCATTTGTTAGTCACTGTCTCCCACTGTTGCTGTAATACAGGATCATTGGATGTGGCACCTAGATTGCCCAAAGTGCATAAAGCCAACGTGCAGAACATCCTCTGTTTCAATGTCCACACAACCTACTTACAGATCTAGGGATATTTGCAGTCTTTGAAGGATTAGGCAGATGGCTTAGAGTACCGGATGTGACCATGGAATTGTGTAATTTGTAGCATACATCATAATGGTAGCCTTGTATGTTGACCAACAAGCACTGTATTCTTGGTAGTGCGCAAGTTAGGGATTTGTGCCAGATAATTTAAAGTGGCTTCTGGTTGCTTTCCACAATGAACTTCTTTTCGAATAAATAGGTGTGAAACCTGATGGATACCAGTGCCAAGGTTTCAGGCTCTATAATTGAATCATTAGCTTGGGCAGTGAACAAACTCTTGGAAGCAAAAGCAATCAGCATCCCTTGCTGGAAAAGGCACGCTCCAAGTCCTTTTGGGGATGCATCGACCTCACGTGGAGTCTCCTCAGTAAGGTCATAAAACTAAGGAGTTGACAGCTAATTACTTTTTAATGTCATTAAAAACATGTAGATAGTTCTCCTGCCAAAGACAAAGTAATTCCTTCTTCAGAAGCTCACAAAGAGATGAGGCTTTCTTGGCAAAGTTAAGTATACAGGGTGAAAAGAAATTAAACAAACCAAGGCAATGTTGCAGATCACTTTTATCTTATGAAGTGGGCATTGCTGATGTCTTTTAGGATGTCTTGAGGACACAGCCTCAAAATAAGGGGGAGTCAGTTTAGGACAGAGTTGAGGAGGAACTTCTTCTCTCAGAGGGTAGTGAATCTCTGGAATTCTCTGCCCATTGAAGCAGTGGAGGCTACCTCGTTAAATATGTTTAAGTCATAGGTAGATAGATTTCTGATCAATAAGGGAATTAAGGGTTATGGGGAGTGGGCGGGTAAGTGGAACTAAACCACTATCAGATCAGCCATGATCTTACTGAATAGCGGGGCAGGCTCGAGGGGCTAGATGGCCTACTCCTGCTCCTATTTCTTATGTTCTTATGTTTAGCTTGCTCAGGTCAGGAGCGAAAATGTTGATCTGTGTCATATCCCCCACAGCATTTAAGAAGCAGTTAGACCAGCACTTGAAATTCCATAACACATAAGATATGGACAAGTGCTGGGAAATGGGATAAAGATAGATAGGTGCTTGATGGCCGGTGCAGACACGAAGGGCCGAAGGGTCTCTTTTTGTTCTGTAAAACTCTATGGGTGGGATTTTCCAGCCGTGCTCCCCCCAAGACTGGAAAAACCTGCCCAAGGTCAACGAACCTTTGCATGGTCCGTGTCCTGCCTTCTACGTTTTCCATGGCGGGCGGGATGGGAAAATTCCGCCCTATGACTCTATTTTGATGTTGCATTAAAACACCAGATCTCCTCTGCATGCAGCTTCCATCAGAAGTTGAAAGTTTTGATCATGCTCCTGTTTCATTGTGTCAACAACCTCAATGTCATCTGCAACGCATTTGCATCATGGGACCTTACAGGTGATCTTGTCCATATGTTGCTGGGAAATACCCTGGCTTACTGAATACCCAAATGGTAACCTTTGGAAACAGTATCTCTCAAAAAGAGTACAGAACATTGTTAGCTCCTGGGATGTCTTACCCAGATGCACCAACCAGTAACCATTCTTAGTGTTGGGTTTAGAGAAGAATGTGGTGTTTGCAAACTTGGATTCAGCTCCTCAAGTGTGGGAATTTTGAGAGGGGATTGTTTTAGTGCTATATTCAGTCACCTTGGGTCTAAACAAATGTGCACAGAACCATCTTTCCAGATGATGCTCATGATGCAGCTATACCAATTGGTGTGGTGCCCTCTCTCGCCATTTTATCCAGTTCAGGTTTCATCCTATTCTGAATGTATGTGACAGATTGATGACTGGAGTAGTATTTGCACACAGATACAATACTGCTTCACCCTTGAAATTTCCAATTCTATTGAATCTGCTCAGGTAGAGAGATGTTAGGTTGGTTACCACTGTGATTAGAGTGTCCTTGGGTTCTTTTGTGTAACCAGGATTAGATCCCTACACAGGAGTTGACCTGTGAGCACTGGACCCACGGTGTCCTTAACATATAATATCTGGGGTGACCGGGATGAGTTTTTGCAGCAACACTTGAGTGTAACGAATGCCAGGGATAGAATTTCTGAGCCACTGTATGTGGTGGATCTGGCAGTGGTTGGGTTGAATCATCTGTGGTTCCACACATTTGCACAAGGTGGGAGGATGTTTGCACTTGTACTGGTTCCCAGTTTTGCATATAGATGATGCTGACCCTGCACCTGTGGGCATATAATCGGGAGAGTGGCAAAGGCTTCTGTCGGTAACACAGTGCCAATAAATTTGCTGACATTCACCGTGTCGAATATCTGATCATTGTATGTCAATGTGCTTGTCATCCTCGTCATTTAGCCATATCGCATGAATAGACATTTTCTGGATCTTGTCTTGATGCTGTTTTGTGTGTTTAGAATGCTGTACTTGACGGGTCTGCATTGATTATTGTGCTGATCGTGGATACCAATCACAGAATCCTAAAATCACGACAGTGCAGAAGGAAGCCATTTGGCCCATCGAGTCTGCACCAATAACAATGCCACCCAGGCCCTATCCCCATAACCCCACGTATTTACCCTGCTAATCCTGCGGCACGGTAGCACAGTGGTTAGCACTGCTGCTTCACAGCTCCAGGGTCCCGGGTTCAATTCCCGGCTCGGGTCACTGTCTGTGTGGAGTTTGCACATTCTCCTCGTGTCTGCGTGGGTTTCCTCCGGGTGCTCCGGTTTCCTCCCACAGTCCAAAGATGTGCGGGTTAGGTTGATTGGCCAGGTTAAAAATTGCCCCTTAGAGTCCTGAGATGTGTAGGTTAGAGGGATTAGCGGGTAAATATGTGGGGATAGGGCCTGGGTGGGATTGTGCTCGGTGCAGACTCGATGGGCCAAATGGCCTCCTTCTGCACTGTAGGGTTTCTATGATTCTATGATTCTAACACTAAGGGGCAATTTAGCATGGCCAATCAAACTAACATGCACGTCTTTGGAGTGTGGGAGGAAACCGGAGCACCCGGAGGAAACACACGCAGACACAGGGAGAACATGCAGACTCCACAAAGACAGTGACCCAAGGCTGGAACTGAACCCGAGTCCCTGGCGCTGTGAGGCAGCAGTGCTAACCACCGTGCCACCGTGTCACCATATCATATACAAGGATTGGTGAAAAGATAATGTGGGTTCTTTCTTTGAGGATAAAACTATATACAAAATGAATTAACCAGGAGGCTACGTATAGTGCATCTAATCTCTACTCTTGCTGTTTGCTGACTGACTACATGTCATTGGACTAATACATAATGCCTTGTTAACATCGTCATGACTGGCAATTGTTTAAGATATGCTCTCTTAAGGGTGCCTCATATCACAACATAAATTATACTAAAAGCAATGCCTCCTCCATACAGAGGGTTGAAAGTGTTAATCGGTGGCAAGTATATCACCTGCTGCCAACCACCAGCCAAGTTACCCAACAAAAGAGATTGTGGAGGAGGCAGGAAATGACTCTATTGAAATTGAAGCCACAACAATAAGGACCTCATTAAGGAACCATCCATCAACAGTCACAGTATATTGTGGATGAATTACTGATAGCCTATAAACTCTGCCTATCCATTTGTATGGCTTCATACTTGCATCCACTTTATAATAGTTCTTTCACAGTGTAACCTTTCTACCTTTCTGTTGGTCCTAGGGGTCGATTTGAAACACCTCCATTGGGGTAGATGTTATCATGAGCTTGGTTATTGTATCGGCTAACTTTGCTGCCATGAAATCATAATGATGCTTTCTGTCTCCACTCATAAATTCATAGAATCCCTACAGTGCAGAATTCCCATTTGGCCCATCGAACCTGCACCTACCACAATCCCACCCTGGCCCTACTCCTGTAAGCCCACACATTTACCCTGCTAATCCCCCTGACACTAGGGTCAATTTAGCGTGGCCAATCAACCTAACCTGCACATCTTTGGACTGTGGGAGGAAACCGGAGCACCCGGAGGAAACCCATGCAGACACGGGGAGAACGTGCAAACTCCACACAGACAGTGACCCAAGCCAGGAATCGAACCCGGGTCTCTGGTGCTGTGTGGCAGCCGTGCTAACCACTGTGCCACCGTGCTGCCCCAATTAATCAATGGTCTCTGTCAACTGTTGCCAAAAGGACATGAATTCAAGACAGTGTATCCTGAAGTTCATCTTTACTCATGGTTGATCTTTGAACGTTGACCATATTCTATCTGGATTTTTGAGACAGTCGTCAGACAGACTTGACGGGTTCAGTCTGTGGGGTTCTTGACACTGGGATGGTACGGAAAGCTGCAGGTTGCTGTTATGGATTCTCGACAGGTTTATACTCTCGAGTATCATTCAGGTTTGAAAAACCATGTACTTATGGTCTGCATGCTGCACCATCATGCAACTGTTGTGCTGGGATTAAGTGGCTTGAGGTGGTGTTCTGAACGCAAATATAAAACTACCCATTTGGACTCTCGTGGAAAATACTCCAAAAGTTGCTTAAAATCAGAGGGCAATCATTTTAACCAGCAGCACTCGACCACTCAGTTCAGCGACAATCAACCGTGATTGCACTTCAGGCCAATTCCCCTTTTGCAACGCACTTTAGGAATGCTTCTGTGACGCAAGATGAAATGTTAAGTTTTTTTTTCTTGCTCTTTGCTTCCACTCTCAAAACATTTTGCTGACTTTGGAAGTAGATGTGGAACAAATGTCTGGAAATTACTTAAAATGGTAATTGCGTAACAAAAGGTTTCAGATGACATATTCTGACTGCTCTGAATTCAATCTGTGTCGATGCTGTTTGAATATTAAGATCCACGCATCTGCCTCGAAACACACATTGATATTGCCAAAATAAAGACATTCTGCAGAATTGACCTGGTGCCAAGTGATTCCAACCACAGTGAAACACACTGTGTGACTCCAAATGAACATTTCATGTGATTATGATGTAACTGCAAAGTACATCCTCAGCAAATAATAAATGATCATTATCTACTGTCGCTGTCAGGGTGTAGAAAGTGCTTTTTGTCTCCAGATAGCTGAACAACTGCAAAATAAATACCCTTGTATGGTCGCTCTTTCAGCAGATGCAACATCTGTAAACCGCACTGTGTTGGCATCATACCCTGGGCGCAATGGCAACCATATCTCACACAGCAGGGGCCAGGCAATACATCAAGAAGGTAAAATGGCAGCTGACGCAATCACACTAGCCAAGTTCAGCGTAAAATGAAGGCATTTCAATTACAATTGAAAATAAATTTCAATTACTGGCGGTACTTTCCATATAAATAATTAAAATACTTTGGGCTGAGCATGAGAGGCAGGGGACGGTTAATTGCATAATGAATCAAGGTACAGACAACAGCAGCACTGACAGGCGGCCAAGACGCTGGAAGATGGGTCAAGTCTGCCTTTCACCTGTGGGACCCTGGGTCCAAAACCACCACCCGATTGATCAGGTTTTCACTCTCCACCGGTTTTAATTGAGCTGCATGAAATTAAGATGCAGATTGGAGCTGAGACTGGGTCTCAGCACCTCCTGGACATTTGCTGCTAGCATGATATTCACTGACAATCCGGTATAAATTAACACCAGAGAGACTCGCTTACTCACACTGTCCATCTAAATGAATGGTGTGGGCAATGGAATAACACAATGTTAGATTTGTGGATTCAGGCACATTTTGTGTGAGGTTAACTCCAGTGTTGAAAATTCAAGCAAGTAATGCCATTTGACCCTAGTAAATTGATCCTAATCTCAGGGGATTAGCAGGGTAAATATGTGGGGCTATTGGGATAAGGCCTGGGTGGGATTGTGGTCAGTGCAGCCTCGATGGGCCAAATGGTCTCCTTCTGCACTGCAAGGATTCTATAATTCTATTTAGCCATCATGACTATTCCTTCCATACAGTACTTTTGACTGCATAGTTGACATTCCTAACCAATCTGCTGCGAACCAGATCGGGATCAAAAAAGGCGATAAGCATATTTAAAATTGCATTTGAATATGCATAGCCTGTTCAAATCCCACTGCATGGGATTCTCCACCCTTTGGACATGGCGGAAAAATGGTAAGAATCACTACTGGTCTCCACGAGTAGAGCTCGCGCAATGGCCACGTCAAAGTGGTGGGGGGCTTGGAGGCCATTGAAGCTACTGTGTGGTGGAGGCCATAGCCAAACAGTGGCCACCAGGCACCTCAACAGTGCCAGTTGGACATCGCCAGTATGCCAGGGGCACTACCAAGGAGGTGAGGCCTGGTTGGGGTCTATGACGGTGGGCCTTTGCAGGGATGGATCATGATAGGGAGGCATCTCGGGGGTCAAGCAGGGAGATCCTTCAGGAGGGTCCAAATGCCATGATGTCAGTGGGGGAAGGGAGGGGGAGTCCCAGCACTGGGAGACCGAGGCACCCTTGTACAATAACGGCTGAGCGCTCTGAAGCCGGGCTCATTGGCATGTTCAGGCCCCTCCCCCCGTACCCATGTGACTGAACCTCTGAACTCTCCGAACAAGTGACTGAGTGTGGGAGGATTGGGGTGCTGAGCTGGCCTGAGAAACCAGTGCAGATCACTCCATTATTCTCACCGTTGCGAGAATTCTGCCCTCAGTGAATAACCAGTCATGAGCCCTTCAGAAGGTAACCTCAAGGACAAAATGCTTTTGGACTTTTCATACTATTTGCCCGGCTCATGATTGCAAACTCTGTTTCTGAATGAAACTCAACTGCAGTGATAAGTAGATGATTATACACAGAGGGCAGGATTTTCCGGCCACGCTCGCCCCAAGATCGGAAAATCCCGCCAGAGGTCAATGGACCTTTGACTATTCCCGTGGCGGGCAGGGCGGGAAAATTCTTCCCAGGATGCTTTGCCTGATACTTGGGTGTTCAATGTTTGAAAAATATTGGGTTACATTTTCATTAACATACATTTTGACAACTCTTCTACTAAAGCAAATGGTTACATTTAGGACTTGTGCTTCTTGAAGTCTGCAGATGGGTACCTCTCGAGGGATCAGTTAAGTTATTTTTAAGATAATTTCTACCATTGCTGGATTGCAAAGTTCCTGCCGTTTCGTCAAAATGAAATGAAAGGTCTTTCCCTGGAAAACATCTCATCAGTGCAGAGTGTGATGCATGACGATACATTCGGTAATAAGTGTGAAGATGCCATAAGTACATTAAGACAAGAGTGATTATCAGCTACAATTTCTATCAATGGATTTTTGAACTGAATTTTGATTTAGGGTGTTGCAGCAATGACAGTTGCAGTTGCACTGTATATGATTGCCTCTCCTTCTCCACCAGTAATAATTAATGTGCATGGAAACCAAATTTACATTTTTTAATAAAAATACTCGCAAGCCCACTTGGCCACCTTCCAATTCCATTTATTAGTGTTTTCTCCCTGCCACATCATGAGGTTATCTGAATGTTTTTGCAATTCATTATCAACTATTTCTCACATAATAAAATGATTTTATGATATGCTGGAGGGTCGGAGAAAGAGGCTGAAAAGCTCCAATGCGGCAAAGTTGTGTTTTACCTGAATAACAAGAGGTGTTGCTTTGGGCTTGGCTTCATAAAGAACAGGATGCATGACTCTAAAAAGACTTTGGGTGGAATTTTCCCTTTTTGTCTTTTGAGTCACTGGGGTGCATTTTCCCTTTCCGCCTGCCACGGGAATCGTAGCGGGCGGAATATGGACCATGCAAAGATCCGTTGACCTCGGGCAGAATTTTCCAGTCTTGCGGCGAATGCAACCGGAAAATCCTGCCCAAATTTGTGTTCTTGCCCAAAGCTATATCAACCCGAAGTATTGTGTTTTCTTTAAATAAGCTAAAAGCTATCTTTCTCTCTGCATTATCTATTTTTTAAAAATTCATTCATGGGACATGGGCGTCGCTGGCTGGCCAGCATTTATTGCCCATCCCTAGTTGCTCTTGAGAAGGTGGTGGTGAGCTGCCTTCTTGAATCGCTGCAGTCCATGTTCTGTGGGTTGACCCACAATGCCGTTAGGGAGGAAATTCCAGGATTTTGACCCAGCGACTGTGAAGGAACGGCAATATATTTCCAAGTCAGGACGGTGAGTGGCTTGGAGGGGAACTTGCAGGTGGTGGTGTTCTCATGTATCTGCTGCACTTATCTTTCTAGATGGAAGTGATCATGGGTTCGGAAGGCGCTGTCTAAGGATCTTTGCTGAATTGCTGCAGTGCATCCTGTGGATTGTACACACTGCTGCTACTGAGTGTCAGTGGTGGAGGGAGTGGATGTTTGTAGATATGGTGCCAATCAAGTGGGCTGCTTTGTCCTAGATGGTGTCATCCCAATTATTCCTTACCTCACAGTTGGTGTTGTGGCACTGTGAGTGGTTTATCTAGAATACAGTTCATTGCTGAATCTCCTTTGTTTGGATGCAAGGCAGGCTTTAACGCATTGAATATCTACAGCAATTTTCTCAATTGATTTTCTGCAAATTACATTTTTTGGAGTCAACCTTCATCCCAATTGATTTTCCCCCATTTTTGACATCAAAAATTTAACTTGAAATCCATGACTATTTGTTCCACTTCAGTTGTTACAAAAAGCATCTTTCCTAATTCTTAGCTCTTCCCCATCTTGAAGAAATCTGACAAACTTTCATAGAATCATAGAATCCCTACAGTGCAGAAGGAGGCCATTCGGCCCATTGAGCCTGCACCAACCAGAATCCCACCCAGGTCCCATCCCCGTAACCCCACATATTCACCCTATAATCGCTCTGACACGAGGGTCAATTTAGCATGGGCTATCCACCTAACCCACACATCTTTGGGCCACCGAGAATGGCAACCTAAATGTGGTTGCAGAAGATTTTTGCTGCACATGGCATCATGGCACAGCAGACCTGACGCATAGGAAGCGGGGAGGAGAACTTGCATCTCGATGTGTTGTCTTCAAATGGCTCCTTCAGTTTTCCTTAGGTTAAACTGCTGGCAAAGGGCTGGTACAACCGATGATGGACAGAATGGCTGACTGAACTCGGAGATTCCCACACCGCCTTGAAGCAACGAAACTGATAGCATTCCACACAGAAGTCATGGAGAGCTCAGCTGAGCAGGGCAAAAGGGAGTTGGACTAATATGCACAGTGGGATCTGCACTTGTTGAACTGACTGACAACTGCCACTCTGCTGATAGCATTTCTGCCACCTCTCACTATCAGAATCAGAAACCCCACTGTTTCTCTGATGTGGCCATTCCTCATCAGCACTTCACCCATGAACTCAAGACATATTGTAATTCTCCTTGGCTGTTTAATTATCATGAACACTGATGGTCAATCTGTAGTACATATAAAGATATATATTTAAAGCAGCAATACGTCTTGACAAAAGCACTTGCTCTGCCAAGACAGCCTTGTGGAGCTCTGCATTACGTGTGAGCATTGCTTTTGGTTTTAATGGGACCTGAGGCATTGCCTTCTATTGTATATTAGATACTGCACCCACTCAAATGTGTGACTCCAGTCACGTGTGGGTTATCCACCATCAGCTGAGGCTCAGCTCTCAGTTTGGATGAGCAGCAGCGGAAGTTAAAATGGATTGTGTCTGCTTCAGAGCGGTACAGTGGCACTGCTGCCTCACAGCGCCAGGGACCCAGGTTCAATTCTGGCCTTGGCTCACTGCCTTGTGGAGTCTGCACGTTCTATCCGTGTCTGCCTAGGTTTCCTCTGGCTGCTCTGGTTTCCTCCCACAGTCCAATGATGTGCGGGTTAGGTGGATTGGTCATGCTAAATTAACCCTACTGTCAGGGGGATTAGCAGGATAAATACATGGGGTTACGGGAATAGGGCCTGAGTGGCACTGTTGTTGGTGCAGACTCGATGGGCTGAATGGCCTTCTTCTGTACTGTAGGGATTCTATGGAAAGGATTAAATCTCAATTGACGTTAGATTTTTTCTTTATTAATCGCAGTACAATCACGTGAACATATGCAATTTAACAATCTTCAGCACGGTGGCACAGTGGTTAGCACTGCTGCCTCACAACGCCAGGTGCTCTGGTTTCCTCCCATAGTCCACAGATGTGCGGGCTGGGTGGATTGGCCATGCTAAATTGTCCCTTAGTGCCAGGGGGAGTAGCAGGGTAAATATGTGGGGTTATGGGGATAGAGCCTGGGGGTGCGGGACGAATGGCCTCCTTCTGCACTGTAGGCATTCTATGATTCCCTGTGCCACAGGGAAACTGAGGCACACTGTGACGTGGTAATTACTTTATCACATTCTGGAAAATGAATTTCAAATTGTCCGAACTATTTTCTGGACCTTTCTTGTCTACAACACACTCTGGAATTTATGACTTTGACACTGGACTCTCGTTTATTGTAAGAAATGGGAGCAAGAGTAGGCCATTCGGCCCACCAAATCTGCTTCACCTTTCAATAAGATTGTGGCTAGTTTGATTGTGGCCTTAACGCCACTTTCCTGCCTGCCCACTATAACCTGTGTCTCCCTAGTATATCAAATACCTGTCCAACTCAGCCTTGAATATATTCAATGATCCATCACCGCTCCTCTCTGTGGAAAAGAAGTCCAAATACTAGTGGCTCACTGGGAGAAGAAATCTCTCATCAATGGAACATTCATTATTTTGAAACTGTGCCATTAGGTCTAGATGCCCCAACAATGGGAAACATCCTCTCAGTGTCTACACTGTCAAACCCCCCTCCAGAATTTTATATGTTTCAATAAGATTAACTCTCATTCTTTGAAACTCCAACGAGTATAAGCCCAACTTGCTTAACTTTCCCTCATAACAGGAGCCCTTCATCCCAGAAATCAGCCAAGTGAACCTTCCCTGAACCACTCCTGATGCAAGTATCATAGAATCATAGAAACCCTACAGTACAGAAAGAGGCCATTCGACCCATCGAGTCTGCACTGACCACAATCCCACCCAGGCCCTACCCCCAAATCCCTACATATTTTACCCACTAATCCCTCTAACCTGCACATCTCAGGATACTAAGGGGCAATTTAAGCATGGCCAATCAACCTAACCCGCACATCTTTGGAATGTGGGAGGAAACCGGAGCACCCAGAGGAATCCCACGCAGACACGACGAGAATGTGCAAACTCCACACAGACAGTGACCCAAGCCGGGAATCGAACCCAGGTCCCTGGAGCTGTGAAGCAGCAGTGCTAACCACTGTGCTACCGTGCCGCCCCAAGTACATCCCACTTTCAGTAAGGAAACCAAAACTGTACACAGTGCTGCAGAAATGGTCACACTATAATACCCCATAGTTACGGGATGGCTTCTCTACCTTTATATTCCATTTCCCTTTACAAAAAGGCCAATGTTCCATTTGCTTTCCTAATGAATTGCTGGACCTGCATGCTAACACTTTGCGATTTATGTACAAGGACACCCAAATCCTTCTGTACCACAGCCTTCTCTTTCCATTTAATTAACAATATAATAACATTCTCTATTTTTCACAGAATCCCTACAGTGCAGAAGAAGGCCATTCGGCTCATCGAGCCTGCACCAACAACAGTCCCGCACAGGCCCTATCCCCATCACCCCACATATTTATCCTACCAATTCCCCTGACACTAAGAGACAATTTACCATAGCCAATCAACCTAACCCGCACATCTTTGGAGTGTGGGAGGAAACTGGAGCATCCAGAGGACACCCACGCAGACATGGGGAGAATGTGCAGACTCCGCACAGACATCCCAAGCCGGGATCGAACCCAGGTCCCTGGTGCTGTGAAGCAGCAGTGCTAACCACTGTGTCACACCCCCATTTCTCCTGCCAAAGTGGACAACTTCTCATTTTCCCACATTGTACTCCATCTGCCACATGTTTGTCCACTCATTTAATCTCTCCATTCTCCCTGAAGACACTGTATCCTCCCTAACAACTTGCTTTCCTACCGATCTTTGTAACATCAGCAAACTTAGTTACAATACAGTCAGTCCCTTCATCTGAGTCAGTAATATAGAATGTAAATAGTTGTAGCTACAACACTGATCCTTGTGTCAATATAGTTTAGTAAGAAGTCTCACAACACCAGGCTAAAGTCCAACAGGTTTATTTGGTAGCAAAAGCCACTAGCTTTTCGGAGCGCTGCCCTTCGTCAGGTAAGTGGGAGTTCTGTCCACAAACAGGGCATATAAAGACACAAACTCAATTTACAAAATAATGGTTGGAATGCGACCACCACCATCAGACTCACCATGGACTACTCTCCGGAATCGGTTGCATTCTTGGACACATGCATCTCCATCAAGGACGGTCACCTCTGCACTTCACTGTACCGCAAGCCCACGGATAACCTCACGATGCTCCACTTCTTCAGCTTCCACCCTAAACACGTTAAAGAAGCCATCCCCTACGGACAAGCCCTCCGTATACACAGGATCTGCTCAGATGAGGAGGATCGCAACAGACACCTCCAAACGCTGAAGGATGCCCTCATAAGAACAGGATATGGCGTTCGACTCATCGATCAACAGTTCCAACGCGCCACAGCGAAAAACCGCACCGACCTCCTCAGAAGACAAACACGGGACACGGCGGACAGAGTACCCTTCGTCGTCCAGTACTTCCCTGGAGTGGAGATGCTATGACATCTTCTCCGGAGCCTTCAACATGTCATTGATGAAAACGAACATCTCGCCAAGGCCATCCCCACACCCCCACTTCTTGCCTTCAAACAACTGCACAACCTCAAACAGACCATTGTCCGCAGCAAACTACCCAGCCTTCAGGAGAACAGTAACCACGACACCACACAACCCTGCCACAGCAACCTCTGCAAGAGGTACCGGATCATCGACATGGATGCCATCATCTCATGTGAGAACACCATCCACCAGGTACACAGTACATACTCTTGCAACTCGGCCAATGTTGTCTACCTGATACGCTGCAGGAAAGGATGTCCCGAGGCATGGTACATCGGGGAGACCAAGCAGACGCAACGACAACGGATGAATGAACACCGCTCGACAATCACCAGGCAAGAGTGTTCTCTTCCTGTTGGGGGACATTTCAGCGGTCACGGGCATTCGGCCTCTGATCTTCGGGTAAGCGTTCTCCAAGGCGTCCTTCACGACACGCGACAACGCAGAGCCGCTGAGCAGAAACTGATAGCCAAGTTCCGCACACATGAGACAGCCTCAACCGGGATCTTTGGTTCATGTCACACGATCTGTAACCCCCACGACTTGCCTGGGCTTGCAAAATCTCATTAACTGTCCTGTCTGGAGACAATACACATCTCTTTAAGCTGTGCTTAACGCTCTCTCCACTCACATTGTCTGTACCTTTAAGAATTGATTATCTGTAAAGACTCACATTCCAACCATTATTTTGTAAATTGAGTTTGTGTCTTTATATGCCCTGTTTGTGAACAGAACTCCCATTTACCTGACGAAGGAGCAGCGCTCTGAAACCTAGTGGCTTTTGCTACCAAATAAACCTGTTGGACTTGTGAGACTTCTTACTGTGTTTACCTCAGTCCAACGCCGGCACTTCCACATCATCAATATAGTTTATCAGCCTGAAAATTATCCATTTATCCTGGCTGTTTCCTGTTAGTTAGACAATGCTGTAAGAGTCCGATAATCTACTAATTTTAGAATTTTATATTAATTGGAAGAAACATTTTGGAATGTCATATTAACCACACTGCTAGCAAGTTGCAACTATGAAACAGTGGAAGACAACTCAAGGCTGTCAGTATTGTGAAGAACTGTCTTGCTGATAGAATTAAGTGCCTAATTGTTGAAGGATGCACCCCTTCGTTTTAAAGCTAAGAATCAGCTCAAGGCCTTTCTCAAAGAATAACTTGTTTTGTCCGCAACATGAATTCCTCCCTTTCGTGATAAGGGCTAGTACAAAACAGATATCTCTTAATTAGAATCGTCTTCTGACACATTGATCATTTAAGGGTATCAATAGTGTAAGTCATTTAAGACATATTCTTTGCTTATCTTTCCTGTTTCACCATGAGAGACAACACTTACTATCTGGTACTAATGGCTGTCTGGACATCTATGATTAGTTTCTGCTGTGTGTGAATGCAATTTGAGGAGGCCAAATGGCTACATATTGTGATAGTGATGCAGCATTGGTTATGGGAATGTCATTCAGATTTCTAATTCATGGAGGTGGCATTGACTGCAAAGAATGAACATTTGTTTTCAGTTACTGGTTATGTGACTGGAGCATATAGGTGGGGTTGAAGCTAGCAACCTCACTTTAATGGGTCAATACAAGTTACATCCAAATATGACACACGGACCCTCAGAATTACGGACAAATATCAGAGGTTTCATGATATGGTTGGCAGTCACACCGCCAGCTTTCCTTCAGCTCAACATCAATTAGGAAGAAGACAAAAGGCGGGATTTTCCACGCATTCCCACTGTGTGTTTCGCAATGATGGCAGCAGCCCGCCATTGTCCAGTGGTAGCCTGCCATTGTCAAGCAGCAGGATCTTCTGGTCCCACTGCTGTCAATGGGCTTTCCCATTTTATGAACCCTTGCCCACCAACACCCCGCCACAGGGAAAACCGCAGCGGGGGTACACCGCTGGCAGGAGCGGCAGATACGGCTGTTGGAAAAGGCCGGAGAATTCCGGCCAAAGACTTCCTGTGCGACCAGCATTCAGAGGATCTGCAGCCTTCTGAGGGTTTATCTCCACTATCTTTTGTTTAGTATATTTACTGAATAAATTTTGCTTTGATTCGTTACACCTGATTGTCTCCAGCATCTCATTCTACCTTGTGGATTAGCTAAGTGAGATCCACCACAGGAAATTGCAAATTTGTGAGTTAAAGTTAAATTGACCAGATACCAGGACTCCTAAATTTTAATCAGGTCCAAATTCTTACACCTCTATTTCTGCTAAAATGTCATCCCCATAAGCTCTTGTCATGCAGCTGTTTATGTGGCAACTTATTGAATGCCTTTTGGAAATCCAAATCGAATACATCTACTGGTTCTTCCTTATCCACCCTGTTTGCTACATCTTCAAAGAACTTGAATACATGTGCCAAACATGATTTTCTTTGCACAAAAGCATGCTGACTCTGTCTGATTTGCTAATTGTCTGCTGCTACCTCCATGACAATGGATTCTAGTATTTTTCCACTGACAGCTGTTGAATAAGTTGCTGTCAATTTTGATTTATTATTGTCACATGTGTTGGTATACAGTGAAAAGTATTGTTTCTTGCACGCTATACAAGACTAAGCATACCATTCATAGAGAAGGAAAGGAGAGAATGCAGAATATAGTGTTATATTCATAGATAGGGTGTAGAGAAAGATCAACTTAGTGCAAGATAGGTCCATTCAAAAGTCTGACGGCAGCAGGGAAGAAGCTGTTCTTGAGTCGGTTGGTACGTGACCTTGGACGTTTGTGTCTTTTTCTCGACAGAAGAGGGTGGAAGAGAGTATGTCCGGGGTGCGTGGGGTCCTTGATTCTGCTGGCTGCTTTTCCATGACAGCGGGAAGTGTAGACAGAGTCAATGGATGGGAGGCTGGTTTGTGTGATGGATTGGACTACATTCATAGAATCATAGAAACCCTACAGTGCAGAAGGAGGCCATTCGGCCCATCGAGTCTGCACCGACCACAATCCCACCCAGGCCCTACCCCCACATATTTACCCGCTAATCCCTCTAACCTATGCATCTCAGGACTCTAAGGGACAATTTTTAACCTGGCCAATCAACCTAACCCGCACATCTTTGGACTGTGGGAGGAAACCAGAGCACCCGGAGGAAACCCATGCAGACACGAGGAGAATGTGCAAACTCCACACAGACAGTGACCCGAGCCGGGAATCGAACCCGGGACCCTGGAGCTGTGAAGCAACAGTGCTAACCACTGTGCTACCGTGCCGCCCTTTCACGACCTTTTGTAGTTCCTTCCTTGAATAGAAAGGTGTTACATTTACAGTTTTCCCAATCCACTGGAACCTTTCCAGAATTTAGGGAATTCTGGAAGATTTTGTCCAGTGCAACCATTCTGGTGCTTTTGAGATCCTAGGATGTAGGCCATCAGGTCCAGAGGGCTTGTCAGCCTTTAACCCCATTAGTTTTCCTGGTACTTTTTTCTAGTGATTGCTTAAGTTCTTCCCTCCCTTTTGCCTCTTGATTCTTTTTACTATTCTTGGGATGTTTTTGCAACTTTTATTATGAAGACAGATACAAAACACTTGCTCAAAGTCTCTGAAATTTTCTTTCCCCCCCCCGCCCCCACAATTATTAATTCCCCAATTGTCTCCTCTCTATTTCTCATTCACTACGAGGATATTTGCATCCTAATTAATACAATGTAATGGAATTGAAGTTTCATTGTGAGTCCTTTCACATGTGCACTTTGGCTGCCCCTCCAACTCTGAACCCATTACTTCTGTTTTCATTTAATTACTTTCCTCATAGGCGGCACATCCTCCCTGATTGGGTTGGGGGGGGGGGGGGGGGGGGGGAAGGCAGTGAGGGAGCAAGTTTCACCCTGAACCAATTAATGGCGTAATGACCATAAAGTTGGTTAGGGCTTCCCGACCATATGGTCACCTGTGACCTTTAAACCATGGAGTTGAGCAGGACTACCCCCTCCAGATAAAATCCAGTCCATTAAGGCACATCCTGGGGTATGGTTACATAGACATCAGTCATTCTCCAGTAGCTAACCCAAGTTGTCTTCATTTTGTTGATATTTTTAAGGTGAGAATTTACAAGAGAGTCACATTCAGAAATATCATCAGTGTTCCAAATCTCCCCTTTGAAATACTCATTAAAATCTACCTCTGGTTAAACGATTGGCTATGTAGCCTAATATATCCTTCTCAGTGTCAAACAATTCTCTAACTATGCTTTGGTAAAGTGCCTGAAGACATTAATCTCAGTTAGAGGTGCTGTGTAAACATGAGTTGTTACTGTTGGATCAACTCGGAGCTGAATGCCTCTTACAAAATAATGTCTATCGTGATTTGGTGAAGCTAATTTCCCAGGGTGGAAGAGTCAATTACTAGGGGGCGTAGGTTTAAGATGCGAGGGGCAAGGTTTAAAGGGGATGTGTGAGGCAAGTTTTCTTACACGGGGGTGGTGGGTGCCTGGACCTCGTTGCCGGGGGAAGTAGTGCCAGCAGATACGATAGTGACTTTTAAGGGGCATCTTGACAAATACATGAATAGGATGGGAATAGAGGGATATGGTCCCTGGAAAAGTAGGGGGTTTTAGTTCAGTGAGGCAGCATGGTCGGTGCAGGCTTGGAGGGCCGAAGGGCCTGTTCCTGTGTTGTAATTTTCTTTGTTCTTTGTTCTAATTTCATTTCAATTGTCTCACATGCCTCAATGATAGACTTTTGCCACTTGAATGAGATGATTACAGTAAAACCATCAACAACGGCATGATTACAGCAGGGTTTCTTGTCATGACAGCCAGTTTCTGACTTAGCATATGCTGAAAGGATGTTTCCCCTTGTGGGGGATTCTAGATTTAGGGGACACAGTTCATAAGTTAGGGAGCCCACATTGAAGACTGAGATGAGAAGAATTTCTTTGTCTCTCAGTCTGTGGAATTCTTCTCCAAAAAGCTCTGGATGTTGTGGGGTCACTGAATTCATTTAAGGTTAGGTAAGACAGATCTATGATCAATAATGGAGTCAAGGGTTATTGGGGGATGCAGACAGTAAAATGGAGTTGAGGCCACAATCGGATTAGTCATGATCTTATTGAATGGTGGAGCAGGGGAAGGCGATGTAGTATTATCGCTGGGCTATTAATCCAGAAACTCAGATAATGTTCTGGAGACCCAGGTTTGAATCCCGCCACGGCAGATGGTGGAATTTGAATTCAATAAAAAAAATCTGGAATTAGGAATCTACTGAAGGCCATGAAACCATTGTTGATTGTCGGAAAAATCCATCTGGTTCACTAATGTCCTTTAGGGAGGAAATCTGCCGTCCTTACCTGGCCTGGCCTATACGTAACTCCAGAGCCACAGCAGTGTAGCTGACTTTCAGTTGCCCTCTGAACAAGGGCAATTAGGGATAGGCAATAAATGCTGGCCAGCCAGTGATGCCCATGTCCCACAAATGCTCGAGGGTTCAAATTGCCAACCGCTTTTCCTGGTGCCCGTGTTTGCATGTGCGACGTACCAGCTCAAATAGAACAGCATATCTACTGGGGGAAGGCGTGGGAAATCAATGGTGAGGAGAAGGAAGGCAATGGACACGACTCATCTATTCAATTAATGAGTGAAGCATTAATGATTTTGATAATGCAAAAAGTTCTTCCTTGTTAAGTGATAAAATACAATCATTTAGCAGACAGTTTCACAGTACAGCTTGTAAATTAACTTTGAGTCTCACACATAATCACAATGATGACATATTCTTATCAACTTCTTTATCAGTCATGTCATTCTGGTGGAAGCCGCTGCTGTGATGCTCCCAATATTCCATATCTCAAACCGAAAACTTCATTTTCAATGCACTGAATGTGGTTGAGCGACAACACCGCCCCTTCAAAAATTTCTGTTCAATATCTACACACTGAGTTAAGCTTTTAAGTCAACTATTTACTCAACACTTAAGCTTTTAACATGTCAGACACAGTGATGCATTGAGACAGAGGAGCTGTTCCCGTACAGATCCTCTCATTTCTCACTTGCATTTTCTAAATAACTTTGTTGTTATGTACCGAGCAGTAATTATTTAAAGGCTTGGATTACTCGGGAACAAACACGTCATGAATTATGGAGAAAATCCTTCAAGGTCAGCCTCTGGCAATTCAGTTTCTCGCGCTGAGGGAATGAGATTTGTGTCCAACATCCATTCCCTCCAGAACTTCCGAAAGCAAGCACTGCACTCATGCCATCACACGACACTATAACAATGAGCTGTGCAATTTCCTCTTGAAAGCCTTCTGCCCATCCAATTCCCTATCTGCTCCTTGGAAGGCTCTCATTAAAATGTACTCCTTTAATTAAGTATTTGTTTGTACGTTGTAATATCTCCTTCTTTGACTTGGCGTCAATTTTTGTCAGGTATCTGCTCCTGTGAAATGCTGCGGCTCATATGACCACTTGATGATAATCTATTCAGGTTCTTGGTGTTTATTGGCACTACACTTTTAAAAAAATCTTGTTGGCTGTAAACTACTTTGGGATGTTCTGAGGTCACACAAGGCAAGGATCTAAATGCAAGATTTTCTTATTACATTTCACTCTGAACGTCATTGTTCTCGAGTCACTCAGTGCAGACAAGGCCCTTCAGCCCATCGAGTTTGCACCGGCAATAACTCCCACTAAAGTCATGCTAACCCCATTTTCTGGCACTTGTCCCATATCCTTGAATGTTATGATGTTTCAAGTGCTTAACCAAATGCTTCTTAAAGGTTGTAAGATTTCTAGCCTCCACTACCTTCCCAGGCATTGCATTCCAGATTCCCACCACCCTCTGAGTGAAAAAGTGTTTTCTCAAATACTCTCTGAATCTCCTGCCCCTTACCCTAAAACTATGCCCCCTCGTGATTGACCCTTCAACCAAGGGGAACAGCTGCCTCCTAGTCACCCTGTCCATTCCCCTCATAATCTTATACACGTGGGGTGGCATGGTGGTTAGCACTGCTACCTCAATACCAGGGACCCGGATTCAATTTCCACCTCGAGTGACTGTTTGCACATCCTCCCCATGTCTGCATGAGTTTCCTCCGGGTGCTCCGGTTTCCTCCCACAGTCCAAAGATGTGCGGGTTAGGTGCATTGGCCATGCTAAATTGACTCTTAGTGTCAGGGGAACTAACAGGGTAAATATGTGGGGTTATGGGAATAGAGCCTGGATGGGATTGTTTTCGGTGCAGGCTCGATGGGCCGAATGGCCTCCTTCTGCATTGTAGTGATTCTATTCTATTCTGTACCTCAATCATGTCCCCCCTCAGCCTTCTCTGTTCCAGAGAAAACAATCGAAGACGATCCAGCCTCTCATTATAAGTATCAAACATTTTATAAAGGGAGAAAGAAATTCATGTCTTTTTCTATCCCCTTTCCATCCTCCCAACCTTCTAAAGCAACCCCCTCTCCCTCCACCTATCACACATCCCCCTAGCAAAGCCAGGCATTCGAACACGAACTCTCAACGAGCACAATTCCCACACGAACAGCAATTCAACTCTGGCTGAACTCTGGAACTTTCTTGCACCATTTCCCCACAAGGCGCATCTGAATCAAACTTTGCCAACTTGGCACAGACAGGGTACCGACCCTGGGAATTTACAGATCTGTACTGCTGAGAGGCCCAATCAGAATATCACCTTGAAAAATATTCATTTGCATTTTCAGAGATATTTTTGGACAAAGAGCTGAAATTCTCAATGCCGCTCATAGAATCACAGAATCCCTACAGTGCAGAAGGAGGCCTTTTGGCTCATCGAGTCTGCACCAACTCACTGAATAGCTTTCCACCCAGGCCTAGCAAGCCCTCTGCCCTATCCCCGCAATCCAGCACATGCATCATAACTAATATACCTAACCTACATACATTCGGGGTAATTTAGCATGGATAATCCACCTAACCTGCACATCTTTGGAGTGAGAAATCTCATAACACCAGGTTAAAGTCCAACAAATTTATTTGGTAGCACGAGCTTTCGGAGTGCTGTTCCTTGAAGGAGCAGTGCTCTGAAAGCTCGTGCTACCAAATAAACCTGTTGGACTTTAACCTGGTGTTGTGAGACTTCTTACTGTGCCGACCCCAGTCACATCTTTGGAGTGGGGGAGGAAACTGGAGCACCTGGAGGAAACCCATGCAGACATAGGGAGAACATGCAGATGCTACACAGTCATCTAAGCCCACTGGGTATGTAAGATGTTTTGATTTTGGGGTGCAGGTGTTTGCAACACTGATAGGAGTCTTCAATTCCATTCAGACTCGATGCCAAAAAGGCCAATGTTCAACTTGTCCTGCAAGACAGTGGAAAGGCAGGAAACTCCACATACTTTACAGATCTTGCTCTGTTTCCTGAAATTTAATTTTAAAAACAATGTTTATCTTTCGTTTTAATAAGCTACAAGCTGATCTCCAAGGGCATTGTTCACAGCACAGTTTAGCTGTTAACCTGACCTGACCTTTTCAGGCTATTATCCGAGTACTCCCTTGTTGGTACTCAGGGAATGACAACTGCTTGTAAATTGTGGAGGGTGTTACTAGATGAATAAATTACTGGTACACTTCAGTCTTCAGGTCAATTGGCAACACTTAACATGGTGTGTGGCCTGTAGAGTGTGAACAATGCATACCACATACAAAGCTTCTATACATTATGAATCTGACAAGTTGAATCCCTGATTGAAATGACTTTCAGCCAACCTCTCTCAAGCGGACAGGTGCACTAGAGCAATTCTTGCTCTATTTCCGTGTTTCTTTATCTCTCTTCTCTCCTTCTGTCATCTTGAAACTGTGGCTATGAATCTGGAGCTACTGGTATGCTGTGACATTGTACCATCTTGATATTCCCCAAAGCTGCCACATAGATGATGGCCATGATGTGGAGATGCTGGTGTTGGACTGGGGTGGGCACAGTAAGAGGTCTCACAACACCAGGTTAAAGTCCAACTGGTTTATTTGGAATCACGAGCTTTCGGAACGCTGCTCCTTCATCAGGTGATCTGATGAAGGAGCGGTGCTCCGAAAGCTCATGATTCCAAATAAACCTGTTGGACTTTAACCTGGGGTTGTGAGACCTCTAGATGATAATGGACAGCAGCCTTAATTCCAAACTAATATAATACAGACACATATGGAACTGGTACCCAACTTGAATTCATACAGAAGCCTCTGGCTCAAGAGCCACACGCCCAACAACTCAAATCCGAGTAGCCATACTACAGTCACAAACTTGCCAACAGTAATGTTGCCATCATATGTCAGGGTACAAATTCCCTTTGGGCAATAGTGCTGTAATGTCCTAGCTATGTTAGGGGTTGTGGGTTTATACAGAAAGAAAAGACTTGGTTTGCATACGTAGGGCTAAATCTTATCGAAAAATGGCAAAGTGTTGTTTCCAGTGAAAACAACGGTGTGTTTCTATCCAGATCTTCCGACACTGCCAAAAAAAATCAAAGGGGCGTGCTCCACGTCTTCGTGCAGGGGGAAATGGGATCACTAGGTGCCAACAAAATCTGGTTGCACAGAGACTGTGACTCCATCTATGTAGAATCATCGAATTCTACAGTGCAAAAGGAGGCCATTCGGCACATTGCGTCTGCACCGACCACAATCCCACCCAGGTCCTATCCCATAACCCCATACATTTACCTGAGCTAGTCCCCCTGACACTAAGGGGCAATTTAGCATGGCCAATCAACCTAACCTGCACATATTTGGACTGTGGGAGGAAACTGGAACACCCACAGGAAATCCACGCAGAAACGGGGAGAATGTGTAAACTCCACACAGACAGTGACCCAAGGCCGGAATTGAACCCGAGTCCTTGGCGCTGTGAAGCAGCAGTGCTAACCACTGTGCTAACAACATTGTATATATAAACCTGTATTATCTGTATAAACCTCCCCTCCGCAGCCCACCACAGGGATCTGAGGTGCTCGTCTCCCTATCTCCGATCGGAATTGGCCACTTCTCCCCCATCACCGGTCATCGGCCTCTTATAAACCCCCCCCCCCCCCCCCAAGATCATCGGCCCATTCTCCCCCCACCCGATCAACTGCCACCACACCCCCCTCCCCCCTGCCGGGCTGAATGTGGCAGTGCCAAACTCTGCCAGGGCTAGTTTGCAGGGCACTGCCTGACCATATCCCTCTCCCCCCAGAGCTACACTTACCTTTAAGCCTTTGGGGAGATCCCATGATAGGTTTATGTCTGTATGAACCTGTTGTAAACCTTGCCGACATTATATCATGCTGGCAGAGTGTCAATATATGGTGGGGGTGTCAACATCTCGCCTTGCAGTCTTCTGGCACTGCGGTGAGTAACACCAGGGACAAAACCCCAAAGTGGCAGAGCAAATTTGTACATTTTATTCATTTTTACTGAACACAATTTTTATTTATTTATTAGTTCTGAAGAGAAGACTGCTAACAGATAGCACTCTGTGTACTGCTGTTAGAGTTGTAAATAAAAGGATTTTGGTGAAGGGGCTTCTGCCTCTGCAGCCTTATTACAGGGCAAACCTCTCGAAACAAAGGACACAATGGATTACTGGAGCAAACATACCAAATGGCCTGTCTCTGTGCCTTAACACTTAGACTCTGAAATCATTGCTTTAAATGTTATTAAATGTTAATAACATTTAAATATATTCAAATGAATGTAAAACAGGTTCACAACATTAATGCGTGAACTTCGTGATGTCGCTGGCGAGGGGTGGAGATGATCTGAAATTGCATTCTCACTAGCGAGAACTGTGATTGCCAGATCTTAAGGCCCCACCAGCATTTGCACAGATGGCAAACGTAGGCTGAAGATCGCTCCTGCAGCTTCAAACTAACACACAACAGGTTTTATTGAAAGAGATGTTCTCTGCTCTGCACATAATACAAAACTGAAAGTAAAACAGCAGCCTATGTTTACACCCTAATGACATAATTGAATCATGCGATCAGCTTTTAAAGCAACCTGCAACCCTTTTAAATATATAACAAGTACCCAATGGGCATTATCACAATGATGGCTTTTAGGTGACCTGTCCAACAGCAATTGATGATGGGGCATCTAATAAGTACCCATTGTGTTTCCACTTTACTTGTGACTTTTCTACCTCTGACACCCTGATGAGTGATCATTGTCATACCCACTCCACAGCGATCTATTTTGTCTTATAAAATATGGAAGGCAAGTACCTTGATCGCTCCAGTAGAGATTTGTATTTCATGAAGTCGTCGCATGGTCCCGTCACGATCAATGAAGTAGGATGAGGCGAGTTGATGGAGGGCCTCCACACTCTGGCTGGCATTTGCTGACTTTCGATCTAACTTGCTTTTGTCCATGTACATGGTAAGTGCTTCTTCGCCTGCAGGGAGAAGAACAATAAACAGTTCAGTCAGAATGACTGGGAGGCAAGAAGAGCAGTGGTACCATGGGGCATGTAATGACTTCAGTCAGGCCATTGAGGTTGGTCTATTGGAGTATGAACTTCCTGATTAAGGATTCAGCCTTTTTAGTTTTCTCAAAAACCTTTGTTGATGTTTTGTTTACACTTCAGCCCCACACTCCTGATCTACGGACGCCTGGCGCGGAGGGGGGCGGGGAAGGAAGAGGACCTCTTCGTGAACCTGCTCCAGTGCCTAGCGAGGTGTGCCATCTACAGGTCCAGGCAGCGGGCGATCGAGGGGGCTGTCCAACCTGACTGTCTGCCCCTCTACCGCGACTATATTCACAGCCAGGTGTCCCTGGAAAGGGAGCATGCGGTGCCCGAGTACACAGTTGATGCCTTCCGTGTCCACTGGGCACCGCAGGGATGGGGGTGTATTATTGACCCCCTTAATCACATTTTAATTTGATGTTTTAAGTTTCCTTTCCACTTTGTTTTTTGTTTCAGGCGATACTCCTTTTAGGGAGCTTCCCTTTTGAGTTGTCCCTAAGTTAGTTTGATTTTGTTTATTTGGTTGGACACAAAAAGATGCCCCTGATTAAGGATTCAATGGATGGGCCAATCAGGGAGTCTTTGCCTTGCACTTAACCAGGAGTGTCAGTTCCTCTGACACCCTCAGAAGTAGACTGCTGACTGCTAGCACTCTGTGAACTGCTGTTAGAGTTGTAAATAAAAGGATTTTGCTGAAGGGGCTTCTGCCTCTGCAGACTTCTTATAGGACAAATCTCTTGAAATACAGGACATGATGGATTACTGGATTAAACATATGAAACGGCCTGTTTCTGTGCCTTAACACTTAGTCTCTGAAATCATTGCTTTACTGAATGCATCAAATTATGTTTCAGTTTTACTTTAATAAACTTGAAAACATTTGACCTATGAGAAAGTTACACCCTGTCTTCAACAGAAGTGGCTGCAGGATATTTAACAGTCAGAAAGGGTAATGTGCAAGCTGCTCCTCAAGGTATGTAGATGCCAGGCAGGCTGAGATCCTTGTCTGGAGTGTTACGCGAACTAGACATTCCCTATGCACCCACCCCCCCTCCCCCCACCCCCTGCCTTCGCTTCTCATTGGGTCTTTCTCATGTTGATTGGAAGGGGTAACTTATAAAAAGTCACACACTAGCGAAACATTTAGCCATTTGAGCTCATACACACCTCAGAGCGTCACAACCCAACTGCCAGTGTCCTCTGCATGACGTTTTGCCTTATCCAGACCCAGCAAAGGTGATCTAGCAAACTAATCTGACCCAAGCACGTTAACTGCCCTGTAAGTAAGACCGACAAAACTCCTTCATGGCCTAATGAAATCCTTTGATTCATTCTGCCTACTTGTGTCAGTTATGTGAAAGAGCTTTCCAATTAGGCCTACTGCCCTAAGTGGTGACAAATCTCTTAGTCCCAATGACTTACATCCTACTATTGAATGTTGGAGCTGTTGTGAAGTGCCAATGGCCGACTCCTATTTCATATGTTCCCATGGTCCTAAACATAGATCCTTGTCTTCCCTGCCTTGCAAACTGTCCACCTTTCCTGCAGTATATATATACAATTCCTCCCTGAAGGTTACTGTTGAATCTGCTTCCACCATTCTTTCAGGCAGTGCATTCCAGTTCATAATGACTTGCTGTGTTAAAAATAAAACATTCTCCCCATCTCCCCTGTTGGCTTTTGTGCCAATTATCTTAAACCTGTATCTTCATAAAATATATAAGTGCACCTTTTTCCCCCCAATGAAGATACTAATAAGTTTTTTTGGCTACATGCAATTGTCAAAATGGTAGCAAAGCAACAAAGTTCAACAGGCCGGTTATTCCAGTAACTAATTACTTAGCTTAAGCTTGCTTGGTGACTCAATCCTGCTTAAAGTTTATGGATACATTTTGAGTACATTCTAAAAGCTAGGATAGAAGGACATGGTATTATGTCTTTTCATTCATCCGCCATATCACCTTGACACTGCATACTTTCAGTGTAAAAACTTGTTGCTCAAAACATGACACTGGGTCTAGTTATTTGTAAAAGACTCTCAGTTCCTATTCTAAGTCCCATTCATTGCTGCTGAAATGTCAGGCCATGACTTATCTGAATGTCTCAGCTGTTCAACATAAATGTCACAGCAATGGTGTGTGCCTGCTCACAGAGCTTGGGTGGGTCATTTCATTCCTGTGAGAGACACCACTTGTTTAATGGGTAGTTTATGCATTTGGAGCGTTGCCAATCCTCTGGCCACAATAGCTGGAAAGGTGGGAGGTAGTCGGATAGCAGGAACTGGGATGCATTCAGGGTGATCTGCTCTTCCTTCATACAACAATCTTCCATGATAGCAGGTACGAATTCAAACAGGACAAGGTCCATATAATAACTCCAGGAGTCGGCCATAATGGAATAGTGCTTTATTGCACAAAATAAAGTAAAGAGAAACTGCAAATCTGTGGTGAACACAAACAGGTCCCAACTCAAACAATGCAACAAAGTTTTGAGTTTAAAGTTTATTTATTAGTATCACAAGTAGCCTTACATTAACACTGCAATGAAGTCACTATGAAAATCCCCTAGTTGCCACACTCCGGTGCCTGTTCGGGTACACCGAGGGAGAATTTAGCATGGCCAATGCACCTAACCAGCACATCTTTTGGACTATGGGAGAAAACCGGAGCACCCGGAGGAAATCCACGCAGACACAGGGAGAAGGTGCAGACTCTCTGCAGAGGCAGTGACCCAAGCTGGGAATTGAATCTGGGTCTCTGGCATTGTGAAGCAGCAGTTGGTGATTATGCTGTAAAGTGAAGGGAGCAGTTTAAGTTTCTCTCCAGCAGGACATGAAGGGAGACTTCAGATAGCAAGGCTGAAACTAAAGAACAGAAAGGTCCCAAAACCAGGGCGACGGACAAAAGGAAGTTCCAAGAAGACCTTCCGGTCAAAGGGAAAGAACAGAATCTGGAAACTATCCTGCTAAGTAAAGTTAAGAGTGAGGATCAATGGCTCCAAGTTAAAAGACAGGGCTGCAAGGTGCAGATCTGGGAGAGCATGACTTGTCCAGTAGTAAGCTCAGCTGGGATTGGAGCAGGGGCTGCAAAGTGGCACGGTGGTTAGCACTCCTGCCTCACAGGATCAGGGACCCAGATTCGATTCCTGCCTTGGGTGACTGTCTGTGTGGAGTCTGCACGTTCTCCCTGTGTCTGTGCAGGTTTTCTCCGGGTGCTCTGGTTTCCTCCCACAGTCCAAAGATGTGAAGGTTGGGTGGATTGGCCATACTAAATTGCCTATTAGTGTCCCAAAATAAGAACATAAGAAACAGGAGCAGGAGTAGGCCATCTAGCTCCTCGAGCCTGCCCCGCCGTTCAATAAGATCATGGCTGATCTGAAGTGGATCAGTTCCACTTACCCGCCCGATCCCCATAACTCCTAATTCCCTTACCGATCAGGAATCCATCTATCCGTGATTTAAACATATTCAACGAGGTAGCCTCCACCACTTCAGTGGACAGAGAATTCCAGAGATTCACCACCCTCTGAGAGAAGAAGTTCCTCCTCAACTCTGTCCTAAACTGACCCCCCTGTATTTTGAGGCTGTGCCCTCTAGTTCTCGCTTCCTTTCTAAGTGGAAAGAATCTCTCCACCTCTACCCTATCCAGCCCCTTCATTATCTTATAGGTCTCTATAAGGTCCCCCCTCAGCCTTCTAAATTCCAACGAGTACAAACCCAATCTGCTCAGTCTCTCCTCATAATCAACACCCCTCAACTCCGGTATCAACCTGGTGAACCTTCTCTGCACTCCCTCCAAGGCCAATATATCCTTCCGCAAATAAGGGGACCAATACTGCACACAGTATTCCAGCTGCGGCCTCACCAATGCCCTGTACAGATGCAGCAAGACATCTCTGCTTTTATATTCTATCCCCCTTGCGATATAGGCCAACATCTCATTTGCCTTCTTGATCACCTGTTGCACCTGCAGACTGGGTTTTTGCGTCTCATGCACAAGGACCCCCAGGTCCCTTTGCACAGTAGCATGTTGTAACTTTTTTCCATTTAGATAATAATCCAATTTGCTATTATTTCCTCCAAAGTGAATAACCTCGCATTTGTCAATGTTATACTCCATCTGCCAGATCCTCGCCCACTCACTCAGCCTGTCCAAATCTCTCTGCAGACCTTCTATCCCCTCCACACGATTCACTTTTCCACTTATCTTTGTGTCATCTGCAAACTTTGTTATCCTACACTCAATCCCCTCCTCCAGATCGTCTATATAAATGGTAAATAGTTGAGGCCCCAGTACCGATCCCTGCGGCATGCCACTAGTTACCATCTGCCAACCAGAAAAGCACCCATTTATTCCGACTCTCTGCTTCCTGTCGGATAGCCAATCCCCAATCCACGCTAACACCCTACCCCCAACTCCGTGTACCCAATCTTCTTCAGCAACCTTTTGTGAGGCACCTTATCAAACGCCTTTTGGAAATCCAAAAACACCGCATCCACCGGTTCCCCTCCGTCAACCGCACTAGTCACATCTTCATAAAAATCCAACAAGTTCGTCAAGCACGACTTTCCCCTCATGAATCCATGCTGCGCCTGCTTAATTGAACCATTCTTATCCAGATGGCCTGCTATTTCTTCTTTAATGATGGATTCCAGCATTTTCCCAACTACAGACGTTAAGCTAACCGGCCTGTAGTTACCCGCCTTTTGCATATTTCCTTTTTTAAACAGCGGCGTAACATTAGCCGTTTTCCAATCCGCCGGCACTACCCCAGAATCCATCGAATTTTGATAAATAACCACTAACGCATCCGCTATTACCTCTGACATTTCTTTCAGTACCCTGGGATGCATTCCATCCGGGCCCGGGGACTTGTCCACCTTCAGTCCCGTTAGTTTACCAAGCACTGCCTCCCTGGTAACATTAATTGTATTGAGTACCTCTCCTCCTACCCTCTATTGTTAATATTCGGTAAACTATTTGTGTCTTCCACCGTAAAGACCGACACAAAAAACTTATTTAAAGTTTCAGCCATTTCCTCACTTCACACTATTAAATCCCCCCTCTCGTTCTCCAAGGGTCCAACATTCACTCTTGCCACTCTATTCCTTTTTATATATTTGTAAAAGCTTTTACTATCATTTTTTATATTTAGAGCTAGCCTAGCTTCATAACCAATCTTTCCTTTCTTTATCGCTTTCTTAGTCATTCTTTGTTGTTTCTTAAAGTTTTCCCAATCTTCCGATTCTCCACTATTTTTGGCCACTCTGTACGCATTGGTCTTTAATTTAATACTCTCCTTAATTTCCTTCGTTATCCACGGCTGGTTATCCCTTTTCTTACAGTCCTTCTTTATCAAAAGAATATATTGTTGCTGAGTACTGAAAAGGATCTCCTTAAAAATCCTCCACTGTTCCTCAGCTGTCCTACCTACCAGTCTGCTCTCCCAGTCCACCTTAGCCAATTCAGCCCTCATCCTATCGTACTTCCCTCTATTCAAACAGAGGACACTGGTATGGGACCCTACTTTCTCCTCTTCCATTTGTACCAGAAATTCGACCATATTGTGATCACTTGACCCAAGAGGGTCCTTCACAAGAACATCCTTAATTCTACCTACCTCGTTACACATTACCAGATCTAAGATAACTCGTTCCCTCGTCGGTTCTGTAACATACTGTTCAAGGAAACTATCCCGACAGCATTCTAAGAACTCTTCCGCCATCCCACCCCTTCCAACTTGAGTCAGCCAATCAATATGCAGGTTGAAGTTCCCCATGATTATTGCCGTACCGTTTTTGCACGCATCCATTATTTGCTTGTTTATAGCCCTCCCCACCTCAACATTACTATTTGGGGGCCTATAGACCACGCCTACTAGTGTCTTTCTCCCCCTACTATTCCTTATCTCTACCCATAATGATTCCACGTTTTGTTCCTTAGAGCCTATGTCATCCCTCACTACTACCCTGATATTATCTTTTATTAACAGAGCTACCCCACCACCTTTTCCTTCCTGTCTATTCTTCCCAAATGCCTGATACCCCTGGATATTCATCTCCCAGTCCTGGTCTCCCTGCAGCCATGTTTCTGTAATGGCCACTAGATCATACCCATTTGTGCTGATTTGCACCATCAACTCATTAACTTTGTTCCGAATGCTTCGTGCATTAGGATGTGGGGTTATGGGGATAGGGCCTGGGTACAATGCTCTGTCGGAGACTCGGTGCAGACCTGATGGGATGAATAGCCTTCTTCTGCACTATCGCGATTCTAATAACACTTTAAGCTCCTGATTCTCGCAATTAAGAGGCATTTTGATTTTGACATTGTTTCTGGAATGTGCTTTCTGCCATCCACTGTGAAGACAGATACAAAGTATTTGTTTAACATCTCTGCCGTTTCCTTAGTCCCATTTATAATTTCGCTGGCCTCTGTCTCATATTTACTTTCACAGGTCCTTTTCCATTTTCGTCCCTATAGAAGAAATGCTTGCAATTTGGTTAATGGAAGGGATTTTCCGTACAACCGGCCATGTGTTTCGCAATGGTGGCCCACCATTGGTCGACAGTAGGATTTTCTGGTCCCGCTGTTGTCAACAGGGTTTCACATTAAATGTACCCCTCACCGCCGGGGGACCCGTGGTGGAGGTGCGCCGTCGGCGGGACCAGAAGATCATGCCAGTGTCAACGGCCGGCAAATTCCAGCTAATATCTTTTGCAAGCCTACTCTCATGCTCTCTCTCCGCTTTCCTGATCAATTTCCCAGTCCTCTTTCTCTGAATTCTAAAACCCTCCCAATCTCCACACTGGGTCCTCATTGTGGTAAAACTATATCCCTCTTCCTATGATCTAATGCTATCTTTGCTGGTGATATGTTTGAATAACTTTTACTGTGGGGCTTTTGTGGACATATGTTTCAAAGGATATACTTATTCTTTAAATGCAGGCCATTGTTTGTCCAAAATGATATCTTTTAATGTGGCTTTCTAATCAAGCTGCAATCTAGATTGTCTGTCAAGATGCAGATACTGTCAAATCTAAATCCTTAGAAAATTAAGGGAAAATATATTGATCATCGTCATAAGTGTTCCAGACCCAGGAAGCTTTCTTTGAGTTTGTGTCTCAGTCAGGAGGGCAGATTCCATTTTGAGCACAGCATATCTTTAAAAAATGGAAAGAAAGTGCAAAAATTTCACAAATAAATAACAAAATATGACATAAATTGAGGTGATGTCTGTCATAAGACTTTGCCACATGAAAATTC
This sequence comes from Mustelus asterias, assembly GCF_964213995.1. Taxonomy (NCBI): domain Eukaryota; kingdom Metazoa; phylum Chordata; class Chondrichthyes; order Carcharhiniformes; family Triakidae; genus Mustelus; species Mustelus asterias. The sequence continues at coordinate 38,287,124 of NC_135813.1, forward strand.
TGGCAGAGAATTAGGTGGTCGTTACGTGGAGAGTAAATAAATGACATCCACACATGCACACCTGGACAGCTGCCCACACTTAGCTGAATGCTACCATGAACATAGAACATAGAATATTACAGCGCAGTACAGGCCCTTCAGCCCTCGATGTTGCGCCGACCTGTGAAACCAATCTCAAGCTCATCTAACCTACACTATTCCAATATCATCCATATGTTTATCCAATGACCCTTTAAATGCCCTTAATGTTGGCAAGTCCACTACTGTTGCAGGCAAGGCATTCCACGCCCTTACTACTCTCTGAGTAAAGAACCTACCTCTGACATCTGTCCTATATCTATCACCCCTCAATTTAAAGCTATGTCCCCTCGTGCTAGCCATCACCATCTGAGGAAAAAGGCTCTCACTGTCCACCCTATCTAATCCTCTGATTATCTTATATGCCTCTATTAGGTCACCTCTTAACCTTCTTCTCTCTATCGAAAACAGCCTCAAGTCCCTCAGCCTTTCCTCATAAGACCTTCCTACCATACCAGGCAACATCCTGGTAAATCTCCTCTGCACCCTTTCCAATGCTTCCACATCCTTCCTATAATGCGGCAACCAGAACTGTGCGCAATACTCCAAGTGCAGCTGCACCAGAGTTTTGTACAACTGCAACATGACCTCATGGCTCCGAAACTCAATCCCTCTACCAATAAAAACTAACACTCCGTATGCCTTCTTAACAACCCTATCAACCTGGGTGCCAACTTTAAGGGATCTATGCACATGGACACCGAGATCTCTCTGCTCATCCACACTACCAAGTATCTTACCATTAGCCCAGTGTTCTGTATTCCTGTTACTCCTTCCAAAGTGAATCACCTCACACTTTTCCACATTAAACTCCATTTGCCACCTCTCAGCCCAGCTCTGCAGCTTATCTATGTCCCTCTGTAACCTGCAACATCCTTCCGCACTGTCCACAACTCCACCGACTTTAGTGTCATCTGCAAATTTACTAACCCATCCTTCTATGCCCTCATCCAGGTCATTTATAAAAATGACAAACAGCAGTGGTCCCAAAACAGATCCTTGCTGTACACCACTAGTAACTGAACTCCAGGATGAACATTTCCCATCAACCACCACCCTCTGTTTTCTTACAGCTCGCCAATTTCTGATCCAAACCGCTAAATCACCCTCAATCCCATGCCTCCGTATCTTCTGCAATAGCTTACCGTGGGGAAACTTATCAAACGCTTTACTGAAATCCATATACACCACATCAGCTGCTTGACCCTTATCCACCTCTTTGGTCACCTTCTCAAAGAACTCAATAAGGTTTGTGAGGCATGACCTACTCTTCACAAAACCGTGTTGACTATCCCTAATCAAATTATTCCTTTCTAGATGATTATAAATCCTATCTCTTATAATCCTTTCCAAAACTTTGCCCACAACAGAAGTAAGGCTCACTGGTCTATAATTACCAGGGTTGTCTCTACTCCCCTTCTTGAACAAGGGGACAACATTTGCTATCCTGCAGTTTTCTGGCACTATTCCTGTAGACAATGACAACATAAAGATCAAAGCCAAAGGCTCTGCAATCTCCTCCCTCGCCTCCCAGAGAATCCTAGGATAAATCCCATCCGGCCCAGGGGATTTATCTATTTTCACACTTTCCAGAATTGCTAACACCTCCTCCTTATGAACCTCAATCCCGTCTAGTCTAATAGCAATGTGCAACACTCTGCTCAACACCACTCCCTTGGCTCCCTGTCCTGGCAAACATCACAACTCCACCTATTGTCAATTTGCAACAACCAACAAAAGGATACAAGAAGTCCATAACCTTCCACTTCATGCTGATCTATTCAGGCTACTTATCAAGAAGGCTGGGTTGAAAAAACTCTCCCACAGGACTCCCATGCAAATTCCACCTGGACAAATGAATGGGAATCATTGGACATGTTAAACAAGTGCCTGGTCTCAAACCCAACCCAACAGCAGCCTGATTTCAACCTTCCAGGGAAAGAGTTGTCCACCCTCAATAGGTTCAGGACTGGGCATGGTCCCTGCTTGGCCAACCTCCAGAGATGGGGCATTACTGCCAGTCCCCCTATGTGCCTGTGGGAGAGAGCAAACTATGCACCACATCAAAGAAGAGTGTTCAATTCATAAACTCAGTGGAGGCCTATCCGCACTTGATTGGTAATTGAAGAGTGTGTCATGAATTGCCTCACATTGGCAGTGAATAGCCAACAGCAGAGCTAAACACTTGCACTCTCTACTTCTCCTTTGAAGCCATGGCAACGCCTGGAAAGAAGTTCAAAGGCAAAGATTTGATCATTGCCAGTTATTACTCCTTTCGATGGTTTGATGCGAGTCGAGTTCATTTTGTTATATTCATTCATGGAACATGGACGTCACTGGCTGAACAGCATTTATTGCCCATCCCCAGTTGCTCATGAACTGAATGGTTTGCTCGGCCATTTCAGGGGTAAGTTGAGAGTCAACCACATTGTTGTGGCTCTGGAGTCACATGTAGGCCAGACCAGGTAAGGACAGCAAATTTCCTTCCCTTAAGGACATTCGTGAACCAGATGGGATTTTCCAACAATCGACAATGGTTTCATGGTCATCGGTAGATTCTTAATTCCAGATTTATTTTATTGAATTCAAATTTTACCATCTGCTGTGGCAGGATTCAAACCAAAGTAAAGTTTACTTATTAGTCACAAGCAAGGCTTACATTAACACTGCAATTAAATTACTGCAAAACTCCCCTAGCCACCACACTTCGGCGTCTGTTCGTGTCAATGCACCTAACCAGCACGTCTTTCAGACTGTGGAGGAAACCGAAGCACCTGGAGAAAACCCATACAGACATGGGGGCAACGTGCAAACTCCGCACAGACTGTGACCCAAGCCGGGAATCGACCCTAGGGTCCTGGCGTTGTGAGGCAGCAGTGCTAACCACTGTAACCACCGTGCCGCCCACCAGGGTCCCCAGAATATTAGCTGACTTTCTGGATTAATAGTCTAGCGATAATACCAGTAGGCCATCGCAAATAATATCAACAAGGCCATGGCAGAGGCAGTCATTACTTCCTTCACTAAGAGGAATCTCTGTGACACGTGACATCCGAAATGTTGTGGTATCAGACAACAGTCCTCAGTCTGCGAACAAGCTGTTCTACAACTTTGCATAGGAATATGGCTTCATGCTTATAACTATTTCACCGAGGTACCCTCTGTCAAATTGAGAGGCTGAAAGAGGAGTTCAAAAAAATCAACAAATTGATTAAAAAGATCAAAAAGGTTAACGTAGCCCTTCTTAATTACAGAAATCCACTGCTAAATCAGAACTACTGAGGGGAAGGTGGCTGCAAACACAACTCCTAGCTCGATAAGAAACACTACAACCTAACATTACCTCAGATAATCGTCAGAGAGTTAGGAAGCATGTGGAGCAACAAAGAAACAATCAAGCTCAAAATGTCAACTTCAGGTGCAAAGGACAAGACTTGAAAGTGCTGCAGCCCAGGGAGAAAGTGCAGGTGCAAGATCAACAGAAACAATAGAAAGAGATCCACAGCGAAGATCTTCTTGAATTGAGATGGACCAGGGAAATATCGGCAGGAACCGAAGAGCTTGGATATCACTGGGAAGGAAACCAATAGAATCTTGGACATGCTATTTTGATCAGGATGGAGGCAAGGAACCAGAACTCTGCTAATGCCCAGGTGGACTACACTCCGATTGAATAATGAGAGAGTACAGTTCACCCTCAACCTCCCAACAAAATCAGGACCAGATCAAAGAGATTGGTCAAGGCACCACTAAGACTGCTGTGAGATGCAGAAGGATATATATCATTGGGATAAAGACTTGGGGAGAGATAGAGTAAAGGCTTAACATCAGGAGCATCTGATACTGCTGTAACTACTGATGTAACTATGATGCAATGATTAAGAGATGACACGGTGGTTAGCACTGCTGCCTCACAGCGCTGGGGACCCACATTCAATTCCAGCCTCGGGTTACTGTGTGGAGTTTACACGTTCTCCCCGTGTCTGGGTGGGTTTCCTCCGGGTACTCCAGTTTCCTCCCACACTCCAAAGATGTGCCGGTTAGGTGGACTAGCAGGGTAGATCCTTAGACAGCAACTTCCAAACCTACGACCACTTCCATCCAGAAGGACAAGGGCAGCAAATACATGGGAGCACCACCACCTGCAAGTTCCCCTCCAAGGCACTCACCGTCCTGACTTGGAAATATATCGCCATTCCTTCGTAGTCGCTGGGTCAAAATCCTGGAATTCCCTCCCTAACGGCATTGTGTATCAACCCACAGAACATGGACTGCAGTGGTTCAAGAAGGCAGATCACCACCACCTTTTCAAGGACAACTAGGGATGGGTAATAAATGCTGGCCCAGCCAACGACGCCCATGTGCCATGAATGAATTTTTAAAAATACGTGGGGTTATGGGGATAGGACCTGGGTGGAATTGTTGTTGGTGCAAACTCAATGGGCTGAATGGTCTCCTTCTGAACTGTAGGCATTTGATTCTATGATATATTGGTCACTGAAGGGAGTATTTTCTCCATTTGATAATGTTAGCTAAAGCATCAAGCAGAGCATGAATTAGCTCTGTCGGTCTTTCCAATCACACTGATTTTCATCAACATGAGAGAACATGCACTCTAACTTGTCACACAATTTTATCATTGAAAATGGTCCATAAATAAAGTTGATAAAATGTAATGACTACAGAGAAAACTGATTTCAGCGCCGAATTCAAATGGCAAAGATCCATGAATTATCCGAATCCTACGCTAAGATGATTATCTCTCCCACCCACTTCTCTGCATACAATAATTTTCTGTCAGTAGCACTGATGAACAAAGGGAATCTAAACCTTTCTGTTTAATGAATATAATGGTAGGAATCATTTTTTCGGTATGTTTCTCATCACATCTCTTTGTTTCTAATTACAGATGCAGCAGGTAATGGAGCACGGTGTCAAATAAAGTTAGTGCAGCTTTCATGATGCTAATTTTTGCTCCGTATGATTACCATTCTGCATTTCTAGTCATTGTGCTTCCTTCAACACTGGCTCTGTTGCGATACATTATCAAAATAAATTATTTGACACCTTCCCCAATGATGGGTAAATAAATGGAATTGAACCACAACAATCAGAAGGTTATAGACTCTATCTCTGATCTTCAGCGAGCTAGCTGCATGAGTCAAACAAACGTGAGATGGGGTCAAGAAGCAGTGGCCAGCGATTTTCTTTTGGTTATTTGTTTGTACTTTTTCTTGGCTGGCACAGCGGTTAGCATTGCTGCGTCACAGCACCATAGACGCAGGCTCGATTCCCGGCTTGGGTCACTGTCTGCGCGGAGTCTGCACGTTCTCCCCGTGTCTGCGTGGGTTTCCTCCGGGTGCTCCGGTTTCCTCCCAAAGTCCAAAAGTGCTGGTCAGGCACACTGACTTTGCTAAATTGTCCTTCAGTGTACCCGAACAGACGCCAGAGTGTGGAGACTAGGGGATTTTCACAGTAACTTAGTTGCAGTGTCAATGTAAGCCATGCTTGTGACAGTAATAAATAAACTTTTCCTTTTTTTGATGATGAAGATGCTGTAGATGCACCTCCTGAAACCATTTGAGCAGGGAGGCGTTGGCACTGTGGTATTGTCGTTGGACTAGTAGTCCAGCAACCCAGGGCAATGCTCAAGCTTGAATCCCAGCACAGCAGATGGTGGAATTCAGTAAAACATCTGGAATTATGAAGTCTATTAATGACCATGAAACCATTGTTGTAAAAACCCAACTCACATTCCTTAGGGAAGGAGACCTGCTGTCCTTATCTCTGGCCTACATGTGACTTCAGAGCCACAGCAATCTGGTTGTTTCTTAAATGCCCTCTGAAATTGCCAAGCGAATCACTCAGTTGCGTTCAACCACTACAAAAAAAACAATAAGGAATGGCTGAGACCTTGGATTTGGTGTAAGCCGCAGATGAGGCCTTTCCTTTGTTTTAATAAAGCAATGTTGTGCCGGAGGACTGGCCTTGGCGAGGGTATTACAAATACTGAACCGGACAGGTTTCCTGATGTCATAAATCATATCTTGGCATTGTCAACACATCTAAAATAATATTCCCCAGCATTTCCCTTTTGGCATATTTACACATTTGATGACCACATTCCAAGCATATGACAGCAAGCACTTTAGAAACAAAAATCTATTTGCTCTGTGATGAGCGATCCACAGTCTGAATGTGCACAATACCTTTAGTTCAAACCCTGCCACATTAAGCATGCATCAGGTTAAAATAGAGATTAGGCTGAGGAGCTGTTACAGACTCCAGCACTGCAGTGAAACAGCAACTTACGTTTTTCGGAATAGAGGTCAACTGTGATCGCAATCACCATAGAGAAAGATATATTTCTAATGAAAAAAGGGGTAAGGGGATATGGAGGAACAGGTGGATTTGAGACCAGGGAGAGATCAGCCATGATCTGGTTGAATGGCAGAAGGGCTGAATTTGCCTACTTCTGCTCCTAATTCCTATGTTCCGATTGGTGTCAAACAACAGAAATAGCACAAAAACTGAAAATGTAGGAAAATCTCAGCAGGTCTGACAGCATCTATGAGGAGAGAATAGAGCCAATGTTTCGAGTCTAGATGACCTTTCATCAGAGCTCTGATGAAGGGTTATCTAGACTCGAAATGTTGGCTCTATTCTCTCCCCAACAGAAGTGGCACAATTAAAATACCCCGTCATGCCAATAATAGTCAGGGTGCGTCACCTCGCTACTTTCCTCTTGCATACAATGTAATTTTGCAAGTATCAACAACAACACACAACTTTGTACAAGTCCCCGGAGGAGGCGATGGCCTAGTGGTATTTTAGCTAAACTGTTAATCTAGAAACTCAGCGACTGTTCTGGAAACCCGGGTTAGAATCCCGCCACGGCAGATGGTGGAATTTGAATGCAATAAAAAAATTCTGGAATTAACAATCGGCTGATGACCGTGAAACCATGTCAATTGTCGTAAAACAATCATCTGATTCACTAATATCCTTAAGGGAAGGAAATCTGCCGTCCTTACCCGGTCTGGCCTTCATGTGACTCCCGAACCACAGCGATGTGGTTGACTCTCAACTTCCCTCAGGCAATTAGGGATGGGCAATAAATAGTGGCCAGCCAATGATGCCCATCTCCCATGAATGAATAAAAAAAATTACAGAAGATCTTGTAACACTTGCACGATGTGTAAAGTTTAACAGGCAACTTTCCATATTTAACTTTCCCACATGAATCGCAAGTATTCAGATCTTAAACAAAGCAGCAGATGTACAAATGTTACCCACGCTGTTCTTTCACTTCTAAGTTTAGGTTCTTCAGTTATACATTGTCTTATTGCAAGAAATGAAACACCAATTTGCCGAAGGTGGAATTACTGCTTATTCATGCAAGAAGAACATTTTCAAGATTTATGATCAGATAATTATAGGACGGAGTGAAGGATGATTGCCAAAACAGCTGCTGGATTTGCACTGTGGTGAAATATTAAATATAGTTTTAAGGTGTTTGAGAAAAGAGTCAGACATGGGATGACACCAATTTGATTTATGTGACAATTTATGATGATTCTTGATGCACCAATTAGGGCAATGGAAACATCTTATGGGCGGGATTTTATGGCCTCGCTCAAGCAAAACCAGAGATTCCCGCCCGAGGTCGACGGACATTTCCGTTGTCCGCCCTTCACCTGCTCCAATTCCATGGTGGAGCGAGACAGTAGAATTCCAGCGATACTCAATAATAACTTCTAAAAGGGAACTGGCTAACACTAAAATGGGAGAACAGTTCAGGGCTATGGGAAAAGAGCAGGGAGTTGGACAAATTGTAAAGCACTTTCCAAGAGCTGGTATAAGCACGATGGATTGAATGGCTTCTTTTTGTGCTGTAACATCCTATGGTTCATTTTCTAAAAAAGTTTATCAGGGAGAATCTCACTGTTGAGGAATGAAGCAATCTCCAAATGTTGTACCCAGAGTACGAATTATCAAGCAAATATAAGAATGATCAGGTACAGGGTAGGATTTTCCAGGAACGCCGTGACGGGACCCGCTGTGTTAGAATCGGTGGCCAGCCAGAAATCCATTGATTTTCAGTGGGACTGGGAAATCCCAGAGATGGGCAGGGTCAGAAAATCCCATCCACAGTAAACGGGACTCTTCTCCGTCCTCAGAATAATATCGCAAGTCATTCATCCTTAAAACCTGTTGGAGTGTGATTGATGCTTGGTGCTGAATAGTGAGTAGTCTTGCTTATGTACCCAGGTGAACAATGACTCAGCTCACGGACTTGTTCCAGCTTGTGAGAGTTGATGCTATGGATTTGAATCCTGATCGGAGTGAATTAGCAGCCGAAGCGTTCACTGCACTGCATGGATCCCCAGTCAAGACACACAAAATAGAATTTTCCTCAGGAAATAACATTCTCACGGTGCTTTAAATCATGACAGTGGTTCCTGCTCCACCAATAGCCAGCCAATCATAGCCTCTGACCTTTAGAAAGAGGAGCCATCTCCCTTAAAGCTGTTGCCGTTCCAATGGGACAGTGGGCCGACACAATGGCACAGTGGTTAGCACTGCTGCCTCACAGTTGCTGACTGTGTGGAGTTTTCATGTTCTCCCCGTGTCTGCGTGGATTTTCTCCGGGTGCTCCGGTTTCCTCCCACATTCCGAAGATGTACAGGTTAGGTTGACTGACCATGTTAAGTTGTTCCTTAGTGTCAGGGAATTAGCGGGGTAAACAGGCGGGGTTATAGGGATAGATCCTGGGTATGATTGTTGTCGGTGCAGGCTTGATGGGCTGAATGGCCTCCTTCTGCAGTGTACGGATTCTGTGATTTGATTCCAGGTTCTTAAAAAGGAATTTTAATCCAACTAATTTTATTCAATTATAACTTTAAAGGAATTTTAATTCATAGTGAATACCAGAAAAATAATATTTTTAGTATTCAATGTTAATACTTTCACTGAAATGGAGTATACTTGCAGAACCCCAAATAACTTGCACTCAATGTTGAAATGTTCTGGTTTAAATGCCTTTTAGATGTAAGCACAGATTTGGGTGTCACAGTGGCACAGTGGTTAGCACTGCTGCCTCAGCACCAGGGTCCCGGGTTCAATTCCGGCTTCGGGTGACTGTGTGGAGTTTGCATGTTCACCCTGTGTCTGTTTGGGTTTCCTCCAGGTGCTTTAGTTTCCTCCCACAGTCCAAATACATGCGGGTTAGGTTGATTGGCCATGATAAATTGTCCCTTAGTATCAGGGGGATTAGCAGGGTAAATGTGTGGGGTTGCGGGGATAGGGCCTGGGCGGGATTGTTGTAGGTGCAGACTCGATGGGCTGAATGGCCTCCTTCTGCACTGTGGGAATTCTATGGGGTTCTATGCTTTTCACATTTTCTGAAGGGCCATTCACCTAATTCCGGATTCAGACTCGATCAGCACATGGTCTGACTCAAGTCACAGCGTTTTAAGTCTCGGAGCGCAAAGCCATCAGCAGTGATCGCTGTAGGTGTACCTGACTGCAATGCTGCTCAAGTTACACATCAATCCTTCAAAGTTTATTTATGAGTATCACAAGCAGGCTTACATTAACACTGCAATGAAGTTACTGGAGAACTGTTTGAGAGGTAAGATTGAGAACTGCTACACTGCCAGCCTGTTTGAACTGAAGGCAATGCTAAATCCAAGAGACTTATAAAGATCTCGCAGATACACTGAAGCTATTTTTGAGGCGTATGAAATTTATGTCAAGTTATAGTTTATTCTGTTTATTTTTATTTCTATACACAACTGAAGGGGTAACATGTTACTGTCAGCTTATCTATTCTATTCGACTAACTGCTCTTTCATTATTCACCTGCTGTCACTGATGTTGTTTCTTTAATAAAATGTTGCTGTCAGGCGATACAGAGAAATTGCCTTTTTTAATAGCCATCAAAGGTCTAAGCTTAATGAACATAATAACAGACGTGTCAAAATGTCAGCTGTACCTGTTCTCTTTGCAAAAAAATAACAAAATAAGGCAAGTGTCTCTGGCTGCTTTACTTTGCATTCATCCTGGAGGAGCTTCTCCAGCTACCTTCTCTTAACATTTCTTTCCTCTTGTCCTTCATTGCTAGAGGGATGGAGCTTAAAAACAGCGAGGTTATGTTGCAGCTGTATAAGGTGCTGGTGAGGCCACACCTGGAGTACTGTGTACAGTTTTGATCTCCTTACTTGAGAAAGGATATACTGGCACTGGAGGGGGTACAGAGGAGATTCACTAGGTTGATTCCGGAGTTGAGAGGGTTGGCTTATGAGGAGAGACTGAGTAGACTGGGACTATACGCATTGGAATTCAGAAGAATGAAGGGAGATCTTAGAGAGACATATAAGATTATGAAGAGAGTAGGTAAGATAGAAGCAGGGAGGTTGTTTCCACTGGCAGGTGAAACTAGAACTAGGGGACATGGCCTCAAAATAAGGGGGAGCAGATTTAGGACTGACTTGAGGAGGAACTTCTTCAACCAAAGGGTTGTGAATCTATGGAATTCCCTGCCCAGTGAAGCAGTTGAGGCTACCTCATTGAATGTTTTTAAGGAAAGGATAGATACATTTTTGAACAGTAAAGGAATTAAGGGTTATGGTGGTGAGTGGACGGGTAAGTGGAACTGAGTCCACGAAATGATCAGCCATGATCTTATTGAATCATAGAATCCCTACAGTACAGAAGGAGACCATTCGGTCCATCAAGTCTGTACTGATCACAACTCCACCCAGGCCCTATTCCCGTATCCCAACACACTTTACCCAGCTAATCCCCCTGACACTAGGGTCAATTTAGCAAGGCCAATCCACGTAACCAGCACATCTTTGGCGGAGCAGGCTCGAGGGACCAGATGGCCTACTCCTGCTCCCAGTTTTTATGTTCTTATGTTCAAGGACTCTTCCTCAACGTTGTCACCAACCCTCTCTCGGTGTTTCCCCTTGATTGCTTGCCATCCACCACCTCATTCAGAATCTCCCTCCCACATTAGCTGCTTTTATTTTGAATTTGGATAAAGGTTTATACTGAATATATTCAAACGCAAAATGTATTTATCAAATTGTTATGCTGGAACAATTCACCAGGACAAGATGGAACTAATGCACCAACAAAGTCCATGCACCCCATTGAAGCAGGTATCCATGCAAAATGCTTCCTTTTTTCAATTCGGGAAACACATTCAGGAAGAACAGTAATAATGTCCTTTTAAATATCATGCAGCCATGTCAGAACAGTATCTTCTATTCATTCTTGTGATATGGTCATCAAATAGGAGCTTGGTAGGACAGAACTTGAATGTTGCTGGAAAACAGACATGCACCGGAATTCTACCGCCTCGCCTGCCATGGATTCAGAGCGGGCAAGGGGTGGACAACGGAAATGTCCGTAGATCTCAGGCGTGAATTTCCGGTCTCGCTCGAGCGAGGCCGCGAAATCCCGCCCATGCTGTCAAAGCTTTTGTCTTACATTCATCAGGACAAATGTAGGAATGCCTAATTTCAAAGGGAGCAACAATTTATACTGCATGAGAAAAGGGTGCTGATAGTTTGGCAAGTCTACTCTGACTGCTTACTAGAAGTTCCACATATTTATCTTCAGGCAAAAGGAAATTGTCCAGGTATTGCACCTTCTGTGAATTCAACAAAAATGTCAGGAACAGTAGTTCCCTTGTGCATTCTCCATGGAGACGCCTCAACCAATTTGGCATTCTTGTATCTGTCCTGAAGAGCGCAAGACAAAATGTTTTGGAGATATGGGCCAGAATTTTACTGCCTCGCCGGCCCCAGAGTCGGGGCAGGCGAGGCTCACAGAACGGCATTCTCCATTGGCCTCGGACGGGCGAGGCGGTAACATTCTGGCATCGGTCATCGTTAGCAAGACCCAGATTAATTTTCCATCGCCAACTACCCTTGGCAAGGTGGCAGTGAACCTTCTTCTTAAACCGCATCAGTCTGCGAGGTGAAGGTAATCTCATAGTGTTGTTAGGCAGAGAGTATCAAGATTTTAACTGAGCAATAATGACAAAATGGAAGTGCATGTCAGAATGGTGTACGATTTGGAGAAATACTCAAACCCAGCCCATAAATTCAAAATGATAGGTTTTACGCTAAGCTCCATTCAGTGTATCAATGCAGCGCCCTCAATTTAACACAGCTTCCAAAATGACAGGGTTCTCTATCATTAAACAGCATTTGATTGGTGCTGTTCAGAATTGCAGAAGCTTACCTCCGAGTACTGCAGATGAGAGCACATGTGTCCCGTATTTTCGGATGATGGTGTCAATAACCTGCTGGGTTGAGGGTCTCCTCCCAAGCAAGCGTATGCTTCTCTGGAATTCTGGCATTAGTGGGATAGGGTTCCGGATTAAGTCCCTCCTTTCGACTGCAGTATTCCTCACCTTCCAACGTGCAAATTCTCTGCAACGACAACATCAGAATGGTCAAAATAAATAATGTGGGTAAAGGCAGTGATGAAAACATGACGATGTAGAAGGTCCAGACAGTCCAATTCAAGCAAACATTTTCGGCCAGGCTGTTTGGGTAAAATCTAAATTATGGTTCTTTCTCCACCACCCGCCCACCATCGGCCAACCCATCACCATCCCCTCATGTTGAAGATTGCTCTGTTCTGTCTTGCCGGTTCCAACTCACAGATCATGGGTAGAAACTTGTGACTTTCCACATGGCACGTTTGGTGGCAGTGGGCATTTAATCAGGCAGGAAGTTGTTAGTTGGGAACCCTTCTCCACCCCGATTAAGTCTGTGGTGGGAATGACCTGGATAGCTTTCCCAAACTGCTCCCAATTGAGGGAGACCCTTAAGTGGGATCAACAATTCCAGTCAGGCCCTATCCTCATAACCCCATGCATTTATCCTAGCTAGTCCCCCTGACACTAAGTAGCAATTTATCATGGCCAATCAACCGAACTCGCACATCTTTGGACTGTGGGAGGAAACTGGAGCACCTGGAGGAGACCCGCGCAGACACGGGGAGAACGTGCAGACGCCATACAGACAATGACCCAAGCTGGAAATCAAACCTGGGTCCCTGGCGCTGTGAGGCAGCAGGGCTAACCACTGTGCCGCCCACAAACTTGTGTGGCTTGCCCATAGGCTACTGGGGAATGCGGGGTTGGGGAGGGGGTCTCCTATTATAATGTATCCAGTGCTTGACTGAGGGGTGTTGCATTGGAAAGTGGGGAAGAGATCAGCTCTGACAGCCAGCTCCTTCCATCCCTCCTCCGTGACCTATCTTCTGCCATCGCTCATCTGTAGCCTGGGGTTCAGTGACAGTCCTTGGCCTTGGGTGGGTGTCATGCCAGTAGCAACCACCACCTCCATGGTGGCGCTGGGGTTCAATAGAGGTGCTGGGCTCTGATTTCATGGCAGCACTTGGGGACTGGGACTCCCAATCCCAGGGTCCATGATCTTGGGGGAAGGCTTGTTGCTGGCCTGTCAGGTGCCTAAATCAGACAAGATGTGGCGGAACCTCTCAGACTGTGCCTGAGGCTTCCCACTGCCTCCACAGGATTTTGGTACATCTCCTTTACATCATCAACCACAATGGTACCATGTGGTATGCCACATGGTCAAATGCAGTGCTTTGGTTGGTCCCTATGACCCTGTGGACTCCTGGCAGGGCTCATAGTAATGGATGTGGCATGCTCTATCTGCCCTTACACAGACGGTAGTCACACTCTGGTACTTGTTTTAAACTATTTTATTAACTCTACCTCTAAACAGGTTACAAAGGAGGAAT